>NC_061107.1:44917994-44947994 GCF_015104395.2 Macrobrachium nipponense | reverse complement strand
GAAATATATCTTTCATGAAATAGTGGTAGAAAAAAAAATAATAATATGATAGTCACTGTTTCCGAACATTCGTTCCCTGACTTTAAAATCGAGGACGACCAGTATTTTTCTTCTTTGCGAAATACTGTTTTTCCTTGAAATACAGTGGCTTCAGAATACGACTAACAATACAGAGGCTTCAGAATACAACGTAATTGCCACTAGCGCGTTCATCCTCTCACTGTTGAATCAAATACAACACTATTGTTTTGGAGGATTGGTCTTTGTAAGAATCCGCTGACCCCAAAATGGACCGGATTAAATAAAGAATGCACAGCAGTCAGAGGTAGATTTATTCTCTAACTTCTGAATCTGGATTGGAGATTCTACACAGTGATAAGAAAGTCGTAATGCAAATAAAACTTTTCTTTGTGTAATTCACTATAACTTTACCCCTATAATATAAACTTTATAGATATACTGTAGTAAAAAGAACGGCTTGTCATAAATTGGATAACTGGTTTTTATGGTAATCGTCTTCTATTGTCTTATGAAGTTTTCCATAATGTTAACTGCAAGAACTCATGTGAGATATTTGGCTTCTAAAACTTCATAGTCCTCTTTGTTTCCCTTCTTGTAAAGGCATCGAAAGTGATACTTTTCATCCATGAGCTCTTTTAGTTTTCCAAAAAAGAAAATAAAATAAATTAAAAATAAAACAAATGTTGACTTGTAGATTTTCAGGGAAATGCCTTTAAGTACTCTCACGCTTATCCTTACTCTGTTTATCCTTATTCTGAAATTTCTGTACCATCGTTACCATCCTAATAATCCCAAGTTATTGTGGTAATCTTAGAGGGCTTGATTTTCCATGCGGGGTTTTACCGCCTCAACAATGGTAACCTCATCATTTTGCTTAGTTTTCTACTAATATTATAAAAAAATTGTTACTATGAATACTGTTGTTGAGTTTGCGTACCTTGGTGTTTATAAGTACATGGTATGTGGCTAGTGTCTCTGTATTTAAGATATTTATAATTGTAATTATTTCTTATCCTAGTAAAGGATCCTAGCATTATTTACAAATAAAGAAAAAAAAATCATGGAACATATTTAAAATATTCGAGGTCTTAGACACGTTTCTAAACCTTTATTACCCCGCTTTTTTCGGGAAGAGAGGAAAACATTGTTTGGGGAAAGAATTCTGTGACAGTTTGTCATAGTAGGATTGGGTGAACTGCTCATCTGGTATCAGAACATTTCACATGCTGCGGATTTCCTCAGAGAAACTATGGAATCTTGTGTAAAATATAACGTATATTATTACTGAATATTTAAATGCCAATATGAACAATATATTATTTGCCAATCTCTTACATAAACTTTTTCGCATTAATCCTTGCTCCAAAGGCCAAAGTATTATCTGTGGTAACTTAGTGCTTTCGACAGAGACCACAATGTGCCTAGGACTGCTGATATGCATGGCATGTTAACTCTGTCTTTGGTCTGTATTGCGAATATCTCCAGTAAATACAATAGCTTAGTCCTGTGTCAGTAATGAAGTGGGTGTCCGGTATTTGGGATAGTTGTAGTAGACGGTGTCCGGTAATTTCATCGCAGCAATTACATCGTGGTAATTTCATTGTGGTCATTTCATCGCATGGTAATTACATCTCATACATTTTCACCGCATTGTAATTACATTGCATTTTCTGTGAGACTGTAAATCCTATGAACATTTAACGTAAACGATGACGTTGATCAGCAGCGTTAAAACAAATAATCATGAACGACTTCAGTTTTCTGAAGATAAAGGATCTTCTTTAATGGAACGCGGTTGATAAAAATGCAATATGCCGCCTGAAAGAGTTGCCATGTGACACCACCTTTAGAAGTCCTGTATCATGTAATGGCATTTATGGCAAAAGATTCAGATCTTTTTACTGAAGTTTTTACAATGTTGTTCCGTCTTGATGCCAGCAGACTTCAGTGGTCGTTTACTTTAGGGTAAAATTGTATGAAGTGGTCGTTTACTTCCCCACACCACCCCCAAGAAAAAAAAAAAATAATCAAAGCTGCAGATCACCTTTGGTAAATACTTGTTTGGGTATCTACCACGAACCCCACAATTTTTAATTGCAGCTCTGTACTTTGACCAGTACCAAAGGTATTATTCACTAAAATGTAAAAACTACTGAGCAGTTTCCCTGGCAGTATTATACTAATGCTACTGTTCAGTGGTACGTAAGTTTTAATACTTGATCATCGTGCTACTTCCCTTCTCTCATTATTTTCATTTTACTTTTATGCCGGATTTTGTGCGTATTTATTTCCCTTATAGAATATTTAGACCTTTCTCTTGACCCCGGGTATGGAATGATCAGAAGCCTCGTCATATTTTCATTTTAGTCATTTCATCTAATATTTTTATTTTCCTTAGTTTCTGTGATATCTTTATTTTAGGTCCATGTCTCTCATGAACCCCCATTCATTAGTGCTAAAAACAATTCATCTACACAACAAACGAATGTTTCACGTTGATTGAAGGTAACAATATTGTTTGTTTGTTTGGGGAATTGGCCATTATAACCAGGGTCCTGCATCCTTTTAATATTTTGTGACCATTGCAATTGTCTTTTCATTGGTTCCAACCGCCTTATGAGAGAGAGAGAGAGAGAGAGAGAGAGAGAGAGAGAGAGAGAGAGCCAGGAGGTGGGGGGGAAGATGGAGAGAGTGAGGAACAGGTAGAGAGGAGAGAGAGGTTTGGTGATGTGCATTTAACGGAAATTTGTGACTGGGAACATATAGCCAGCATACAATTATATTTTACTATAGAAAACGTGTATATACGCTCTGATTATAGTCAGAAAAAATATTGTAAAATTTGCACTTTATGAAAGTTTTCCTGACTTTAAATGACAAAAAAGACTTTTGTGAACAAAGTAACCTGGAGTCAATCTGGGTAATCAAATTGAAGGTTCCCAGCTGAACTTGAAGAAAAAAAGATTGAAATGAAGATAAGGCATATTTATGCATTTAGCTGACAAGTGGTCTCTAACCCCTACTCCTTCCCCCTTCAACAACCACTTTCATAATTAAGGATGAAACATGGTAGTGACTTTGTACCTATATTGATATTAGATTCTTTTTTTTTCTTTTTTTGCCTCTGTATGGTTCACATTCTACTTGAACATGAAAATTATGTTATTATTATGGTGACATTTGCCGGATAAAGGGAGAATTGCAAAGACGTAGGTAGAGTGAATTCAGTAACCCAAATTAATATGTTTTACAGCTTTTCTGGCGCATACCATAACGAATAAGTTTACCAAATCTCTGTTTTGACATTTCCTTTTCTTCCAGACCTTTTATTCAGCACTATTGTTTAATTAAAATCTAAATTTCTATTCGTAATTCAGTCACTTATAAAGCCAGAGATAAGAGTTTATTTTTAGACAAAGTCTGAAAATGTCACAAACGTGTACTTTGTTAAGCAACAGGCGGCGAGTTCATCGGCCTTCACTGCCTCCAGTCCCGTTTCTCTGCGTACTACATTCATTATTCCTAAATGTCAGTTTTCTATAAATCACCATGAAGCTCAGTGGTGAACAGAGAAAAGGGGAACTTTCCTGCTCCTCACATAAAAAAAAAAAGAAGTTTTAAAACAGCACATTACATTACTGTGCAAGTGAAAATATACTGTCACTGCCACGAGATCTGCAATATTTTACATTACTCACATTTTTACTTGTGAAATGAAGAAATGACATTGCTTTAAGTTCCCTTACTCAAAATAAAAATAAGTAAACAAATAAAGGCATGTGTTGGGCAAAGGGTGAATTGACGGGCAGGAGAAAAAGAGGTCAATGCTCTAAAAAACGTTAAAAAAATAAAAAAGTAAATCAAATGGCTATGTGTAATTGGCTTTTGCTTCCATAAGCTGCTAGACCTGAAATTGTTCATAACATCAATTTAAAAGTCAAGGTACTTGCTTTACCTGGTATTTTAAGAAAAGAGAGTGACTTATAAATGTTGCGAAAAAAGGCGAATGAGAAAAGAATGAAAGAAACTAATGGATGATGCCTATTTTCTTAAAAACTATGGTAAAACAATTATTTCCATCGAATGATTAGTGTACGAGTGCTTCGTCATGATCCATCCAGTGGAAAAGCCTCGCTTTTTTACTCTGTGCCTCCTGTAACATTTGACGGACCAGTTGGAGCGGAGCAAGTGCGCCCTTGTCTTAGAAAGGAGACGATTCAAAGTTGTTCTTGTTTGGTCGAGTTTGATTTGAGATTTTTTTTTTTCATCTAAGCAAATCAACTTAACAATGAAGATGAGACATATGCACGCAGAATATTTGTTATTACTGATAGATTGCATTTAAGCAGATAAATATCGCAAGTATTAGAAATATTTTACTTTGGTAAACGCAATCAATGATAAAAATGTACATAATAAAAATTATTTAAACCAAATAGTCCTCCATCATAAATATATTTGATAGCTAAAATAAATTTGGCAACAGAAAATTGTAATTTCAATTTAGGTAAAATACTTCTTTATAACGGTTATCATTTTTTTTTACACCGAGTGAAAATATGTTTGTGGATTATGCTCTTTTGTGGGGAAAATTTGTTTTGTTTTATGGTTAATCTGGTATGAGTGATGTGTCTGCTTGTCCATCCGTAGGTATGTGTGGCCATCTCTTCCATTAGGACATAATTATTATGTAGGCAGAAAAATTATCTCCAATAATTAGTTTACTTTTTTTAAGATAACAGTGGTTAAAACAACAAACTTCTGTTTTTTTCATTAAATCAACAAACTAAACACGTCCCCTTTTGTTTTCTGTTTGCCACCAAAAAATTTTTGTCGGTGTATCCTGTTATTTTCAAAGCTGATTCGTATTCGTTTCGAGTCTAATAGTATGAGAATTTTTCCCCTTGTTATTTTTCTTGAATTTCACCTCATTGCTTTCTAAAAGCCTCGCAGAATCATGAACGGATTTCGTCTACTAATCTAGTAGGCGATTTGCATCAAGGCAAATGCAACAAAAATGTGAATATGATAATCTCAGACTCTTTCTTATCCCCCAAAAGATGTTGCTGTGACGCCCCAATGGCAATCTCTTTTCGTGTGTTGTTCCCCTAATGACCCATGAGGGAAATGGCAGTTTTTAAGATGCTTCTTCTCGAGAATATCTCTTCAACGACCATAATGTAACTTCTGACGCGGGTAATGTTCGTTTGGTATTAGATTTCCCTTTGCATTGTTACTCTTTATTGCGTAACTTATTTAACCGATTGCAATTAGGACTTGATGCAGCATTTTCACACCCTGCTATTCAATACACTTTAAAATGAAATATCGATGCCGAATTTAAGCTGCAAAATGATTTGGTGATGTCCTTAATTTTGAATTTCATGTTTTAAGAATGCAACAGGATAGCAGTATATTGCGTCAGAACTTGCTATTAAAGAAAAAAAAAAGACATGATAAATACCAAAATTTTTGGTGAATAATGTTTACCAAGGAATATCATTATTTTTTGGTACATTTTTTAATGTAACACGTAATAAGTTTATGGATATAAATTTTTTTCATTTCATGAAGCGTATTTTGCAAAGGAAACCATTTTATATGTAGTTGGTCGCGTTGTAGAAGAAATCATTGTTTTTTTTTTTAGCTTTAAATTTAACCGTATGATATTACATATTTTCATTTCAACTTACTTTGAAAACACTAACGCAAAAGCCCAAAGGAAGTATAGCTAATGCATCGGAATTTTGTTTTACATAAAGAAAGAACCTATATGCAAAGATTTTACTCTGGACCCTCTCAACTAAATGATAGATCTAATTAGCTTAAGTTAATCAAACTTTAGACTGCAGGGAATTTATGATGCTGGACAAGTTGTGGCTAATGTATTTTGGAACAACACTCAAACACAAAAGTGAAAGTCTAAATGGAAACAATTGGAGCTATCAGGTACAACGTGAAAAATGTACCGGGAGAACCATTGAAATACCTTCAACCTAATCAGCGCTATTTATGCGGCTACTATTCGGTACTCATCTGAACCGAACGGCATCAACAAAAGTACGTTATATCTAATTAAGAGAAACCCCGGCGACAAAGGCACGGTAATTGCCGTTGAAAGCTGTGAATCTATTGAAAATAGATATATGAATGGCTAGTATTGGGGGTTGTTGACATTAGAAATTATACATTCATATAACTTAGTATTTTTCACGGAACGATCAAGAGGAAAACAGTTGGTTCATTAGTTTCGTCAATGGAGGAGCAGTTAAACCTGTCTAGTACTGAATGGGAGATTATTCAATAAAAAAATTTAGTGAAGTACAGAAAAAGAGACAGACACTGAACAGTGAAATTCGAGGACTGCCGACTTCCTGTCTACCTCAAGATCAGCGAAGGTAAGATAAGCTTTGTGATAAGAATAAAAAAAGAAGAAGAATGCAATGCAGTGCTGATGGCGGGATCACTGAACGAATAAAATTTATTTTGATTTTAATTCTGTAGAGGGAGAAAAACTATTAAGCACCATAATTATGGGAACTATGTCCAATGAAAGACGCACTAGGCCAATGCAAAACTTTACCGAATTGATAGACGAAAAGAGCATTTTATGTACTATGTGCTTTGACAATTGTGAACGATCAAATATAGGACGGAATTTACCTTAACAACCAAAACCTTACACCGAACTGAGGTAAGCATCATTGTAGAGGTGACGATTCACCAATTTTTAATTGTCTCGTGGACGTAGTCAATGTGATTGACGTACTGCATCACCATTTTCAGAGAGAGAATGAATAGGAATTTGTGTATATTTGGGGGAAAACTATATGGTAGTAAATTACAGGAAACGCCTGCACAGAGAAGCAGTTTGGATAAGGTTATTGAAGAAGTGGAAGGACAGAACAAATGAGAAAACAGGAGCGATTAGGAACACCAATGCAATAGGAAAAGGCAAATTTTTCGCTTTCCATAATATATATGTACTAGACAGAGAATAATAGATAAATGATTTTACAGAGAGCAGGAAGATTGGTTCGTGAAACATTATACTAGACTGCAACGTATATTGATATTTGGAAGCAAAAGATAAAGGAATTTCCGAAGTACAATATGAACTTGGGAATATTACAGCAAGTTGTTGGAGTTACAATATTGTTGTGAACGCTCCAATATTCAGGTCACCCTCTGATTTTAATAATGAATATAAATACTAAAATGCTAGGTAATATGATAAAAAAGATGTTCACAATATATATATATATATATATATATATATATATATATATATATATATATATATATATATATATATATATATAATATATATATATATATTAAATAATCTGTTTCATTTACAAAATTTGCCAGATTCCTATATTTAGAGTTGAGGTTTATTAGCCTCAGACAGTATAGCTCATAGATATATATATATATATTATATATATATATATATATATATATATATATATTCTATGAGCTTTTGTATATATGAGCTTCTTAAGTTAATATATATATATATATATATATATATATATATATATATATATATATATATATATATATATATATATCTATATATATATATTATATATACACGTAGATAGATATGTAGGCATGAACCGTATTGGGTTCCACATTGGTTCAACAAAAAGAATGGGTTTGGGAAGACCGGTAGGAGCCGAGAAAATAACCGGAAAGGTGTTTACCAAAACTAGCAAAATTATGTTAATACTAGTTTAGTAACCTACATTATTCACATATTTACAAATGAGTCAGATTTGGACCCAAAAATGGTTGCCTCACAAAATTCGATGAAAAAGAGTCAGATATATATCATGGATGTAGCAAAATCAATCAAGGTTACTTAAAAACACCACCAAGGTACATTACCAAACAATAAACTTTTAAATTGAAGTTAACAACACTTTATCTACATCAAAATGAGACAAATCAGATAGGATAAACAATAAATGCAGAAACAGCACCAAACAATACAAGGCGTGATCCGCCCTTCAGCTTGCAAGATTTTCCCCTCACGAATAAGTTGTAATCATTATAACGTAAATCAAATCGTGCTAAAATCTACGTCAAATAGAGCCTTCTTTCACCAACGAAAATCAAAATGAATACTCTATATTTTATGACAAATAATTTTTCTGGATTGTTTAATATACATATAATTATTGTTTTTGCATTTTTATTCTAATAAATAAATCATAAATATACTTTTCTAATATTGCCGTATCATTAACTCAAAGAGAAATTTTTCAGACCTTTTTTAGGCTCTTCCATAGACATTTCCTACTCCCCCAACAAGAACAACAACACACTAGTATATAGGCTTACTCCCTGATTAAGCAAAAATAATTAATGGTATAACAAACTTAATAAATGACACTACATGAAATAATTAAGCTGCATAAATAATACCAAACCACTAGTAGGCAATAAGAAGATAACAATAGCATTATCTGAAGAATTAAATTTCAACTGATTAATCTCATGCGGCAGAAAATCACCACACATTCTACACAGATGTCGAGACCACATCAAAGGTCGAAGAGGACGAACACCATTGAGCATCCCGCACGATCATCTACAATTGCCTTATGAGGCCAACAGAAGCAAATCCCCCCAAAAATTCAGATGATCGGGACAGAGTCTAGGCAGCTGAAAGGGGAATTTTTGGTTAACATATATGAGAATATTTTAATTCCGAGGTATAGCGAATTGGACATTAAAAGACATTGGTAGCTTATTGCATGTATATATATATATATATATATATATATATATATATATATATATATATATATATATATATATATATATGAGATGAAAGGGTTATAATTAATGATATATTTAATATGCCAATGTGATGTGCTGTGACCTTTTTGGATAGCGCAGACTTCCCTTAGAGACAGAGCCGAAGCAAGACCTGAGAAAGCTGATAAATCATTTCTGATGCATAGTTAAGCGGGTCAATGTTCATTAGTTCATGGGATCTTGTTCAAGTGCCTTTGAAAAATTGGCTGCGACCAGTTACATGGGGCGTTGACGAAGTGTTCATTTATAAGTACGTTTGCGCTTCTTCCGTTGATAATGACTTGGCTTAGCCAAATCTATGGGGAGACTTTCAGAGACGTCTGTGCGAGAAAGGCAGAAAGCTGGGGATAGCTCTGCGAAAGTTTGTTTACTTCTGTGTGTGATTTCTGGGCTGGAGATGGGTAAGTGTTGTATTACTTTAGCCAAAGGGATGGCTTGTTTATTACCTTGTATAGATGTCATATTTCGTTTAAGCTATTGACTTTGTCTTTACAAGTGCATATACTTATTGTGTGTACTCCTGTCTTTGTAACAGACGATTCTGGCAAGGGGAGTTAGAGTCCTATGGGGGACCGAGAGTCCCTTATGGAAGAGATAATTGGTGTGACTAATTACTGATTAAGACATTTACATATTGGGGGTTTAACTGAGTTAGTTAGTCTGTGAGACTTGAGTTATTATCTTTCCATTGTTAAATAAATGTTATATTTTTCCATATCTCTGACTCGCATTTGATGACCTGTTAGAATGAAGAGAGAGAGGTGGAGAGAGAGAGAGGTTGCGAAGGCTATGCCAGCAGTCGCTTATAGAGAGAGAGATAGAGAGAGAGAGAGAGAGAGAGAGAGAGATTGTGTGTGTATCAGTTTGCCTTAACGCTTCGGGTTTCACACATACCAAATAAATACGAGATTCTTATATATATATATGTATGTATGTGTGTGTGTTTGTGTGTGTGTGTATGTGTGTATATACATATATTATATATATACTTCTTATATATATATATGTATGTATGTGTGTGTGTTGTTTGTGTGTGTATGTATGTGTGTATACATATATATATATATATATATATATATATATATATATATATATATATATATGTATATGTATATATTAAATAAATAAATACCTGCACTGAAAGGGAAAGTGAGAGTAAAAGAGGTTTCAAAGGTGTGCCAGGAGGAAATCCAGCTATTATCCAGCTATTATCAGGAGAAGGTGGAAAGTAGGATGAAAGAATGACTGTGAGCTTATATACAGAAATGGCTGCTAGGGACCGAAAGGACGATGCAAAAAACCTAAAGTAATGCTTACAGAGCACCGCATGAGGTGCACTGACGACATTATCCCCCTACAGGGCCGAGAAGAGATAGACCGGCCTATAAATGAAGTAAGATATTGCCTGCGTATACAATAATGAAAATATAGGAAAAGTTACAATCACTGTGTAGTAAAATCAGAAGATTAGCGATTTTCACGAGTATTACAAAACCTTCAGAGAGAAGGGAAGACTCTCCAAGAGTTCAGGGAGTTCAAGAGAAAGATGCAAAGTAAAGGTAATAACTGGGTCGCCGATGCAGCTAAAGCCGTTTGTCTCAGTCCTGCACGTTGGGAAATAAATGATGAAATATCTTAAATATGAGAACAGTATCTTACGACAGAAGGAAATCTTGAATAACGAAAAGAAGAAATTGTGAGGGATGGGTGATAATTTTGGATAAGTACAATAACCTGAAAACGTAAAACTATCAACCGAGTTGAGAGATTGAAATATATTGATATATAATGAAAGAAATCGTGACTATATGGGTAACAAGAAAGAATTATTAATTATTTGGCGGAGGCAGTGAATGCTCGTTACAGCATCGCTATTTCGCACAGCAGAACAGAAAGTTTGGCTTCTGAAGCCATATCGAGATTGCAACTTGCGTTGATATTACTGGCACAAAGGCAAACCATTTTGCGAGGTCCCATATGGACCGAATTATAATTTGCGGATTTCCGTGTTATAAAATTCATGTATTCTTGTATTTATATACAGCTCAGTGTGTTTGACATATATGATATATATATATATATATATATATATATATATATATATATATATATATATATATATATATATATTATATACTATATATATATATATATATATATATATGGATTTCTAATAAAAAAACAGCCCATAAAAACAGCAAATTGTAGAATGTTAATGCTATATTACAGAGTACAATTGTATCCCTCTTTAGGCAGGTAAGGAAGAAGATCAGAGTTACTGAAAAGCGGCATTTATACCGAAAGATCCTGAGATCAGCCATCACGTCAATCCAGTTGGAAACTGTAACCCTTTTGCTTTAACCTACCGAAATACCTTAGCCAAATTCCCCTGATTAAATAACCAACAAAAGCCAGTCCCTAAAGACAACAGAAGTAGATGAAATCCCTTTCCTCAATTATGACCAGTCCTACACTGGTTTTACAGGTAAATCACTCCTCCAGAGATTAACACATCATAAATATTCAGTTAGGTACGGCCAACAGAGCTTGGCGATTTTTAACCATATAAATAACCATAATCATAGAATAAAGTGGAATTTGTCACGTGTAATTTAAAGCAAATATGGTCAGTTCAAATACCAGGTGGTAGAATCAGCTTTGATTAAAAAAGAAATATTATGAACCTCTCAAAATAAGCTGGGCACTCAAATATTAAAGCTACAATCTTTCCCCAACCAGCGATTAAGAAGGATAAGAAATTGTCAACTGGAGTAACGTAATGGCTATCCTCTGAACCTGTTGGCATAAATACCGCTTATCTCTAACTCGGATCGTATTCTTTACCTGACTGGAGAGGTAGACAGTTGCCCTCCATAATATAGCATTAACTTCCTACATTCTGGAGTTTTTATGGGCTCCTTTTTATTAGATGGAATTCTGTTTTAACAAAATATTTCACAGGTCATATATATATATATATATATATATATATATATATATATATATATATATATATATTATATATATATAATATATGTATATAAGAACACGAGCATATACCTACACAAACATTTGTTTGCCTGAACTTAAATGTCAAAATCCATATGAAATAGAGTGCACCAATTTTGTATGTGAATTGTTTTTATATGCATCAAATATAGATTAATTATCTTTTTTAACTAACCATAGTTGTTTCCCTTTTAACATGAATGGTATTAGGTCTCTATGAATAAGGCTTCTATCCGCTGCTCTTTTAATGAACGAAGACTGTGCTGTCTATTTAGTCACCTAGAAAACAAAAGGATATAATCAAACGACGGCCAATGATTATTTGTGTAACAGTCTTACCTTGCTTGGTTACATCTCGAACTTAACACACAGAAAATACTTTGTATTATAATATCCGCTTCTAGTTTCTTCATAGCTTAAAAATAATTGTATTGGTCGCATTATTTACACTCACCGAAACACATATAACACACATCCATCTCGAGTATGTTGCCCATACTGAAAATGGTAATTGAAAATGATAACTAAAAGATGGTAACATGACTCGAGCGAGGCACTGAGTGACCCCCCCCCCACCCCCCCACCCCATTCTCTTCAACCAACCAATCGACCTTTCTGCAACTCACATATAATTACCTGATGTCGTTAAATCAGATTCACATATCAAAAATAAACTTTATTTACTAAAGAACAAAAGGACTAACTGAATAAGTCAAATTCCGAAACTTTAACTTCTAAATACGACCCATATAATGCACCATTATAAAAAGGTATAATTCAATTCAGGACACCAAAATAACCCGGGGGATTGGACAAAACCCGTCCACCCCTATCTCTCCAATAATTAAACATCAGTCAAATAAAGTCATTAGTATCTCCCTTACAATTAACATCACTCTATTATGTGGATTGCCAGATCCATCTGAGGAAAAATTAAAAGGGAATCCCACATAAATCAAAAGCATAATAATCAATTTTCATATGAAGGGTAATATCTCTGAAACAAATGTTTAAAATATACTCGGGCAGAAATGTGCGCATGCTTACCCATTTCAGCCGTAAACACAAACACTAGTAAAGTAAAACGAGGCCATGCCAAAATTCGGCCTCCAAGTAGTGCCCACTTATCTCTCCTTTCTCATCATACAGGGGAGCAAACTTTCCTCACAAGACACTCCACTTGAGATGACGTCACTGATACGTAACAAGTTCATTACACTGGAAGAGTTCGTGATGTCATAGACAGCTCTTAGTCCCACCCATGAAATGTAACTAAAATCACATTCGGAAGCGTGCCTACTTCCACCGAACACACGAACACACACGACCTGGCTTGCGCTTAGTCGCGGCTGAGACAGCAATCTTCAACATTGCACCATCCAAGAAAGATGTGTCCACATTTCAGGACCCCGCTTTGTCTCCGTGGAGTCAATGATGACAATTACAAAATTGTTCAAGGTGACCTTAGGCAATAGATCTCGTTACGAAGACATTCTTCTTCCGTCCGACATCACCATTGTATATTCCGCCACACGCTTTGTGATCATATTCATTGGACAACAAAATGAAAGTATGCATATACAAGTTAATGAATTACATTCACAATGGTGTTCATATTATATTCTCAATACCCATTTCATATTATATATGTATATATATATATATATATATATATATATATATATATATATATATATATATATATATATATATTATATACACACACACACACACACACACATATATATATATATATATATATATATATATATATATATATTAGGAAACACTAAAGAATTGAGGAACCATCAAGTTGATGAAAAGAAGACATGGAACAGGGCACCAACAGATAATTGCTTTAAAGGATGAAAATGAAAATATCAACAACAGAGGTGGAATGATACAAATTACTGAGGATTTCTATACAATGCTGTACAATAGTGATATAGGAAATAACTTTGTAAATAGAAGTAATGAAACACCTGAGCCTTTCCAAAAGTAACAGTAGGAGAAGTAAATAAAGCATTAAAAGGCATGAAAAGAAACAAAGCTGCTGGAGAAGATGGCCTAACAATTAATTTAATAATAGATGGAGGAGATTTCATAATAATAAAGCTCGCTGAACTTTACACAAAATGTTTGCAAGAATGCTTTATATCTACAGCTTGGAAAAACTTTATCATTATATTAATTCACAAAAAGGGAGACACAAAAGACCTGAAAAATTACCGTCCAATAAGTTTACTCTCAGTAATATATAAAACATTTCCAAAGATCATATTAGGCCGAATAGGAAGACGGCTAGACTTTAATCAACCAAGAGAGCATCCCGTAGAGGGTAGTGCCGTCAGTGGACCTCATGCGGTGCAAAGTAAGCAGTTACTTAAGGTTTATATTATATATATAATATATATATATATATATATATATATATATATATATATATATATACTATATGATATATATATATACATTATTTTGATTGCTCGTTTATTTTCTTTATCTCTCTCTTTCATCTCTAGACACTATGAGTATTTTCCTATTTTATTTCTGATGTTGCTATTGTGTTTTGCAGGACTTTTTAAACTTCGACTTAGTGCGGTAATCTATGTAAATACAGTCCATTTTAAATTATACTGATAATACCCTTGCCTTATTTAAAGACCTGGATTCCTGAACCTCCTTTGTGTTCTTAGAGGCCCATCGGCACAACTTATTAACGAAGATCTGTTGCGTATTTGCTTTAACTATTACCGTTTAGTGTTATTTATATTATCTAATCAGCCCTCTGTAATATATTTATCTCATGGAGAATTATTTTCATTATATTTACACCAACCTGTCGAATTTTCACTGACAATTGCATTAACTTTTACCCGAAAAATTCCGGCAAAACCTAAGCATACCTTATGCTATCATAATATCAACAACATCATGCAAAGCTCTTTAAGCTCTTATTTTTCCTGTTATCATAATTAACCACAAATCGACTACCTTATTTCAACCTTGAAAGTATTTCCTTTTACAAACTTTTCTTCAAGGATAATTTTTATGTTCTTCTGGAACATTCGATTTCATAGTTTTGAAAATTCGTTTCACTTCTTGTCTTAATCATTATCTACGTAGCCGACTCATCAGTACTGAGAATCTTCAGATTACTTCATTGTATCGCTAATCGTATTAGTTCCTTATTTAATGTAAAATATAATATTTCGTTTAACAGATAAATTATCATCATAAATCTGTCCATATCAATAACTCTAAACTATCCTTATATACAGTCAAGCTTAGGCTGCTTTATTCTATTATTCCACTATCTGCAAATTCGAAATTACTTCTTCTCAGAAATGTCATATGTCTTGACTTCATCAAGATCCTAACTATTCCCGAGTGAGTTTAGCCAATCTTCCACCATAACATCTTAGGATTAATCTATGCCAAGGATACTTCCAAATGCGACCTTACAAATCTATTCGGGATTCAAATCGCTCCTCAGGGAAATTCTGTAATTGGCATCTCTTTTTCAGATATGATTATTCTGCAGTTATACTTGGAAATAAGATTTCACAATAGCATTGACTTCAATATAAAGTTATTCTGCATTTATCCAAATTGCATTCACCTCCACACTACAAAAGTGCGATAAAATCTATGTGGCTATCTATTGGTCTATGAATAATAATAATAATAATAATAATAATAATAATAATAATAATAATAATAATAATAATAATAATAATAATAATAATAATAATAATAATAATTAATAATGTTTATTAGCTTTTAACAGAATCAACCACGTACTGACCTTTTTGGAAGGGCTTCAATAAAGTATTTACCCTACATCAATTCAAATACGAACTCCATCAGTCACAGCATCCTCCATAACCACTTTAATTACGGATATTTTGCCGGGTTCGTCACTAGATTACCCTCCGGAATGGGAACAGTGATATCCAGTAAAGTTTAGTTCCAATATACTTCGAATAGAAAGGTTTTAAGCTCGTTTAACGAATTTCCAAACTTTACCATCGTCATATTACAGGCAGTTGTATCAAGGCAGTAAAGAATTTCTCTCATAGGGCAGTAATGCTTGAATAGTCATAACATAGAAGACAGTCACTCAGCTTGTAAAAAAAAAAAAAAAAAAAAAGAAGGAAGAGAGAGGGAGAGAGAAGGAGGAAGGAGAGACCTGGAGAGGAGAGAGGAGACGAGAGAGAGAAGAGGATGAGAAGGCACCGGAAGGCCTAAAAAAAAATCGTGAGGTCAATACTGATAGGCCAGAATCATAAGCAAAACTCTCTCTCTCTCTCTCTCTCTGTTTTTTTTCTTTTTGTTATATATATATATATATATATATATATATATATATATATATATATATATATATATATATATATATATATATATATATGGCTCCCGGACATTTGGCCGACGGTCATTTTTTTTGGCCCCCGATGGACATTTTGGTCGATGAACATTTTGGGTCTCCCCGACGGGCATTTGGTTGAAAATGTAGTAGTCGTTCCTACCTGTATGTTCCACCAGAATCCAATCACCCGCTCTCGTTCTATTAATTATAACAAGCAATCTGAACAGTTCGAAAACAATAGGCATTTTACTTTGAGTCTACTATCTCAATTATTGAATTGGGTAACTGCCATTTTCAGCTTAAACACTTTGAACTAGCCATAATCATACGCAACCAGCTTTGTTAGTAACCTACCTTGACACTGATACAGTTTCTGGTCAAAAGTTTTTAAAGCTAAGTATACGTTTCCTCAGTTTTTATTTTCAGTGCCTGCTTTATGTATTTATATTTATGTATATACTATAACTAATTGTGATATATATATATATATTATATATATATATATATATATATATATATCTATATATATATATATAGGTATATGCCATGAAGGAAAAATAAACAACGGAGTTTCTGCAACATCTTTCGACTCAACGTCCTTTACTCAGTAAAGGACGTCGAGTCGAAAGATCTTGTAAAAACTCCGTTGGTTATTTTTCCTTCGTGGCTTATACCTTTTTTTATGGATGTAGCAAGTTTGATTCAAGTTATAAATATATATATATATATGAATATAATATATATATATATATATATATATATATATATATATATATATACAGACACAAACACACACACACACTCACACACACACACACACACACACACACACACATATATATATGTATATATATATATATATATATATATATATATATATATATATATATATATATATATATATATATATATTACAATCACTCACCCTTCTATTTGCCGTCTAGTTCAAAGCTATGGAAAGAGCAATTAAATTGGGAGTTAACAATCGAGATTGTAAATTCAGAGGTTACATCGAGATCATCGAAGAAGTATCAGACATTAAACACAAGGCTCGTGTCTATCAGCGAGAAATATGAGGAGTACCGAAGAATAGATTTTCTGAGAACAATTCACACAATCTGTAAATATTTATGAATATACATCTTACTGTTTTTATTTTATTTTATGGTGTTCTTTTTTTCGCAATAAACTGTTAATTAAAATACTCAAAGTATTTTTTGTTACTATTCACAATTGTAAATTTTTGGCCAAATGTCCGTTCTGCTAAATGTCCGTCGGTTAAATGTCCGGCCACGATACACACACACGCACAGACATACACATACACACACACATATATGTATATATATATACGCATTATGCTTAGGATCATGTCAGTCCCACCCTAACCCTTTATTGAAGGTACCATTGGCCAAAGTGGACAGCGGGGCTGAGTACTTCAGTGCTTGCTTCATGTTCTCTAAGGTCTTGGATCACTCTTGGGCACTTGGCTTAACATCCAACAGTCAACCAAGGTTTGTACCGCACCAGCGTAAGATGGCAAATGGAGTGGGACTGATAATGTTATCTCTGAGAGTTGACAAGAATCAGGATAGCGTAGATGTGCTGATGTGCTGGTAGCAACTGGCCCCCACTACCCCCCCCTCCCCCCCCCACCCCCCCCCCCCACCACATCACAGATGCAATATATACTATATATATAGATGGTGTGCGTCCGCACGCACATTTTGTGGTAGAACGGAGGTGAATACGTGATGCAATGTTTTTTTATTTATTTAGTTTCTTTTTGTATTTTTGGTAGAGGACATTTTAAAAATGGCAGTTCATTTTGATACCATTATTGTCATAAGAATAATTATTCTTTTAGGTAGTGACAAAGCGAAAACAATTACTGCAGGTAGCATGATTTCTTTACAGATATTTAAATCAATTGTCACGCGAAAAAAGTAATCTTTTTAGTGTTTTATTCTTCCGACCTGAGTAGGATCTGAAAAACAAAGTAATGTTATTAAATAACAAAGCGTCATTATCCGCCAATAGAGGAGTTTCGGTCACAAGTCCTCTAATATTCTTAACTTTGTCAGTTTCTTTGCTTTCACTTCTTGGCTTAGTGTCTAATTAGATTCCGTGTACTGTAACTTAGCCAACCGAATGCAAATGATTTTTCTGCCATTAAACTCTTTTACGATTTTGCTAATTAGAGCGTGGCTTAATTTTTTTCTTGTTTTTTTTTTACATTTTTGCATTTAAGTATTTATTTCAACGGACAACGTAAGCAATCGGCAAAGATAAATGTTGGATGTTTATGTTTGTAATGGAATAGTAGCATTACTCAGACAAAAAGGTTCATGTTAATGATTAAAATCTTAATTGATAGTATCACACATTTAATGATTGTTAGTGGGACAAAGAAATTGCTTATTGAATGTTTTTGTCTGTTTTTTTACCGCAATTAAGAAAGGTAAAGATATTTCAATTGCCATATATCCTTAAAGTCAGACAATCGATGACCATACCTTTTAGGAAAAGGATGCTCCTACCTTAGTATCTATAAATTCTATGAAAGCTGTTATTTTATGGGCAGCTTGTATCTGCGTTTGAATGATGGTAGTGTGCTTTTACCTTTATTATTCTAGATCGGATTTTTCTACAGGGAGGAATCTGTCAACTAATTTAGAAAGGCTTTCAATAACGGTTTAAAACTCGGTATGTCTGGTCGAAGACCTGCTATGCCTCATAGTTTTTTTTTACATATCACGCTGCATGAATAAAATGTGCAAATTTTATTAGATTTAGAATATCGTTGGTTTTGCCAGTTATTGGCAATTTTACGAATTTTTTTGTACCATGTCATGCGTTCAGAAAATGAGCCTAAATAAAATAGAGACGACAAGTAAAACATTATTCTTGGCAGGTGGCTTTTCAGGCCTTTCTTCTTCTGATGCGGCTGGTGAATATTACATTTATAATAATATATTAATTATTTCTCTAACACTTGAATAAATTGTGTGAGAATTTACGCCTATGCCAAAGGTTCTCTCCTCAGGGAATAATGATTAGTAGTGAAATAATACGAAAGATAAAAATTGCGGTATATAAGAAACAAATATTCTATGTTTCCTAAGGGTTATTTTTAAGTTACATTTCTTTTATTCTCAAGAAACTCCGAAGATGTTTTCTCGTAGGAGGAGAAATTCACATTTTCGTGTATTTCCTTTTAGTTTTTCAATATTATAGATTTCTTAAGGGATACAATTATGACGTATTATGAAAACAAAAATTTAATACATTTATTCTTTTCTTTAGGAACCCCTAATCTCATTCAGGTTTCTCATTCTTTGTTGAAGTAATCATTATTCCTTTTTTTTTATTCATTCATCCCTTTGTTCTCATCCCCCTCAAATTAGTTTTTTATACTTATCAACAGAAGCATGGGGATTGATTAACAATAACACGATTCGTGATTTCAGGTTATATCTTGATAAAACATAAATCATAACAATTAAGAACTAATAGATTATGATAAAACCCAAAAAGATTAGGAAATAATTGAGTGGGATATTTGTTCTTAGAGAAATATATATATATATATATATATATATATATATATATAAGTATATATATATATATATATATATATATATATATATAATAATATATAGATGCTGCCCTATATATGAATTAATTACATTCCAAACGGCCATTCATAAGTTGATCTTCACGCTTATTTAAGTGCAGTAATGTTATATATATATATATATATATATATATATAGTATATATATATATATATTATATATATATATATATATGTATATATATATATATATATATATATATATATATATATATATATATATATGGTATATGACAACAGTATAAAGATTTTCTAGAGGGTCTACGTTAATATATATATATATATATATATATATATATATATATATATATATATATATATATTAACGTAGACCCCTCTAGAAAATCTTTATATTGTTGTCATACACTTGCTTTTATTGCTTGTTATTTCAGCTACCACCTTTGTAAGGGAGTTTTATTATTCTTTCATCTTTATTTATTTGGTAGGCCACCAGTGTATTGTAATCTTTTATATTTTCATTGTAGATTGTAGATTCTCTGGATGCTTGTAGTCTCAAGATGCTTAAAAAGACACAACTAAATTTTGCTAACTTCATTCACACTAGCGATATATACACAAGTTTAACAAAATACAAATTTAGATTATCTTGAGGTGTTGAGGCGAAGTGTTGATGTTGAAGCCTTTCTTACCCATGGCTTGGTAAGGCCTACAACCTCACTTCGGTTGCGCTGCTCCATCTCTACTTTCTATGCTTCTCTCTCGACCTCTCTTCAAAGAAGTCCCTCCTTCAGTAGTAGGCGGACTTTTCCTGTTACCGCCTTCTGGTGTTCGTCATTGGTTGATCACGTCCATTGTTACATCTGTTTGGGTGGAAATTAATTCTAACGCCTCGTTCGACGGGGCATGACTAATGACGTCACCTGAAATGTACTGTTTCTGGTGGGAGTTGGAAGGTTATTTAAATAAAGCAAGAAATACACTTAATTAATGATTGCCAGTTCGATAAACATCTCACTTTTTTGCGTTTTTACGATAACACTTCCATAGCTCAAGCTACTTCTCTCTCTCTCTCTCTCTCTCTCTCTCTCTCTCTCTCTCTCTCTTCTATTCTTTTTTCCCTCTATCTATCCATCTGTCAATCAGTGGATTTCTCTCTCTCTTTTTAATATTTATCTTAATTTTCCCTAACTAACATCACATCACTCGGCCACCACCATACATTGTCCTCAATGTTCTGTTAAACACAGTAAGAATGGATATAATAATAACTAAATTGGCAATATTTGGTAATAATGGGCACAAATAAAAAAAATCTCCCAATAGTGGAGAAAAAATATAAGCATATTAAATTATTATCAAGTAAAAAATAAGCACATGAAATTATTAAGCATCAAATTATAAGCATAACAAATTATAAGCATATATAATTATAATCATGTAAAAAATAATGTCAACATCAATTGTCAATACGGTTCATTTCTTTGAATTTCTGTAAGTATCTCGTTTATCTTATTAATAATCAATTCCCTTACTATTATGATAAACAAAACAACAGTTACTATTATTACCACTAGATTTACTAATGATAAAATTGGGGATATATTTTCCATGTAGTAAAAATGCTTCTCATTCTCTTTCATCTGACAGAGACGAAAGCATTTTCTTAAGTGTGTTTTCCTCTTCAACTGGTGTATGATGATACTTTTGATGGAGGACAAGAGATTTTTTAATATACGTTTTAAATCTATGATCGGTGTTCAACGAATAGGCCTATCTTTGATAGAGATTCCATTTGGCTTCCTTTTCTTTCCTTTATCGGATTCCAGTGAATACCATAGGCGGAGAGGTAGAAGGTTTCAATGATACTAGCATTTTTCCCCATTTGTTCATTACCTAAAGACTACATTTGATTTGGAAGTATTTTATTCACATCACATCAGCCTAATCACAGATTTCCTTTTTTAATGACGGTGGAATTCAGTGTTGCAAAACCCATAAATAAACATCATATCTGAATATTCCATATTACTGGAATGGTAAGCTATTGTCTTTAGTTACTTCATCACAGAATGAATAAGGAATCTGACACTTGTAACCCCAACAAGCTCTTGGCAGAAAAGCGAGGCAAGAGTAACAAGTGAAGTGACCATCCCCCTCCCCTCCTCGTAGCGTAGGTACACCAACATCCCATGAGTGCCGTCTTACTTGGCCATTTAATAATAATGGTTATTTAAAATTTGCCTCATTGATAAACGAAGACTTAAAATGTGTCTGTAGAACATTTTCTGCTCAGAATTACGTTTTCTTTCATTTCTCGTAATGTTTGCGCAAACTCGTGTTACACCTTGTGTGTGTATATATATATATATATATATTATATATATATATATATATATATATATATATATATATATATATACCTACATACACATATGTTACAGGGTTTAATTAACCCTGTTCTGATCACAAGGAGAGAAATCATGTTGGTGCACTTAGATATTCTGCACCCTCCTCGTAGAAGTATTGTAGATCTCTAGTTTGTCCCAGAGGGTATCCTGAAACAACTCCAAACGAGCCATATAAAATTTTCGGTCATTGTAGTAGGAATCAGTGACCTCATCGCCCATGGTGGAGACCATACATCTGGAGCAGTAGGCCTAAGTTGTTTTCGTTGTCACCACTTGATATGAGTCTAGGAATTCTCTACAGTCATCATGTGTCCGTGTTTCTTCATGCAATAGTTTTAACTAACATCCTGACATGTCTGTGTAAGTCTATGTATCTTTGAGAAACAAATCCTATTTTCACACACGTATCTGTCATGAACTATCACACCCAAACAATTACAAAAACTGAAATTCCACGTTAAAATAAACATGATCTCTATCCGCTGACCCTTTTGAAAAATACTGGGAAAACTTTTATTTCTAACTGACAACATAACAATTAACACCTTAACTGATAAGCACAGCAAAACCCCGTAATGTGTATAAAGCTAATCTCCAGCAAATGTAAAGTTTGACCCTCATTTATGTTATGTATCTCAAAATAAATTCAACAACCTCGCTAAAAAATAACACGTGATCCAAAAAGCCTATGTAAAAAAAAAAAAAAAATAAAACACTAACACCACTTAATCCCAGTTACAGATTTCCCCTTATAAAAATAATAAATAATTAAAACTCTTTCACCTTATTACCAAACGTCGTTTGCATCACACACAAAACTTACCACCACAAATAAATCAGTAACAATCCACATATAACCCCTTTAAATTCCTCATATTTTTATCTTTTGAAAAACCTAGCCAAAGATAAAAATGCATTAATTACTAGTCCAAACACAGGCAAAGGTACAATTATCGTTGGCAGACATGACTACATACAATATTACTAAACTCGAAGATAAAATCAACAGATTTCTGAGAACACTAAAACAAAGCAAATCAATAGATTAAACTACGTATCAGGACCTTTTGGTAACAGGAACTACACATGGAATTATGTACGGACTGCCAAAGATATACAAGGAAGGAATTCCTTTGAGACCCATCTTTTCTTCCATTAACACTGGTAGCTATAAACTCGCCAAATTTCTTGTCCCTTTACTCCAACCACTGAGTCACAGCTAGTTCACATTAATAAACTCGGCTTTCTTTAAAGATGGCCTTATCACGGAAGACCAAGATCTGTACATGGCGAGCTTTGGCTTGGAATCTATATTTACAAATGTTCACAGAGTCGAGACTATCAACATCATTTTAGACAGGCTATTTCCCACTGACGATTCCTTGTTCAACAATTTTAATAGAACACAAATGAATATGCTTTTAGAATTAGCCGTGCTGGACACGCACTTTTTTTTTAATAATATGGTTTATAAGCAGACTGACGGGATGACCATGGGAAGCCCTCTGGGTCCTACTTTTGCTAACATACTTATGTGTTCCGACCACTCTCTTACCTTTCGTGGGTATTTAAACAACCGGCACCATAACATTAAATTTACAGTGGAAACAGAGACACTGAATTCACTTCCGTTCCTTGATGTGAGGATATCCAAGGACGAGTATGACTTTCATACTGGTATTTATAGAAAGAGCACCTTTACTGGCTTAGGGACCAATTTTTATAGCTCATGTTTTTTTAACTTTAAAATGAATAATTCCCTGTCCACTCTCCTCCATAGAGCCATTAATCTGACATCGACTTGGTCTACCTTTCACATTGAAGTGACTTTCCTTGCTAATTAATTTAAGGATAATTATTTCTCTCCAGCAATTTTACATAGATTCCTTAATAAGCTACTTAACCTGAAATTCAATCCACCCCCAATAGTCCATATGTTTGCTAGATTTCCCTTTCTACATACTAATAAATTTAGGAAAAAATGCATCAGCCTATTCAATGAGCAATTACCTCCCCTTAATTTAAAGTTAATTGACATACACCCCCGAACTATCGGCTCACTCTTCCAAGTTAAAGATTAGATCAGCCCCCTGTTTGCCTCTAGTGTTATTTATAAGTATAATTGTCCCAGATGTGATCTCGGCACTTACATCGGTTGCACCTGGAGGCTTCTAAAAGTCCGGATTTTCTCTCATCAAGGAATTAGCTACAGAGAGGGTTGTCGACTATCAAATCCAGAACAATCTAACATAAGAAATCACAGTAAAAGTTGCAAAACACACATAGATGCCAGTCATTGTAATACTGTAGGAAGAGCCTGACATATAGAGGAACTAACTACCCTTGAATCAATCATGATTAAGCTAACTGTACCTACTCTTCATCACCAATCATCTTCCACCCAACTTTTTATTGCCTAATTACCTGTTGCTTTGTTTTCACTCCCCTCCATAACAATGTTTCGTGTCAGTTCTCCTTAAACTACCTCTATGGGTAGGTGTCTTGTTTGATGTGTTTTTTTTTCTATTAGCCCTTTCTCTGTTGTTCTGTGTTTCTGTTTTTATTCTATTATTTTAATGTTAATTTATCAAAAAGGTTTTTTAATTATGGTATTGTTATATCTTATTGTATATCTTTTACTACTTATACGCAATTGATGTGTAATCGCATTTTCATCCTGGAGAATGTATCGAAGCTGATATGAAAACTTGACACTAAAAAAATGGATTAAAGGCGGAACATCTCTCCATACTTACTCTAATATCTTTATATATATATATATATATATATATATATATATATATATATATATATATATTATAGGTAATCAGCAGGTCCATCAAACACATAAAAAAGTCCATGGTTTAATTACAAAAACGTTTCGCACATAACTCAGTGCATCTTCAGTCTATAAAATTAAAACGTACTCATTGAAAATATTATATATATATAAATATATATATATATATATATATATATATATATATATATGTGTGTGTGTGTGTGTGTGTGTGTGTGTGTGTATGTGTGTGTATATATATCGAGCTACAATGTCCTTTAATATCTAATTCGCTCTACCTCGGAATTAATATATTGTGACTATGCTTAACCGAAGAAGGGAATTTTTTCTCGATAATAGACTTGCCTGGATCGGGACGCGAACCCAGGATCCTTTCAAATCCAGGAACGTCAGGATTTGAAAAGGATCCTGGGTTCGCGTCCCGATCCAGGCAAGTCTATTATCGAGAAAAAATTCCCCTTCGGTTAAGCATATATGAAAATATATTAATTCCGAGGTAGAGCGAATTAGATATTAAAGGACATTGTAGCTCGATATATGTATATGAATCACGGAAAAGTGATATGACTTTTATATATATATATATATATATATATATATATATATATATATATATATATATATATATATATATATATATATATATATATATAATTGAGAAAAATGTAAATGTTCGATTGTTCAAAATCTTAAATCTCCGAAAGTTCTTCACCGGTTGCTTTGAAATTTTGACAACGTTGCATTCGAATATGATCGTATTTTTATTTACTGCCAAAGGGCACCAAAAGGGAATGGTTGTGGGGTGTGGGGTGGTTTGTTTAAAGGGCTTCCCTGAAACGGAGCTGGCTATGCCAGTAGACTTAGTAACTTTCCGAATTTTCAGTAATTCTGGTATACATATGACTTCATTAGGAAATGAATACAGTGGGGGTAATGCACTAATGGCGCAAAGTGGGTAGGGGTTGGGAATTGCGGACAGAGAGAGAGTGAGAGTGAGAGGGAGAGGAAGTGAGTGTGTAGAGGGGATGTTAAAGTAAAGAGAAGAGAGAGAGAGAGAGAGAGAGAGAGAGAGAGAGAGAGATGTATAAGGGAGGAGAAAAAAGGAAAAAGTGAGAGAGAGAGAGAGAGAGAGAGAGAGAGAGAGAGAGAGAGAGTTTACACAGGCATAAAACGCTTTCAAAAAACTAACTAGATAGGTAGTGTTCTTGTTAATTTTTTGGAAAAGATTCTAATTTTATGTAAATTTATTTTTTTATTCTATAGTTTTAATTTAGTTTATTATTTTTAAACAAATAAAATTTTAATTCCAGACTGATGATGTGCCAATGTCTTGGGGCACGAAACGTTTCAATAAATTAATCATCCGAGTTGTTGTCTTGCCGGAACCCCTGGTGGAATGTGCAGATGTCTGCCCGCCGTCATTATATATATATATATATATATATATATATATATATATATATATATATATATATATATATATATATATATTATATATATGTGTGTGTGTGTGTGTGTGTGTGTGTGTGTGTGTGTGTGCAAGGTTGCAACCATATATTTCGAGGACTTCCTTCTGTGCTCCTGGTTACTGGCAAAATATTGACATATGACATCTTACAAGAGTGTATATACAAAGCATATGTAGGTGTGGCAGGAAGGATAAAATTAATCTATTCCTTTGTGTCGTCTGGCCTCATTAACTCCCGTCTGGCGACTCGTCCGGTGGTCGTATGTTCTTGAACACCGGCTTGAGAAGAGGCCTAAGGATTAACTCGTCGATGTTATCCGATTTCCAGTGACCTTCTTACGAGTTCTTTTTGTTGGTTTGATTGATGATAGCAGATTCCAGCATCTTCCTTTTGTACGGACAGTTACTTTTGGAAGCCAGCTCTGCCCCCCTCCAGTTCATAGTATGGCCTTTGTCCCTAATATGTAGGAAAATCCCCGATTTCTCTAAGGCATATCGCACTGATCTTTTGTGCTCTGCTAATCTTTGCGAGATGGATCTATTATTTTCCCAATCGTAAATCTCATTACAATTACTACACGGTATCTTGAAACTCCGGCTTCATCTCCTCTTTTATTTAAGTATACGTTAATGAGCGAACTCCCGATGGATTTGGGATAATGGAAAATGAAAGGATAATTAGATCTGAGGTGTACGGAAGTTTTATTTTATTGTTGAAATCTATTTGTCTGTTGTGAGTGGGACCTCTATAGTATATTGTATTCGCTTTATTAATAGCCTTCTGGATAATGGGTAAAGCAGTTGCATTAGGTGTTGACTGATAGTGCTGAATTCTTTTTCTATGTACTCATTTGAACATATACTAAGCCCCATGAGGAATAGGTTGCACCCTACCATGATCTTTATAGAGACATCGTGGTAGCTTACGAAATGAATATATGAAACAGCGAAAGTGGGTTTCCTGTATACCGTGAACGCATATCGATTCTGCTCTCTTATGATTAGTACGTCTAGGAAAGGCAATTTCCCGTCCTTTTCCCATTCTGTTTCAAATTTTATGGTTGGAACTAGCGAATTTAGTTGATTGAAAAATTCATTGAAATCTCCCCAACTATCATCCCAATAAGTAAAAATATCATCTACGTATCTAAGCCAGATCATATTGTGGGGGTTTGATTGGCCACAAAATTTCTGTTCCGAAATATTCCATGTATAGGTTTGCTAGACGGTGGTGATAGAGGACTGCCCTGCTACAGCCAGGATCCATACAGCCAAATTTTTTTCGTAAAAATTACCATTGAAAGAAAGCACGCTGTAAGTTACATAGAGGTTAATAAGTTTTAGTATTTTGTTATTACCAAGAGAAAATGGCCTTCATATGAATGTAACTTCGCCGATCGGGACTTTGGTAAATAATGATTCAACGTCAAGGCTGATAAATTTGATGTTATGTGAGGGGATATTTAAACTCTCATTTTCTTTTCACAAAATCGTCTGCACGCTCAACATGCAGAGGATTTTATACAAAAATTAAAAGCTTAAATATCCCTTCATATAACAACAAATTACTCAGCCTTGACGTCGAATCATTATTTACCAAAGTCTTTCCTTAATGGATATTGTCTTTATTCATATACTTATCACGTTCCATAATCCTATGATTCAGTTTTATATATTGTATATACATTTATATATATATATATATATATATATATATATATATATATACATATATATATAAATATATATATATATATATATATATATATATATAATATATATATTATATATATATATATATATATATATATATATATATATATATATATATATAATATATATATATATACTATATACACAGTAAGACTGGGGCACCTAGAACGCCGCAGATGCACCAGGAATAGAGCAGCAAACAGCCATCGTAACATCCTATAAATTTAATTGTCCAATTTTTTGAGACCACAGGTCTCATCATCAGGACTGTAAGAATACAAATGATGAAAATAAAAAATCAACCCAGTTCAAAAACTTTCAAAAGCCTAAACACGAAGCTTGAAATAAAACAAATACTGAAGAAACTTTAAGACACTGAAAACCTAATATTTAAAAAGCCTAAACTTTCTATTATCATGGTTATATATTTTTGGAGGGGAGTGGTTTAAATATTAGAGTTTTCGGTAGGTTTAATTTTTCTTTAGTATTTGTTATAGTTTAAGTTCCATGCTTTAAGCTTTTGTAAGTTTTTTAAATGGGTCGATTTTTTATTTTTATTCTTTGCATTCTTACATCCCTGATGATGAGACATGAAGTCTCGAAAATCTAGCTAAATAAATATATAGGATGGCTACGATGGCTGGTTTGGTTATATATATATATATATATATATATATATATTGTATATATATATATATATATATATATATATACATATATATACATATATATATATATATATATATATATTTATATATATATATACATACACACACGTATATATATATATATATATATATATATATATATATATATATATTATACTATATATATTAAATTATATATATAATTTATATTATATTATAGTATACTATATATATATATAGCTATATATTATATATATATATAATATATATATGTATATATATCATACACACACATATATATATATATATATATATATTTATATATATATATATATATATAAATATTGCATATATATATATATATATATATATATATATATATATATATATTATATATATGCATATATATATATATATATATATATATAATGCCCATATATATAAAGATATATATATATATATATATATTTAATTATATATAATGTTATGTATATAATATATAATATATATTATTATTATATATATATATATATATATATATATTATATTATATAAAAATAATTCAGCAATATCTTGTAATTAGAATAAGTGTTGTCTAGTATACTAGTTCAGTAGGCCTTTAAAGTCGTTGTCAGCTTTCATTATTATTGTTACTGTTTCGCCTGCTTATCCACCTTGGAGGCAAATGACATAAATAATATGTTTGTTTTAGTTGAACATATCGTCAGCTGGTCATTTCGATTTTTCGTTTATCAGTAATTAGCGAAAAAAGATTTGTTAACTTTTTTCATCAAACGCAACTGGGAAACGTGAATGGAGAAGCTTCCCGTTTCACCAGAGAAAACCGATATAATGCTTCAAGCTTCATTATTTTTTCTTAGCATTGCTTGAATGTTTTTTCCCCCGTCCCGTAATTTTCCTTGGTTGCCTTATTCTACATTATATTGCTTGGATTTCTTTTCTCTGTTAAGAGAAGAAAGGTTGTAATCATTTCAGGGACATCTTCCTGCTTCGTAATCTTTCAGGAATGATGTTTATATGCAAACATTTCTGCTACTAGTTGTTGCATCGCTGGTTTATGGATATACGACCGGTTCTTGTTCCACAGAACATCACCGTCAATATTCAACTGAGCT
>NC_061107.1:44890494-44910494 GCF_015104395.2 Macrobrachium nipponense | reverse complement strand
TAATATGGCCGTATCTTGGTACGGAATTCTTCTATGGTAAGCAGTTATGCTTGGCAAGAGACTGGAAGCAAGGCATTCAGCCAGCAGGAAATCTGGAAGAGAATTCCAGTGTTACCTACTTATATAAAGATTTCTTCCACAAGGAGTGGTTTACTCACAAAGGAGGGAATTTTTCATTAAATGAAATCATTGTGCGAATAATGGTGGGAGAATTCTAATTCTTCTTTGAATATCTTCATGTATCTTCAATAAGTTACAAGGGACAAAACATGTGTGCTAGGTGGACACAAATGAGTTTGTAAGGAGAAATAGAAAATTTGAATATTGAGAAACTGAGATTTTCTGGTGGACAGGAAAGACACTGTCATTAATTGCAATTTCAGAACGTACCTTAATGTACATATGCTTCCAATGAAACCGATATAGTCTTCCATTGCTAGCCAGAGGGAGCAGTGATATCACAAAGGCACTGAATAGGGTCTTGGGAGACACATCTGTCTTGATATGTGCTAGGCGGAGGAGCAAGAGCATCTCAGTTTGCCGAGTGTTCAGATAGCGGTGTTTGGCAGAGGTCTGTCCTGGAAGGAGCAAGCAACAGCCAGTACAAGCTTATCGTGGGAGAAGGCTTAAAGCTAAGGCTACCTAAGGGCCAACTAGCAGGCCTTTTAACCCCCTGACCTACCATTATTCCCTAACAATATTCCTAATCCCCCCATATTATATGATGCGGGGACAACAATGGCTACATCATGCCTCGATTTTAAATCATGGGATACTAGCTGGGCTAGGTGAGGAGAAGTACATAAAAGCTCACCCTTTAAGAAAGCATTCACTCCCTTTCGGGTGTGAAGGCCTCGGTTAAGTATGTTACTAGCATCAGCTGGACAGTTCCCTTCTCTGAATGGCCTACCTAACTTATAGGAGGAGATGCTAAGTTTACTAACTTATTTGCTACCATATTTTAGTCTGAAATGAGTTATCTACTAGTCGTTGGTGACGACAGGCTAACTCTAGCCCTAGGTAAGGTTACATGGAGGATTCTTTATTGCTACTACCCTTATGCCTTGGTACTAAATTAATTAGCCTAACCTCCTCAATGCACATGATTAAAGATTATACAACCATTTTGTAATATGGCAAACAATATCAAGATTGAGTAACCTGAAGGGTTAATATGCTCATGGTGTGAGTAAATGATGCATGATGATAGGGGAGTGATCAGGGGGTACCAGGCTGAGTATTTGACGAGGTGATTATGACATTAGAATGAGAGTTAGTAACACAAGTTCCTAGGGATTAGTATGTTACTCTACTGGGCAGAGATCAGTCTGGCTACCTTCTCTGGGTAGGCGCCAGGATCACTTTGCAATGGAATGAGGCACTGTACTTAGGTCATAGGTGCTAAGGAGAGCGTGTGGCTCTTAGGTTAGTGGTTTTTCTTGCATCCCTTCTTCTTCTTCTGGTTCATCCAGGATCTGGATACACCAGTACTACGAGGTGATGAAGGCACCGACTCTGGGTAAAGGTCAGAAATGCCATTAGGAGCAGAAGCAGTGGTACCCCCTAGAGCTACAGGCAAACACCCTGCTTTGGCTGCTTCGACAACTGTTGTAAGGGTAGAAGCTACTGCAGGAGAGGCTCCTACTTTGGCTGCTGCCACAACTGTTGTAAGGGTAAGACTTGAGTCTGAATCCTGGCTGGGTAAATCCTGGTCAACCAGTGAAGGCGTAAATGAGAGGTCTGCCAGAGGTTCATCCTCAGCTGATGAAAATGATAATGGAGAAGAAGCGTTGGGGGCTGGAGATTGACAACGGGCTATGATAAGTTCCATGCAGTTTGGAGGATCTCCTACAAAGGAATCCTTGATGAGGTTAAGGTGTAGTTCTGGTGCTAGCTCAGGGCCTGGCACAAAGATTAAAATTTTGTGGTGGCTCTACATCCTGGCTGGACGAAGCATGGCATTGTGCAGTGCTCGGAAGTGGCTCTAGAAGCAATTTGGTGTCAGGCAAACCTGAGGCCAGTCCCGGGATTGCAAAACCCCTTGGTGTGCCTGAGGTGATGGGAGACTGAGATTCCTGTCTCTTGTAGAAGGCTGAGCCCTTTGGAGGCAATACCTTGGCCATGTCCACTGCTCTTTGCTTGCTTAGGGCACCTGACCAATTGGTGGAGTGCCCTATTACATTGCAGGTTTTGCAGCAGAACTGTGAATGGTCAATTTCCCTCCTTGGTGAGAGGGGAAACTGATGGTGGTTGTACTTTCAGGAGGAGGTATGTCGTTTACGACTCCTTGCTCTGAAGAAGTTTGTTGCAGGGTGAAAACCCCTTTGTTGGTAATGAGGATGGGACTTGAAGTCTTGCTCAAGAGAAGGGCAGGAATATAACTTGCTACTGGAATGGTGAGGACTTTTGACTCTCAATTGGATGGTAGGGAGTATCAACTTGATATGGTTGATGCCTTTAATGGTGATGAGTTGGCGTCTATCGACACTAGCCCCATTGGGATTTCTATCTTCCTATATCAGGAAGATTTGTATGCCAGAGTCATCAAAGGCTCTGATGTGTCTTGCAGGGAAGTTGCCTTGGAGAGGTGTCACGGTTATAGGGCCATTAGGGGCCTAATGAAGAGTGCGGACATGTGACACTTCCGGCCACAGTCGCGGCAGAATCTTTTCCAGAACTTCTTCCTTCGCACTGGATGATGGGACCGAGATGGCACCTCAGGTTACGAATCTGTGGATTCACCAAGAGTTGTGGTACCCTCCGATATGGGTGAAGAGCCCTCTCTGGCAGTGATTAGATTTCGGTAGGTTAATGGTTTCTCCTCTGAATCACCCTTGGGAACGAGTCCGTGGTTGACTGGTGGGCTCACCTCTGCTGAAATGGAAGAGGCAAGCAGTGAAGCGGCAAGAGGCTGGCAGGATGCGGTGGGAACTTCTGGCTCTGGTACATGAGTGGTAGGAGGGACGTCAGCGACATCAGAGTCACTGGCCCCAAAATCCAATGCTGGGGATGGGTCATCCGGCATGCTGCATAGGTCTGGTGCATCTGGTAGTGGCCTGATGGACGTCATGAAATTTCTCCACTACTGCCAAGCGGCACTTTTACAATGAGGACTGTGGGAACGGTATAGACGTTGCCATCTATCCATTCAAAGTGGATTTCCTTATCCTTCCTGACCTTGGCACCCTTTGGCATTTCCTTTCTTGAAATAAGGGAGACCGTGGCTTCTACATTGGCTATAGGATATACGAACTGATAGGCTTCGGGAGGTAATTACATCTCATACATTTTCACCGTATTATAACTACATTGCAGTATATCACATCGTCAGTAATTTCATCGTAAGGTTTCTTTCACCGCACAATGGCAAAAAATAAATGAACAATAAAATATAATTCACTTGTTTTTCTGTAAAATGTCCAAGTATTACTGTTATAATTGTTAATGAGATCAAAGTATCTAACTTTCTAACTATTAGCAAATGGCCTGCTCGTTGACTTTTCCCATATAAAAATTTTTCATAAAAAAATTTAGGATTTTGTAATCTACTTGTTTTCTGAGTGGTAAACATTTTCGGATTTGTAAATAAAAAAAACTAAACCCATCAAGATGCCTCTACAGTACGTCATAAGCATAAGGAATAAGAAAAAGCTCATTGATAATAGTCATCTGTTTGTTAAAGAACGAACAAGTGGCGAAAAAACTATTTGGAAATGTGACCAGTTTTGTAAAACAAAGTGCCATGCAAGAGTTCATACAAATGAAGATCTTTTTTTAGACTGATAAACTGAGTTAGATATAAATTTGGGGTCAAACAACTGATAATTATCGACGCTAAAAGAATAAATAAAAAATAAAAGGACATTAATACTAAAAGTTGTTTGGTGAGTGTTAGAAAATTTATAAACCTTCTGAAACTAAATATGCTGTAAAACATGTTTAGATATGTTTAAAATGTTTTACAGTTGATTATCCAACTATATTTTCCAATTAGATTTTCCAACACTAAATATATATATTTTTACTTTTTAAAATAAAACAAATCATGCTTAAAAGAAGGGCAATCATGAAAAGCATAAAAATAAGGAAAAATCCTTAATCTATGAAAAATCAAGACAATGAAATTACCTATGTAGGAAAAGTAAACAAACAGACTACTTTGCAAATAGTTAAATACTTTGATCACCATCAGCAACTAAACAATAATACAAGGAGCGTTTTACAGAAAAACAAGTGCATTATATTTTGTTGTTCATTTATTTTTTTGCCTTGTGTGGTTTACTTATCTTGCGGTGAAAGAAACCTTGCGATGAAATCACTGACGATGTGATATATTACGATATAATTACAATGCGGTGAAAATGTATGAGGTGTAATTATCATGCGATGAAATTACCACGATGAAATTACCACGATGCAATTACTGCGATGAAATCACAGTGAATCCTTCGGGAGACAGATCATCAGGGAGGGCGATATGGTAAACATGGAGGAGGATTCCCAGGAGACTCTCGCCATGGCAAGGACCGTTTTTTTCCATCTGTCCATCCGCCTGTGGTGTTTTCGCATGGTAACACTGTGTCCCGGGCTTTAAATAGTTACGCTATGTGTAAGTTTTAGGTAAATAAAAGGATATTTGGGTGCACATTTGCAACTGAAAAGTGTTTTAATAATTTACAGTATGCGAATTACAACGTTAATATTCAAAATAAGGTTAATATCATTGTTGAATGCAAGCTAAATGTAACTATCTACAGCCCGGGACGCAGTGTTACCATACGCAAACACCTCACGCTGGTGGACAGATAGAAAAAAACAGAGTATAGTGCAGAACCTTTGCATCCTCCTTTTACCGGTAGTCCAGCCCTTGGGTTGGGGCTTTGAAGCAGGGGAAGACATTTCCCTTAGGCTGCGCAGTAGAGGCTCAGTCAGATATGAAATGAGAAGGTATGCCAGGAATAGCACTGGATAGGAGTGCCTCTTTGGTAAGGTGGCAATCGCCTAGAGATTGGTTCTGCAATTGTGGTGAGGTGCATGATGAACATTGTTTGAAAAGACTAAGGATGTCTGAAAAGACTGAGTACATTGTGGCACTTGGGAAGTATCTTGTAAGTTGGTGGCACTTCATATAACAGCACTTCTTAATGATGTGGTACTGTGGCGGTGTGTGCCGTGCAGAGGTCACACTGATGAGCAATCCTGAAGGAGCGATAGTCCTTATGGGCGGATGCTAGATAAATTTGGAGTGCTTCTGAAGGCTTAAATATCCTTATGAGCAGATGCACTGCTAAATGGGAAATCCTGAAGGAATACTGATCTTCATGGGCTGATACACAGATGGTGGCACCCTGTATGTCATGTACAGGTGCAGTGGCACTTATGGAGGCCTTGCGCCTTTGGTGGCACTAGTAGAGTGCTGGTGTGTTCCGTGAAACGACACTTAATGCAACATACTCAAATATACTGAGGGAAATGGCACTCTCCTCGAGGCAGAGTGTAAGAGTGTAGGAGGAAAAGTAAAGGGATTACTTCAGCAGCCTAGTCAGTTGAAAGTGCCTCAGATTAGTGGCACTGTGGAATGGAAAGGTCTGAAGTGTACTTGCGGAGGCTACTTCTTCTAGGAACTAGTGGCGGCTTCCTAATATGAGGAACAAAATGGGTTGCTGTTTGGTGCTTGCGGTATACGCAAGTCTTGGGTAATAAAAGAAAACGACCACTCGCACAGGACAGCTCATGTTGTTAATTAAAAGACTCACTCCATATGTCTGAAGTACTTTGATGAAAAAGATAAAAGTTGGAGAGAACAAAATGCGGTGGCTCGCGCATATATAAAAAGCGTGTCCTATGTATGAATGCAATACACAAGAGAAAATTAATGAGAAGTATTTCTCTTTCCTTCAGGAATAATGGGTTCTCTCTCTCTCTCTCTCTCTCTCTCTCTCTCTCTCTCTCTCTCTCTCTCTCTCCGGTATATATGACGAACTCTGCTTTTATTTTAAGTAAGGATTTTAATTTAAGATGACACCGTAGCGTTGAACGCTTTCTTTACGTAAGTTTTGTAAAACATTTGCTTTTAAATAGTACCCGAATACGACGCACTGGCGATGAACGAATATTTACTTTCCATGTAAAAGATTTACCTTAGAATAATTGTAATTTACAAGAATGCACTTACGTTAAGCTATTTCTTTAATTTAATTTAATTGTGAAGATTTAATTATAATTTACGCCATGGCAAGTTAAAAGGTGGTAAGGTTTTGTAAATCAGTTACCAAGCATTTTTTAATAATAAAAGGTTACGCTAAGGTGAAGAGAAGTGTAATGGCATTTGCGATCAGCGAGCTTGCTGAAGGTAGCAGCTGATCGGTGAAAGGAGATGAACGGATGACTGCTCTCTTGGGTGGGTAGGAACAAATGCTTACAGACAACACAATCCCTATTTTATTATTTAAAGCAAATCAGCACTAAATCTTCTGGCATACTGATGGATGCTAATATGCAGATTCGAATTATTGACGTTAAAACATCAACAATAAGCTTAATTTGCTTAAATCGTTAGGATAAAGTTTGAACTGATGAGTGATTGTTGTCTTGGTTACTGGTAGCTGACAGGGTACGAATTGCACATGTACGAAAAAGCTAAGGGCCTCATTTTTAAACTGGAAACTTCGACGAACAATCTCGTCGCAGTTGAAATGGTATTATTGTGCCGCGAAGCAGATCTTCGTCCCGAAGACGAAGATTTTGACCACCTCTTCGCGCTAACCTCTTTGTATATTATTTTTTTTAAATTAAAAAAGAACCGCATAACTAATGTAAGTATTGGAACGTATAACACATGCCAAATATTTTAGTAGTCCATTTTTTTTCAGAACTTCAATGCATATATGGTCTTATTTACATTCTAGTAAAAGACTGCCTTTGTACTGAAAAGACCTCACGTTCCCAAGTTCCTGGCTGTCTTGTGTGTATGAACTTCACAGCTGTAACAGAATCGTCTTTTAGCTCCTCTAGGATTATACTATAATCAGCACAACGTATTGTAGTTCGGCATGGTCGTGACGTAATCAGTAGTAACTGTTTTAATGCACAAAACAATTGTGTAAGTGATAAAGTTTATATATATATATATATATATATATATATATATATATATATATATATATATATATATATATATATATTACACACACACATATACTACATATACATACACACACACACACACACACACACACACACACACACACACACACACACACATATATATATATATATATATATATATATATATATATATATATATATATATATATATAATGTACAGGCATATAAAGTAGGATAGAAGTAGAATAGCTGTCTCCCGATCCGAGTTAGATGCTTGTTTATCACCTCCAGCATACCAACCCTCCCATACAGTTCCTCTTCCCAGGAGAGCTTTGCCTATGTTTTCAAAATACCGCTTAAGAAGGGATTTCACGAGCAGGCTCTTCATTGAACAGCGAAGGTGGTAGTTTAAAAATACGGCAGTAAGAGTTGCCAACACATGGGATGATTCCGAACTCGGATTTGAAAACAAATTCTCCCAACACTTCACTGACACTTCCTTTGCCGTAACTGTAAGGTCGAAAACAAGGCACTTCTTACTATTTGTAGCTAAACATGCAATTACTTCTCTAATTCCTAACCAGCACTTTCTGGTGCCTACTCTAGTGCTGTTGGTGGAGCTGTGTCTCTATCTACCTACGAGCACAGAAATTCTCGCGTGCGTGTATTCTTCCGTGGTAAATTCAACTTTGGCTCTGTCTTCTTTCTGCGCTGATATCACCTAGCTAAAACACTTCTTAGATCATTAATTTGTTAATCACTTCTTAACTTACTTACTTACCGTAAGCTATGCTAATTATAGTAATAATTATAATGATAATAACCTTACCTTGCTGTCCCTTTGTTCCATGTCCTTTGCCCTTTGTTAAGAATTTATTTATGCTGTGGCTATGGTTACGTCAACCGAACGGGATTTTCCCGTTTTTAAGCGCATGCGCGTGTTTTCTGAGACACGTCTCTTGTTCAATGATCTGTGTTAGTCTACGTGAGAATTTTGTATCAAACACAAAAGGGATGGAAGCAAAGAACAGTTTCTTAGGAACATCAAAGTTGGGCAACGGTAGCTGGAGAAATTTGGTTAAAAGTTTATTGATAACTCTAAGGACTACGTCTTTGGGATAGGAATTTTTCTGAAAAAAGCCTAATAAAAATTCTATTTCATTATGGAAAGTTGGCCAGTTAGACGAATATTTTAATGCTCTATGGACAAGAGTATTCATGCCAAAGAACCTTCAAATTAAACACCATTTATACTCTTGTCCATAGAGCATTAAAATATTCGTCTAACTGGCCAACTTTCCATAATGAAATAGAATATTTATTAGGCTTTTTTCAGAAAAATTCCTATCCCAAAGACGTAGTCCTTAGAGTTATCAATAAACTTTTAACCAAATTTCTCCAGCCACCGTTGCCCAACTTTGATGTTCCTAAGAAACTGTTCTTTGCTTCCATCTCACGTAGACTAACACAGATCATTGAACAAGAAATTCCCTGTCTTCAGTTAAAACTTATTTCTAATAATCCATGCAGGATAGGTTCATTTTTCAGCTGTAAAGATCGCTTGCAATCCTTCATGAGATCTAATGTTGTATATAAATTCACATGCCCTGGATGTCCGGGCTCTTACATCGGATCTACTCGTAGGCTATTGCAAGTGAGATATTGCAGCCACATGGGTTTCAGTTTTCGTACAGGCCAGAGAATTAAGCAACCAGAGTTTTCTAACATTAAAAATCATGCTGCTATATGCAAAATAGAGGTCTTGAAACAGCACTTCTCTATTATTGGTTATACAAAGGACCCAGATCATCTAACTACTCTGGAGTCATTACTTATCAAAAGGCTAGTTCCCTCTTTGAACAATCACACCACGGCTTCCCCTCTGTATTTGGCATAACTGACTTTTTGTTTGGGACGTCAGGTTTTGCTATTCTTTCTTCGTCTTTTGCCTTGGATGGTTGGTGTCTTAGTTCTCTCTCTCTTTTTACAGTGTTTTAACGTATTTTTTTTAACTTTTAACTTCTGCTTTTCTTTTTAAACCATTAATTTTTAATTACCTTGTAATTTTGTGAATTCCTTTTTATAATGTATTTACTTTTATTGTTCACAGACTGATGATGCACCGAGAATTGTGTGCGAAACGTTTTTTAATAAACTATGGCATTTTACTAATGTATCATGGTACCCCCTGAAGTATTGTTATACATATATATATATATATATAATATATATATATATATATATAATATAATATATTACAAGGGTCAAAATGACCCTTGTCTAAATAATAGAAGAGATATCCTAACTGGGAAACGAACCTTCCTTCGATGGTGATAGTTCCTTCGAATGCCATCTCTGTAGCTAGCTGAAAATCAATTATTAAAAACTCTAGGCGAATTCAAACTCCCACTAATACAAAAATGTAATCGTTATTTCCCTAAATAGCTAACATGAAAATGGAATAAAATGAGTTAAAGAACATCCAAAATCACTAAACTACCATTACTCTTCCATGAAATCATATTTAGATAAGTACCCCTCCTTATCTACTTCTGTCCGACTATTCATTAGTCTTTATCAATAATAGTCCAGGATTTTTAAGGCCAAAACATCATGAAATCGGACATAATTGGTACAGAAATTTTTTTTGTTTTTTCGGATAGAATGATGTGTGTAACATTCTAGAAAAAAAAAGTCCCAGAATGGGAAAATCCGGGAACTTGAGCAAAGCTAGTGTTTTCTCTAGCCACAGTCAAGTATGCTTACAACTACTGACTGTATCTTTGGTTGCCTATTATATACATTATTAGCGGTGCCAAAGCAGTTTTTTCCCTTTGTAGTGACACACTATATGCAAAATTTATTGCACATACTCTTTACCGCTTAAATGTCTAGATTTTAATTCATTTTCGAGATTACAATAAAAAAAAATACAGATATAGAAAGAAAAATCTGTAGGGCTTGTATATACAAAGTTCTGAAAAAAATAAATTTCTACCTTTTATAAAAAAAAATCATTAATGCGTGCAATACATCTAAACTGACAATAGCACTGAATTTAATGTATTTTGATAAATTCCAGTAAGATGAAAAAGATAAGTTGATATTTATTAAACAACAATTGTGTTAGCAGTAAACACATCCTAAAACTTTACAGTGCAATTCCACAGCTTGTACAAATATATGTGCTTTTCATCAGAGCTATCTACAATGATGTCCAGGACATCGTGTAGAAGCTGGGAAAAATGTATTAATTTCTGTAAGTTGTCGAGTGAGATGTTATTCTCATTTACCCATGTGGACTTTTTCAATTTCTGTATCCATTCTCTTGCTAAGTCAAAAAGTTCTGAGCTATGCTCAGTAAGGCTTGTTGTCCCTTTCCTGATCGTGTACAATCCTCTTAAATCCCTGACCATATCTCCGTGTTCCTTTGTTCCATATGCCGCCCTCAGAAATGCTTGTAACTATAACTGGTTCACTTAAGGTAGATTCTTGAGTGAGCCCTATGCCTACGAGACGTTAGTTTGGCGGCCGCTGATTGGCTGGAAGCTGCCTACCTCCCGGTACCAGCCAATCAGCAACCACCAAACAAACGTCTCGTAAGAATAAGGCTCATCCAAGAATCTACCTTAAGTGAACCAGCTATAGGTCCATGACCAACATTTTGTGTACTGAAAACTACAGCATCTATATGACAAATCCCCTTTATTGAAATCTAACGAAGCTTTCGCCTCTGTGAACGCCTCTGCATCATTTTTAATTTCCATGGTGTTTAGTTTAAGAAGTTATTCACTCCCTCAAAAAAAATTAGGCCGTTTTGTCTTTCTCAGAGAAATTCTTATATTTCAGGATTCGCCTCGACCTCAATAATATCGATATATTTATCCCAATAAGTGACTAACACAGAAGTAATAATGTATCATTCACCAATAAAAGAAAATTGCATGCACCAATTCCCAACACCACATATTTCCCCGGTAAAATATCCCTCGACTCTAATGGAGGAGATCTACTCTTTCACTTTTGTGGGCCAAGGTTATCAGCTGTTCACAACTGTTACAAGGTAAAGAGCTGGTCTACAGAAAACAGGAAGAGGCGAGTGAGAAAGAGAACGTAACCTGAACCTTTGCTGGCTGGCAAATGCTGATCCTAGCATGATCAATCAGCAGCCTCTCTTCCTCACGCTCGCTTACAAAAATGAAACATGTCGTATTAATCTTTCCAATGCATTGCAATGACAACGAACTTCTAATGTCCATTGAGTCCCGCAGGGACACCAAAATGAAATACACAAGTGAGCAAATTGTTCATACCAACAAAAAAAGAAAAGGCCCGGTAAAACAAAAGTAAACTTACGTTCTCATAGGTTTCGGCACGTGAACACAAAGTTATTTGCTCTCGCCTTAGCTCATAATTCTTAGTTACACTTGCAACCGCTCCTAATTAATTCCCATTATTCCTCCTGCCTTAAGAGACACCCTATCCTTAAGCACTAGCTAACAGCACTGCCAAGTCCCACTGACACCCGAATTCTGCGGCTACAACTGAAACCCCCTTTTGTCTGCAATAGAGAGTCTGTTGCCAAATATACATAATTATAACCAATTTTCCCTAACATTTACCTAATCTATATAACCCAAGTCTCCCCAGAAACGTAATCTATAGGCTTGAATGCCTTTTAATCGCTGCCACCACTCTTACGACGGTCAAAATGACTCTCATCTAAATAATAGGAAAGAAATCCTAACTGGGAAACGAACCTACCTTCGATGGTGATAGTCCCTTCGAATGCCACCTTTGTAGCTAGTTGAAAATCAATTATTAAAAACTCTAGGTAAATTCAAACTCCTCCTATTACAAAAACATAATCATTTTCCCATAATACCTAACATGAAAATGTAATAAAATGAGTTTAAGAACATCCCAAAAATAGCTACACTACCATTACTCCTCTTATCTACTTCTGTCTAACTATTCATTAGTCTTTATCAATAACTGTCAACCCAAGTCTAGAGAATCCATTTTTAAATGGTGACTTTGAACCCATCTGAAAATGAGGATATAATTATCAAACATTGAAATGTGTCATCTTGTATACTCGCTAGGGATTTTTTATTCCATCTATATCGTCTTTCAAACGTACGTATGTAAGCTGACCAACAGACTTACGGATTCACACACGCTACTGAACACATGAACGCACGCACGCTAGTCTATTCTGTTTGTTTCCATTTCCCATGTACACGTTTTATCTAGCACACATATTCGGTGACGTGAAGTGATCTGAAGTAACCTTTCCGTGCGGTTTACCTCATCTCGTCGTCCGTGATCGGCGTGTTTTCGACTTGTGTCACATATCAGCATCTTGAGGAATTCACTGTTTTACACCTGTCTCTATACACCAAGCGCTAAGGTTATCTACCCAATATATTTTAATATTATCTACTTATACATCTGACCAATGCCTTAATATGTATAGTATATATTGATAGGCTTATCATTACATAACGTTTTATCAAATTAAATAGTGAAAATTAATATCAACGTATAGTGCCCAGCACACAGTTTTGAAAGTTCAAAATAAATGGTTCAGTAACTTGGTCATTTCCACATACGAATGTTATGTCAAGTACACAGAATGTAAACAAGTGAGTCTATTCTCGACTCAAGTTGCCTGAATCCGGGTAGACTAAAAGAATGACAGTGGCAGGATGCTGTAGGTTAGCCAAGCGTAAGCTTACTTATCTTATTTAATTTCATTCATTTTTAGAAAGCATTTTGTATAAATAGACTACAAAAGCCTACATCTTAATCTCAAAATCACGCACATGAACATAATAATCCTGCACACTAACTTCAAAATCCTGCACCCATTCCTTAAAATCCCGCATACCTATGAAGAGTAAAATCTTGCGCCAAATGAAAGATTTTTGGGTAAAGCTTATTTATCAAAAGTTGTTCGGAATGTCATGTACTACCATACAATTAGTCTGCTCCCTCTATTCCGATTTTGATATTGAGCTAAAATTTGGCGCTTAATATTTTTTCTTGGCGATATTTCAAATGTTACCTTTTGACCTCCAATTTGACCATAAATGATAAATCCCATTTTATAAACTGGCTCTTTCTAAACCCTTGCATTATAGAGATACATTCTTGCATAGTTGCCAGCTGTGAACAAAAAATGCCATAAACACATTTTTTTAGGGTCTTGGCCTGGTGAATAAAAATTTTAATTTGCCCTATTTTTTTTTTTTTTAAAGAAAATTCTTATGTTTAATGTTTGATTGTGCGTGTTTTATTCCGAACTATTGACTTTTACTATAATGATGACCAACATCAGGAAAATGCTATTGGCACATAGCCGATTTTTTTTGTTTCCAAGAATGGTAAAAGGTTTATATTTTTTAATACGACCGTAGGGCCACAATGCAGTAATTAATCTATCATGACCTTGACCAAGGTAAGAAGTTTTATTAGCCACATCTCTAATTTTCAAAATAGTTCTCTGATACTTAGTAAGCGACTGCAAGTAACCACTGTGCATTAGCCCAGTTTTATTTTTTTATTTTTTTTCAATAGTTTATATTAGAATCATTTACTGTAAAAATGTGAAAACATTTGTTTCAGTATGCTAACTCAGTAGTAGTTTTACAAGTTACATTTACATTGCCTGTAAGTAACAGTAGTATCAGTTAAGCAGCATTAGGAGGTCATGTTGCTCTTGTTTTGCTGGAAAGCATGCGAGATGGGCCAGACGACCCACATCAAGCTCACAGACATAAAACTGAACTTTATAGTTAAATAAAATAGAAATTCTTATAAAACTAGACAAAACAATATTGATTGATTCAAGTGACACCAAACATGCATCCTAAAGAGGAATATGTCAAAAGAACCAAGAAACTGAAGAAGTATGAGAATTCTACAATTAGAGACAATTTGAAAGAATCTTCACTGCGCCATTTAATATGGAAGTTGGCCATATCCACAGATGAATTGTGCGATTACATTGCTTGGCAAATGTTCCTAGGACATATTAAGGGTGCAGGAATACAATGTGGAAACTCCTTGGAGCAGTGACAGAAAATATTCTTATGAGGAGAGAGAGAGAGAGAGAGAGAGAGAGAGAGAGAGAGAGAGAGAGAGAGAGTGGCTCCCTTGCATTAAAAACAGATTGAATATGAATGTCAGTAGGCAAGTGATCACTAATCAAGGTGCCTGATTTGAATTCAACTGTTCAACTGTCAAGAAAGGAAGCAGGCCTATATGTAGAGCACCTTTTCCAGACATGAGAACAGTAGTATTCCAGACAATAGCAGACCAAATTATAAAGATGAAATAGTATTGGTATGAAATGAAATTTCATTATTTCTCTCACGAAAGAGGAATGGGGAATGGTAACCTAATCATAGCGTTCTACGCATGGCGGTTTTCCAACGTTGCATGCCTAAGCAAATCAGGGGAGCAGTGATATACTACATGAAGACAATGACGACCACGGATGGTTTATAGACTTAATAGGGCAGGATTACGAAGTCACAACATTTTGTAGTTCGTGATCATCGTGAGACAGCGAGAAATTAGCTTCTGCGCATATTGAATATCTGTTTAAGCGCAGACCATAATGTTATACTGGCAAATGAAAATTCCTTTTTCTATTAAGTATTCGATTTATGTTTTTCTAACTGACCTACGTAAAGGCAGTTCATATCTAGTTAGGAAAAAATTATAATTGATATTGCTAGGGAGTGAATGATAGTCTTGAATACAGCCAAAGGGGTGAATGCACTAAATGGGTTTTGCGAAATACTCCAAACTCTTTCAACATCATTCATCCTTCTTCGGTGATTGGCAGAAAGGGAGATGACATCATTCTACGTCACTTTTTCTGGGCGGTGATTGGCCGAGCAGCCGCATGGTATACACTTCAGGAATATGCTTCCCGCATATCACAAGCGACGGGTCCGAGAAAGTACACGCGCATGAACATAAAAAACTGTCGTAACCATAGTCTTGGAAAGTCACGTTGCGGCTGCCGTAACTGTAGCCACAGCGATTTATTTATGCCTTGTAAATAGTAATTTACAGTTTAAAAAAGAAATTTTTGCCTTACAAATTACTCTAAAGATTCCTGGTTCTTTTTTTTTCGTAGCCTAGTAAACGTGATGCAAAATCCTTACTAAATCGGCTAGGAATACTGGCAAGATGTCCTTTTTACGTTTGGGGTCGATTTGGATGAAAAAGTAAAATTAAAATTATGAAGTTGCGGAGCCAGAACGTAAATGGGTAAAGGTGAAGTGATCTTGGACTTACCTCGGTTACATTAATCTAAAAAAAAAGTGGAAGGTTGTCTTTCAAAACCAGTCAGTTTGCGTTAAGGTACTTTACAATAATTTACGGTGTAAATAAAAAAAATAAGTGGCAGGTAGGGCCCTTATGAATATTATGATAAAAGCTAGTAAGTATACAATTGCAAATATTACATCCCACAAGGCATTAACTGGGCTACCGCCTTAACACGTGATACAATATTCCAAGTTTGCTGTAAATGATTGGGTGATGAGTGATGGATGCTAATATGGCCGTATCTTGGTACTGAATTCTTCTACGGTAAGTACTTACGCTTGGCAAGGGACTGGAAGCACAGCATCCAGGTACCAGGGAATCTGGAAGAGAATTCCAGTGTTACCCACTTATCTAAAGATTTCTGTCACAAGGGGTAGTTTACTCACAATGGAAGGAATTTATCATCAAATCAAATCACACTGCGAATAGTGGTGGAAAATTCTAATTCTTCTTTGAATATCTTTATGTATCTTCGATAAGTCACAAAGTGCAAAAATTGTGTGCTAGGTGGACACAAAGAGTTCGTAAAGAGAAATGGAAAATTTGAATATTGGAAAACAGTGAGAGTTTTTGGTGGATAGGAAAAACACTGGCGTTAATTGCAATTTTAGAACGTACCTTATTACGTGTATGCATCCAATGGAACCGATATAGGCTTTCATTGCTAGTCAGCGTGAGTGGCAATTGAACAAAGGAGCTGAATAGCGTTTTGGGAGACACGTCGGTCTTGATCTGTGCTAGGCGGCGGAGCGAGAGAGTCTCAGGCTGCCCAATGTTCAGATGGCGATGTTTGGCAGAGGTCATTCCTGGAAGGAGCAAGCAACAGGCAGTACAAGCTTATCGTGGGAGAAGGCTTAAAGCTAAGGCTACCTAAGGGCCAACTAGCAGCCCATTTACCCCCCTGACCTGCCGTTACTCCCTAACGATATTTCTAAACCACCCAAATCATACGGTGCGGGACAACAATGGTTCCCTTTTCAACAATATTTGTCTGTAAGATATCCAATGTCTCTATTCCTGGAGGTGAGGTACCCTCTTCTTCAATCACATGTTCATTACCTTCATCCCTTCTTTCAGCTCATATGACATACATATGCAACATTATGGAAGATGTTTCGACCTATGTCATATAGAATGATACATCAGCATTTCCATTCGAGTTGAATCAAACTGCAATTATATTCATATTACCTGAATGAATTGAAGCCACTATTATGCTTCCGAAAACAGTTATAAACCATCTACTCCACTTTGCAAAATAGTTTCCGTTTTTTCATTTATATATTTATTTGTTTTTTGCAGTTTTTGATTTGCAATTCCATGCTCGGTCACTAATGGAAAAGGCATCCGTTCTTTTCAATATCCTGTCGAGTGATATTGCACGGCTGTCTCTTTCAACTGCCTGTATGTTATAAACTTCTTTCGTTTGCAATTTCATGAATGCTTTTATTGCTATTTTTTTAACGCTTCCTTACTTGTCATTTTTAGTTCCTTTATAGTTTACAAAAACTTTTTTTTATGTTTCTTGTTATAGACTTGAATAATTCATTTGCGCTTGATAATAATAATAATAATAATAATAATAATAATAATAATAATAATAATAATAATAATAATAATAATAATAATAATATATTTTGGTAAAAGGTTCACTTTTAGGCAAATTCTGTTAAAGAGCAGAATTAAGCAAGTTGATTTTATATTTTGCTTATTTCTATTTTTCTCATCATCCGCTTCTCTGAGTAACTGGCCAATATTCACATTGGGAAATTCTAAAAATTCTCAAAAATGCTGAAGATGATCTTTTATCAAAACAAGGTTCTGGTGTCATTCTGGTGTACTGGTATTAACCGCACAGGATCTCAGGTCCAGGTCGAGCATGGATCGTAGTCTGTGCTGGTATTATTCCGTAGGCAGGTCAATTCCAGGCCTGGGTCATCTTTGGTGCACATCTGGTATTAACGTGACGTTTCGACCTCCTCTTGACGAGTCAGTAGTAAGACTGAAGCAAGAGAGTAGTAGTAGTAGTTAGATTAAGCCAGCGTTGTGCTGGCACAGACTATTGATTTTCAGCAGCCCGTAACTGGTGATTGATATATACTTTCTTCACTAGGGACACCACTCGCCTCAATTTAAACCACTGTGCCTAGAATGATAAGCATTAATGGGAGAGAAAGTAATATTTATCAAGTCTTAGTAAGTAGGAGAACCTGGAAGGAAGGGACAAAATTTATGTTAGAGATAAAAGGCAGGGAATAAAAGTTCCCCTGGGATATTGGCGGTAAATATTGGTGATATGGTGAATGGATAATATTTTTTACTTATACATGGCATGGTTGTGTGCCATTCAGGCTTTTGGGAAGTGGCAGCGGTCACTCTAGTAGCTGCTTGAATCTTTGTTGTCTTCTCCGGTCCGCTCGTGTAGGTTTCAGAAGAAAAGAACAGCAAAGGAAGGAGGAATTGAGAGGAAGAGGAGGATTGTCCTAGTTGACTTAACAGAGTGTAAGAGAATGATGGCGGTTGTTTGGTGGTAAATGCTGATAATGTGCAACGAATGGAAGAACTGTTTTGGTTATACAGTAGATGGCTGTATGCCACCAAGGACTTGCTGATAGAGAAGTCCTTAAGTGACTTGGTGAAGATGAGTGCGATATGAATATCAGGGAGGAGTAACTGAGGTGATGTTTGGTAGGGGGGCCAATTTCATCTACCTGAGTGGTCGGTATGTGCAAAGGAAAGCTGACAATGTTTCAATGTTTTCAATTATGTTTGTTACTAATGTGGTACTAGTTACAGGGACCTCTGTGAAATTCTACCTAAAAGGAAAAATCTCCAGACAGTGTAATAGGAAATGCTCCAGTGGTTAATCTATTACCTGTTCGCAGAACATGCATTCTCTGTTTTCTGCATTGATCATTTGCCAGGTGCACAGATATCCTAGCCATAGTCGACTGATGATGACAGCATGTATTCTGGAAGTATCTCTGGAAAGACAAAGAATTCGTAGCATGGTGTTTTTTACATACTATTCTGCAGACCTGGATCCTTGGAGAAAAACTTGACGAATTTTGCTATGTGCTTCATTGTGGCAGTACCTGAAAATGTTGTGCTTTATTTGCGTGAGGGACAGATTGATGGTAGTACTGATTGTATCACATTGCAGAGTGTTTTTTGCAAGTTGATCAGCCTTCTTATTTCCTTGGATTCCTGTGACTGGGGATCCAGTTTAATGTACTTGCTTTTTGTTTGGTCTGATGAGCGAAGGCAGTAGCTTTTATGCTGGTGAGTATGTGTATATTTTCAGTGTTTGATTGATTCTTTATAGTGAGTATTGCACACTTTGGTTCTGTGTGGATTGTTGTTTTTCCTTTTTGGTTTAGGGAATCTTCCAGTGCTTATTGGATGGCAATTAGCTCAGTCTGTAAGGTGGAGGCATGTTGGATAGTCTCCAACTGCTTTTTTAGGGATACAGAGACTTCTGCTGCATTGCAGTCAACTGAACCGCCAGTGTAGTAGACATTAGGAGCTGTTGTGTTTTTTATGGCTTATTGTGCCGCTTGTCTGAGTTGACCAGGTAGACAGAGTGCTGTATTTGTCGGGAGCACCAACCTGAGGGAGTGATAGAAAACGATCGGGCAAATATCCCCTGGGACTATGTTATCGGAACAGATAGGATGATACATGCCAATATACCAGACGTGACGTTGATTGACAAAATCAAAGAGAAAGTATGCCGGTAGGGGTGTAGTGCTGCAGGCGTTACTTAAGGTTCTTTGCAGCGTGCCTTCGGCACCTAGCTGCAACCCCTTATGTTTCTTTTACTGTACCTCCTTTTATATTCTCTTTCTTCCATCTTACTCCCCAACCTTTACTAACAATTGATCCATAGAGCAACTGCGAGGTTTTCCTGTTACACCTTTCAAAGCTTTTACAGTAAATTTGCTTTTCAGTGCTGAATGACATGATAGGTCCTAGTGCTTGCTTAGGCCTAAGTGCTATATTCAATTCAATTCAATTCAAGAAGAAAGTATCACTCACTGATGTCGTAATACCATAGACGCTAGAGAAGAGAAAGAGAGACAAGATTGATAAGGATGAAGACCTGAAAATAGAGATAAGAAGAATATGGGATATGCCAGTGGAAATAACTGTTATTATTATCAACTGTGCATTATACTCGCAGTAACTTGAATGCTAAATGTAATCTACAAGAACTAACTACAGCAAGAACAAATTGAACACGAAAAAATGTACCCAATAGAGAATTCAATATTCGCTAGTGCATGTCTCACTGATGAAAAACATATTGTTTTACTCAGCCAAAGTCTTTCTCAGTTATGCATGTATCCTATTATGTTTACCTGACTCGGCGAATGATGGTTGAAGGTATAAAACACAAGTTTCTAAACGGCGTATACATTTGCTAAGCGAAGATTTTCCTTTGTTGATGTGGAAAATATTATTACGGAATTGATCTTCAGGCCTGCATATACATGGCAATCAAAAAGTTTGGTATTAAAGGATCTACGACAAAATTATATTAA
>NC_061107.1:44872994-44885494 GCF_015104395.2 Macrobrachium nipponense | reverse complement strand
AAAATGTTAGAATATCATCTACATATCTCATCCACAGCATGTTTTTGGGTTTTATTGCATTTATAATAGGTGGGGCAATAGTAATGAATTCCTATCAAAATTAAACGCATTAGTGCCCAGTATCAAATTTAAAGTTGAATGGGGAACAGACAACAAAATTCCTTTTCTTGATGCTTTAATAATCAGAGACACGACAGAATACAAATTTGTACCATATACAGAAAACCAACGTTCTCAATTTCATACATTCACTACTTTAGCTATCACGACATTGCTATCAAGATAGGTGTAGCCAGTAAACCTGTTCTTAAGAGCCTTACAAATTTGTTCCCCACTGGAAAAAGAATTTGAACTAATTCGTAATCAACTTTCGTCTATAAAGTATCCTGACCATATAATTGAGAAAGCAATTCACAAAACAAACGTAATTTTCTACTGACCTCCTCAAAACAAGACCAAAGATACTCCCAACAATAAAATAAAAATTCCACACCTGGTCACGATTAAGACGGTGACTCAGACCCTCGGAATATCTAACCCTTTTGCATTTACTTACACAAACACCTTAGCCAAATCCCTGATTAACGTCCAACAAAAGACATCCCCCAGGGACACAGAGGTTTATGATATCCCATGCCAGGACTGTGACCAATCTTACATCGGATTTACAGGAAAAAATCATTTCCCCCAAAGAAATTAATACAACACAAACGGTCAGTTAGGTATAGACAACAGAACTCAGCTATTTTCAACCATATAAATGAACATAACCATAGAATAAACTGGAATTTGTCACGTATAATTTATAGCAGCAAAACTGCCGGTACAAGAGTCAAATGATGGAATCGACCTTAATAAAAGAGAGGCAGGTAATGAACATCTCAAAAGGAGCATGGGATTCCGATGTGATCAACAAGATTTTCATTCAACCACTGCTTAAGAAGATTAAAGGAAGATTATCAGTGGGGGTGACCTAAATTGGCTTACCTGTGGATGGACCTCTTGGTATAAATACCACCTTTCTGTAAACTACCCGAAGAGAGAAACAGCAGTCTCTGAAATATAGTATTTTTCTCTCTATATTTTGGTGTTTTATGGGCTCTTTTATTATATATATATATATATATATATATATATATATATATATATATATATATATATATATATATATATATATAAATTAATGCCAAGGAAGAAAAGGAAAAAGCAAGAACTGCCGAGATCTTTCGGTCTTAACAACCCTTTACTATAGGCAAGACTGATCAGAACAAATAAAAACAAAAGTACAGGTATACAGACAGACATTAAAGGGTTAACCAAAAGGTCCAATTCACTTTAAAGGAATGAAAAAACGCCCTTGGGCTAGATTAAAGATTTAAAAGCAGCCAGCCCACACATGGTCACAGGTAGTTTAGTCAGAAAACAATGCGATTTGAAAACAAAGAGGCATATACCACCGGACAGTACAAATTTAATAAAATCCTGAAGGTCCAGTCAAACACACTAGCCAAAGGCAATTTAATTCGAAAAACAATACACTTTGTATTAGTAACATGAAATTTACAAAACTGTTCAGACAATGAGCGAGAAACGAACATAAGATATAGATATAGCATGAGAGAGAAAGTAAATTGACATAATTAAAAGCATGTGGGACTAATTAATTAGTAGTTAATTAATTTATTTTAAGGTCCTTCATAAACATTTTACAATAATTGGCCGCATAGTGTTGTTTTATTATCAGTACTGTAGGATCAACTATCTAAATATATCACTAAATTATTATCCCTGTTACTTGGAACTGTATCTAATTCACACATCTGGAGTCCTCCTGATCTTGTGGAAAAATTAAATAACATTGTGTTAAACCCTAGTGATATCATTGTCAGTTTTGATGTATGTTCCTTGTTTACAAAAGTCCCTATTGACTCTGTGCTAGAATATTTAAGTAACGAACTTGTATTGCATGAATTGCTTATGTCCATTAGTCACACAATTTCATTGATTAAGTTATGTATTTGTGATTGCAGATTTACTTTTAATGGAGAATATTACCAACAAATATTCGGTATGGTCATGGGTAACCCCTTATCACCTCTCCTTTCAAACTTATATATGGAATTTTTTTTTTTTGAAAGACAACACCTCCCAAATATCACACTTGACCCTTTAAAATGGTTCAGATGTGTAGATGATAACTTAGCTGCCGTGCCTGTTGGTATCGATGTAAAAGATTTATTGTTTAAATTGAAAAATTTAGTGTCATCCATAAAATTCACTGTTGAAATTGTAAATAACAATGTCATCCCTTTCCTAGATGTATTAATACATAGAGAGTCTTTCCAATGTAAATTCAGTATTGATAGGAAACCCACAAATAATTTAACATATGTCCATTTTTATTCTGGCCACTATCTTAATATTAGAATCTAAATTTTCTCTTCCATGTTCTTGCGTGCTTTGCGGATTGCAAGTCCACAATATTTTGACCAAGAAAAAGAATGCATAAAAAGATAGGAAATATGCTTTGCTAACCACCTCATATAATTGATTTATGTTATCAAAAAGCTCACAAAAAGTTTTATAGCATTGTTAATAATGAAAAAGGAACCCCTAAAAATCCACTTAAGTCCTGTCCACATGAGCGGGCCTGATCGGCACGCTCCGGGGTTGACGGGCAAATTCTGGCGGGCTTACCCGTGAATTTTGTCCACACGGGTGAGGCGATGGAGGAGAGGTGGGCGTGCCCGACGATGCAGGTAGTGTGCAGTGTGGTACGATAAACATGGTGCTTACCACAAAGAAGAAGATTGTGTAGCATGATAATTGCTTTGTGTGTGATGAAAAAGAAGAGAATATGGGGCAAAGAATGGCTCAGTAAAAGAAATGTATATGGTTAACGTACATCTACCAGGGTCGAAGCTCAAGCCATCGGGCACCACCATGGTGATTTTGCTACAAGACCCATCGGGCAATTTGACGGTTTGCCCGTCAAGTGTGCCCGTTAGAGGGGAAGTCCGCCGATCAGGCCCAATCGTGTGGACAGGCCTTTAGCTTGCCTTATTTTCGTGAATTTGAAACCATAAAATCAGTATTATATTATTTAATGTCAATGTTGTATTCTCTTATAACAGTCCCATTAAAGGTATGCTTATTATGAATAGTCTGGTAACAAATAACATCATTTAAAAAATTCCTCGTAAGGATTGCCTGTCTTTTTATGTCTGTCAATCAAGCAGAGATTTAGATGCACACATAAAGTAGTATATGTATTCAGTTAGAACAGCCCAAACTTCAAATGCACTATTTATCCATAGCGAAAAATCTCATTGTATAAATTGTGACGATAGCTCTGTAATTTGTAATTGCTAGGTAATAATGGTTATGTTTCAAATCACTAATTATAAAAACAAGCAAGCTGTTGGCCGAGTCGATAACATCATTGAAGTCCTGATTCCTTCTCTGTCTGCTGAGCACTGGTTCGAACCCACGAGAGGATAAAATTATTTACAACGTAAAAATTTACCTTCGGTTAACATATATGAAAATATAATAATTCCGAGGTAGAGCGAATTGAATATTAAAGGATATTTGTAGCTTAATATATATATATATATATATATATATATATATATATATATATATATATATCTATATATATATCATTATGGATTACGAGTAGTGACTGCTTTTGCTTTACTCTAATAATCTTAGCCTTAAGATAAACCTCTTGTAAGACCACAAGCAGAGTAATTAGATGAATAATGAATAATTTGAAGGTCCCTAAGTGACAAATTGTTCCTTAACACTGATTTATTTTACATACACAAACACCATGGTAAATTCACAGTGGGGATAATGGACAAATCTCACTAAGATATAGCAGTAGGAAAAAGGAACAACAGTGAGTCCTTGAATTGGTAGTAAACCCACCGCTATCCCAATAGGGTAAGTGTAAATGGCTACTTGCAAGTGGTATAGGTTTCGGTACCAGTGGCAGATTTAAAGGGTGGTGGGCACCTGGTCACGGGCCCACACCCTCATGGATAGATTAATGTGTTAACCTGAAGGTTATAATTAAATTTTGATAATGTGTACTCACTGCACACGTAAAATAATGATAGAAATACTGAAAAACAAAATTATATAATTTCCTTATGCAATTATTTAGTTCTTACATTTCCCAAAGAAACTTCACCTGCTATTTCTTTGTAAGCTACAGGTGTTGGAAACTATGTAACAATCTTCAGAATTATAATCTCTCTCTCTCTCTCTCTCTCTCTCTCTCTCTCGTCTCTCTCTCTCTCTCTCTCTCTCTCTTACACACACACATTGATAGAAACAACTTGTTGTTAAAACTTACTGTTAAACAGCGAACACGGTTTCAGTCAAAACAGTTGGAGTTTTTTCATAACGTACTCGGTATTTACAACAGTAGTGAACAATAAATATACTCTACTTAGATTTCCAAAAGGTCTTTGACAAAGTTCCACACAAGAAACTAATGATAAAAGTTAAAGCTTTAGGAATTGTAGGAGAAATAACAAACTGGCTAACTAATAGAAAACAGAGAGTTGCAATAAATGGTGAAGAATCAGAATGGGCAGATGTGACAAGCGGAGTTCCTCGGAGTTCTGTCATTGGCCCGCTCTTGTTTTTTTATTTACATCAATGACATTGATGCAGGCTTAACTGGCAGGATAGCCAAATTTGCAGAGGGCACCAAACTAGGTATAAATGCAGCAGACCCAGATACAGTGGAAAGTTTAAGAAATGATCTAAGGAAAACAGGATAGTGGTAAAAAATATGGCAAATACCCTTTAACCTGAATATAAGTAAAGTGTTGCGAATAGAAACAAACAACCCTCATGCCAGCTACTTAAATACTGTAGAACAAGAAGAGGACCTTGGAGTCATTATTACCAAGGACTTAAAATCCACAAAACAGTTCATAAATGCTGACAAGAAGGGACAGAAACTACTGGGATACATAAAGAGGCAGTTCAGATATAGAAACAAGGAAACGGTGCTGCAGCTCTGCACATCAATAGTTAGACAACATCTTGAATATGCAGTACAGTTTTGGTCACCAACGCTAAGAAAGGACATAAATAGACTAGAAGGGGTACAAGTAGGAGCCACAAAGTTAATTCCATCCATCAAGCAAATAGGCTACCAAAGACGACTAGAGTCTGAATATGTATGACCTAGAAACACGACGATTGCGAGTACATTCAAAATACTGAAAGGCATAACAAAAGTAGACAGTAACATCTTCAAAATAAATGAAATCCAGACAAGAAATAATGAATGAAAACTAGAACTGAAGAGATACAACATCGCATTGTGGGAACTTTTCCACATACAAGATATGTGACAAATTATTAGAACATTGTGAATGAATTGTAAAACCTGCTCCTAAAGATAAGTGAACACACGATGTCTTCTCAGATGGACTAATAAGTCTTTGAGACATCCTAATCCTTGTAACTTCTTGCAATTCAATAAATACATTATATGTATGCTTATGATGCAAATTTATATATATATATATATATATATATATATATATATATATATATAGATATATATATATGTATATTAAAATCCTTAGTACCCTACCTGAAAGATTTCTAGATCCGCCACTGCTCGGTACAGGATGCCTCTTCAGGCAATCGGGAACACAGATGCATAGCTATATAGGTAACTTATATTGATAATATTCTTTGAGGAGAAGTGATTCCAGATTAGACTATTACTGATGTGATATCCCTCTAGAAATGAGGTCATGCACAAATTGGAGGGAATTGCCTTACTCTACTCACTTCTTGGCAAAGGACATGAATTATTTTATGCACAGTTCAAGGAATTACAAACTAGATGTAACGAAGTCGCTGGTTAAGTCGAAGGGAAAGAAAATTTACTTGATTGGTGAATTGCGAGAGAGGTGAAAAACGAGTCAAAGAAAAAGTACAGTGGCTACAACCATTTCCCCTCTGGGGATATACCGTTTATGCTTCCTGATACTGCTTGCATATACATCATCTATAGTGCGTTTACTTTTCTAAGATCGCTCTGGTGGGGCCAGGTAGAAAAGGCAGAGTTGTCATATCTACGGGTATGTAAGTCCCATTTAATGCTTTCCCGCAGATATAATCCTTCTTAGGATTCGCTTTAGACCTTGGGAGTCGATGGAAAGGGTTTGCTTCTTCCCTGTTAATTTTTTTTATTCCCGATTCTATTTAGCTATTCCTTTTTTCTCTTTCAATAATTATAGATGTGCTGAATGGCCTGTTGGCTCCGGTGTTTGGCCTTCACTATCTTATTTTGTTTGGTTCATTTTTAAGAAAAGACATCCACTCATTCTTTCTTCGCTGAACTTTTTTATCAAAATCATCCAAGTCAGTACAGGACTCACTTTCTCTTGTTTTTTAAAACACTGGAGATTCCACTATATTTCCCGTCTCTCTTGCTTCCTTGGGAAGTCAACAAATAGTCATTTCTAACACTTTCATTGCTTCAGATGTTCTCTGGATAGCCTTCGAAGCCTCAGTTACAGGACCTTCATGTTGTTTTTATAAAGTTAAGTATTTCAGGACATTATAGACTATTTCCTTGGCCTCAGGTGGTGGTTGAAGGCGTTTGCGGGAGTCACTTGGGCTGTCCATCGATACTTATCACAGTGGGTGATCGAGAGCGAGTATCCTTTAATGATATTGGCCATAACCTTTTAAATCCTCTTAAAAATCATAGGTCCCCTAAACTCAGATCTGGCATCGCCGGGGAAAAAATATGCCATATCTTCATTTTCATTAATGAAACTCAGGTTTTAACGAAGAATATACGAAATAAGATATATTCAAAATATCTGATGGAAACAAAGAACTACAGTTCAAGAAATGAAAACTATTTCAATAGACTCCATGAAGCTAATATGATTACTATAACAGGAAAATTGGCAGAATATGATATCTGTAGAAGCCGCATCACAGCGATCTTAGAAAAGTCAACGCACTAAAGGGTAACAAGATGAAAGCTTCTCGTGGGCGGTGTCCGTTGTTAGGGTACGATCAGTCCAGTGTCTGTGAAGACGGAGTCCCGCCTGCTGCGTTTTAAAGGTCAAACAGGCAGAGCTTCGCCGTGGTGATAAGCAGACTGACTGACTTACTATACAGAGCTTTGGCTGTTTATAAGGCCTCTGATACTGCTGGAGGCCTAACTAAAGGAGCTTTTGCTGGCCATGAGCTGCAGATTAAGGGAAAGGTCTACGGACAGTAAAAGTAAGGAAACCTCAGAGGGATTTTAATCAAATATTGAGATAAAGAAAGACGGAATAGAGACCTGTTTCCTGATGCAGTCCCTGGGGGAACATTACAGCCTCGCCCCTTGAAGAGGGTAGCGAGACACTCTTATATTTTTCCCTGTCACTCCAAACCTTATGAGTCTGCCTGTCCCCCTGCCGGTTGGATATTTCCGCCTTTACTCTTGTAAGTTATCGATCCAGGGGCGTAGAAAAACGATATATATATATATATATATATATATATATATATATATATATATATATATAATATATATATATATATATATATATATATATATCATGCAGAAGCAATTTACTTGCTACCATCTTACAGTTAAAATATTTTCTTAATAGCCACCTTCCTAACATCTTGCAACTTTCCTTATTAATGTTCGCTCATTGACTTGCATAACGACCAGGAACTGACAAATGTCAACGACTTCATTAGTGATAAAGTTTTTCGTTAACAGCATATGTTGACGAACTTCTCGGTAAAGTTGGCAGTAATCTGTAGGTGTCTAAAGAAATAAATAAGACTTCCCGGTTTTATGTTGTATTGAGAGATATCCTTATTTTAGTTGGTTGACGAGCCTTGTTATTGATGGGGGCGCAAGTTATGTTTCAAAAATCTTGTTTGGGAAATTATTCTTCCTTATACCAATGTTTTTATTATGCATTTTGCTGAGCAGGTTATATTAGCTTCGATGATTTTGAAGAGAGATGAATTTTTGAGTCGGTGATAAATTAAGATATTTTTTCCCTTACAAAATAGAGACTAAATATGGGCTTTTAGTTCCAACTTAACGCAACAGCAGATTTGTTAGGTTTGCTGACAGTAGATTTTATGAGAAATCTTCTAGTGTGTTATCGAACTTTCTTGAATCCTAAAAACATTCATGTAAGAAAAACATAATGTTTGTTGAATAGTAACGACAAATAATATTTGTCAGACCCATAAACAGGAAAATAAGACCATGATTTCCAGTTTTCTAGTGACCTTTCGTCCTTCCTATATTAGCCCCTTCCAATAACAGTTTTATTTTTCTTTGCAATTTTTTTTATGTTTTCTGCTTGTTGCATGATGTAGATAAGGGTTTGACTCTCCCGCCTTGCCTGCCTTCTGGGGGAGGGGGGGGGGGGTTTAAAACAAGATGATAATACGATATCTGTCGGAAGTAGAAAAATGGCAACAATTATGATAAACTGCCCATCGTGGGGGAGTTTGTTCTTCGTCTATCTTTCGTCAGCAAATAAAATGAAATACGGAGGCAATAAGGCGAGCCTAGGAATTGGATCATGGGAGGAGGAGAATTATTGAGCAAACGCAGTTAGCTTACAAATAGCCTTCGTTTTGTCTATCCTAGTCGGGTGCTCAGATTATTTGTTCCATGTCTAATATTCAAGGGAATTGTATGTTTAAAATTTTAGTTGAACTGGATCTATAGTTAGGGCCTGTAATATTTAATAATAATTTTAATAATTTATTATTATTATTATTATTATTATTATTTATTTTTTTTTTTTTTTTTTTTTTTTTTTTTTGTTTTTTTTTTTTTTTTTTTTTTTTTTTTTTTTTTTTTTTTGCTCTATCACAGTCCTCCAATTCGACTGGGTGGTATTTATAGTGTGGGGTTCCGGGTTGCATCCTGCCTCCTTAGGAGTCCATCACTCTTCTTACTATGTGTGCCGTTTCTAGGATCACACTCTTCTGCATGAGTCCTGGAGCTACTTCAGCCTCTAGTTTTTCTAGGTTCCTTTTCAGGGATCTTGGGATCGTGCCTAGTTGCTCCTATGATTATGGGTACAATTTCCACTGGCATATCCCATATCCTTCTTATTTCTATTTTCAGGTCTTGATACTTATCCAATTTTTTCCCTCTCTTTCTCTTCAACTCTGGTGTCCCATGGTATTGCGACATCAATGAGTGATACTTTCTTCTGACTTTGTCAATCAACGTCACGTCTGGTCTGTTTGCACGTATCACCCTATCCGTTCTGATACCATAGTCCCAGAGGATCTTTGCCTGATCGTTTTCTATCACTCCTTCAGGTTGGTGCTCGTACCACTTATTACTGCAAGGTAGCTGATGTTTCTTGCACAGGCTCCAGTGGAGGGCTTTTGCCACTGAATCATGCCTCTTTTTGTACTGGTTCTGTGCAAGTGCCGGGCATTCACTTGCTATGTGGTTTATGGTTTCATTTTTTCGTATTGCACTTCCTACATATGGGAGAGATGTTATTTCCGTCTATCGTACTTTGAACATATCTGGTTCTTAGGGCCTGATCTTGTGCCGCTGTTATCCATTCCTTCAGTTTCCTTCTTTAGCTCTCCCCTCTGTAGCCATTGCCAATTGTCATCGCTGGCTAGTTCTTTAGTCTGTCCTCATGTATTGTCCGTGCATTGGTTTGTTGTGCCAGTCCTCTGTTCTTTCTGTCTTTCTCCTGTCTCTGTATATTTCTGGGTCTTCGTCTGTTTTTTTATTAGTCCCTTCTTCCCATGCACTCTTTAAGCCACTCGTCTTCACTGGTTTTCAGATATTGTCCAAGTGCTCTGTTTTCGATGTTAACGCAGTTACCTCTATACTTAGTAGTCCCTCTCCCTCCTTCCTTTCGTGTTATGTATAGTCTGTCCGTATTTGCTCTTGGGTGTAGTGCTTTGTGTATTGTCATATGTTTCCTGGTTTTCTGATCTATGCTGCGGAGTTCTGCCTTCGTCCAGTCCACTATTCCTGCGCTGTATCTGATTACTGGCACTGCCCATGTGTTTATGGCTTTTGTCATATTTCCGGCGTTGAGTTTTGACTTGAGTATCGCCTTGAGTCTCTGCATATATTCTTTCCTGATCGTGTCCTTCATCTCTTGGTGTTTTATATCTCCTCCTTTTCCACTATTCCCAGGTATTTGTATCCTGTCTCATCTATGTGTTTGATGTTGCTCCCATCTGGATGCTTTATCCCTTCAGTTCTCGTTACTTTGCCTTTTGTATGTTGACTAAGGCGCATTTTTCTATTCCAAACTCCATCCTGATGTCCCCAGATACAATCCTTACAGTCTGGATTAGGGTATCTATTTCCTTGATGCTCTTACCATACAGCTTGATGTCGTCCATGAACATCAGATGGTTGATTCTGTTGCCTCTTTTCTTGAGTTGGTACCCGGCATCCATCTTCTGTAGTACTTTTGTCATGGGAATCATGGCTACTACGAAGAGTAGTGGGGACAGTGAGTCGCCCTGGAAGATCCCTCTCCTGATATTAACCTCTGCTAGTCTTATTCCAGAGCTTGTAAGTATTGTATTCCAGTTGCGCATTGTATTTTTGAGGAAGCTGATGGTATTTTCCTCTGCCCCATATATTTTCAGGCATTCTATTAGCCATGTGTGTGGTATCATGTCGAAGGCTTTCTTATAGTCTATCCATGCCATGCTTAGGTTGGTTTTCCTTCTCCTACTGTTCTTCATTACCATTTTGTCTATCAGGAGCTGGTCTTTTGTGCCCCTACACTTCCTTCTGCAGCCTTTCTGTTGGTGGGGGATGGTGTTTGTCTCCTCTAGGTAGTTGTATAGCCTTTCACTGATGATACCTGTTAGTAACTTCCACATTATTGGTAGGCAGGTGATAGGACTGTAGTTACTGGCTATATTTCCCTTACTCTTGTCTTTTTGTACTAAGGATGTTTCTTCCTTAGTACAAAAAGACAAGAGTAAGGGGTGCTTGGTGATTTGAGATACAATGCTGGAGTTGTTCTGCTATTCGTGGGTGTAGGGCCTTGAAGTTTTTGAGCCAGTATCCATGGACTTCATCGGGACCTGGGGCTTTCCAGTTTGGCATTTTCTTTAGTTGGTGTCTGACTGTGTCTGTCGTGATGTCTGTGAATCTTTGTTTTTTATTCTCCCTGTTTCTTCTTCCTTGACTTCCTGGAGCCATGTTGCATGTTTGTTGTGTGATACCGGATTGCTCCATATGTTTTCCCAGAGTCTCTTACTTGGTTTGGCTTCAGGAATTTCTGGGTGGTTGTCTTCCCCTCTTAGTTGGCTGTATAGTCTTTTCTGGTTGGTTCCGAATAGTTTGTTCTGTTGGTATCCCTTATTCCTGTTCATGTACCGTTGGATCTTATGTGCTTTGGCTTAAGCTCGTTTTACATCTTCTATTGTGTTGTTTTAGGTCCCTCTCTTGTACTTTGTATTTCTCGTTGAGTTCCTCCCTTGTTTTTCTTGCTTCTTAGCCTTTTTTCTGCCATCTCTTTCAGTTTACTCAAGTCAGATCTCATCACTATGATTTGCTTTTCCAGGCGCCTTTTTCCAAGGAGGTTGCTGTTTTGGTTTTCTGTTGGGTTGGTTGTGCTGGTGGTGTTTGGTGTTTCGAATTCCATCAGTTCTGCTACTAATCTTGCTCCTGCATATGTCAAGTTATTTGTTTCTGTGATACTGGTGGTCTGTATTATGCCCATTATTTCATTGACCTCACTTGTTTTCTCCCTTAATTTCTTGGTGTTGTAGGCTTTCATGGAGGGGATCTTTGTTCTCTCTGTATCTGGCTCCATCCATTGTCCTAATCTTTTTCTACCCATTCCTTCCTCTCTGTTACTTCGTCGGTGTTTCTTCGTGTGTCGTTGTTTGATACCTCATCCTCCCTGTCGTCTTCTGTGGCTACGTTTCTCAGTTCGTCTTCGTGTAATTCGTTGTCGTGTGACATTTCCCTTTCCAGTTCTTCTCTTTCTGTTGGGGAGAGCCAGTTCTTTTTCTTTATGTTCCTTACTTGGTCTGCCAGCCTCTGCTCTGTTTGGGGGGTGTTATTCCTCTCATTCCAGATGTTGACCAATCTTCTTCTATATCCTCTCTCCGTCGGGTTGCTTCTGATGTAGCATCTCCATATTTCCTTATTTTCTTCTCTTGTCCATTTCTTCCTTTTTGCCTCTGTAGCTCCAATCTCAGGCTGTTGATTACTGTCGTTGTGGTGATCAGTTGCTTGATGACGACCTCCAAGTACCTGACCGTCTTCCCCTTCAATTGGGTTGAATACCTGGTTGCCGGACGAAGCTCCTCTGTTGCCAGAGGTTCCATTTACGTCGTTGTGGTTTATTCCTTCATTCTTTCCATCATTGCTGAGTTTTGCTATTTAAACCCATAGCTGGACCCTACCCCATCAGGATAGGTACTCATTTACAGCTGAGTAGACTGAGGAAATTATGGTAAAG
>NC_061107.1:44860494-44867994 GCF_015104395.2 Macrobrachium nipponense | reverse complement strand
TATATATATATATATATATATATATATGGAATTTTAATATATTATGTTCTTGCTTTCCTTTGGGTCATTTTTATTAACATTCCTTTTAGCATGTTATTATAGGAAAAAACAAGGTTAACATTACTCTCATAGGTAAAGCCCAAGAAGTTTATTCACACGAACAATGTTCTAATTACCAAACTGTTAAAGAAATTATATTGAAAGCCTATAAGCAAATGCCAGAGGCCTATCGATTGAAATTTAGGCATTTTAGAAAGAATAGTAGCATGACTTTCAAGGAGTTGGCTAGGTGCAAACAACAGTATTTTAATGAATGGTGTAACTCCAGGGAAGTGAGTGCGTTAGAGGATCTGAAGCTGCTGATTTTGACAGAAGATTTTAAAGATAAAAATTCCAGCAAAAATTAAATAATTTATATTGAAGGTTGTCGGGTAAACAAGTTCACAAGAATTGCTGAATTAGCAGATGAGTTTGCTTTGATCCATCAATTTAGGCAAGGAACTTTTATGCAACTCTCAGTTGAAAACTACCAAGCTTGTAAGTGACGTCAAATGTTTGTTCTTTTATATTTTGTGAAAAGAAAGGTCACTCTATAAAGGACTGCTTCAAGCATAAAGATTATTTGGCTAAACAGTCGAAACCAGTTGATTTTAGTTAGTTCAGGACGTTGTCTCGAACTTCAGATGAATGAATGGGAAAATATTATTAAAAGCTTTGGTAATTATTTATCTGAAGGTAGCCTACCCGTAAGTGAATCCCTTATTAGGAAACCAATGACAGTATTAAGGGATATGGGTGCAGCAATATCAGATGTTCGCAAGTCTTCCCTATTGATGATTCGGTTACTGAGTTCATCATGAGGGGGAGGGTTCCTTGATGCTGACATTCCTTGCCCTTTGCAAACACTTTATTTGGACACAGGCTATGTTACGGGTCTAGTTAAAGTTGCACTGACAAATACATTCCTATTAGGATATGATTTAGGGAAAGAAAGTTGCCTTGTGAATACTATTGTAATGAAAACTTCTGTATCTGAAGCAGAAGTTGCAGTTGTAACTAGATCTGGAATATGTCCTGATTCTGGTAGCTATAATTTAAATGTAGGCGGCAGTGTTGACGTTGCGTCAATTAGTGTACCTCGGGGAATATCCTTACAAAGGTGATTTAATTAGAGCTCAGAGGGGATTCGAGTACGTTTTAACACATATCATTTGGCGCAACCTTTTGGCGATAAACAGTTTGACGCTCGTTATTTTGGCGATGAACTCTTTAGGCGCCAATTCAGAATAAAACAAAAAATTCGGAAGTTGATAGATTAGTCTCTCGCTTTGTAATTATGATCTCACACATCGATATATTTGCTTAAATGTTCCATCCACATACCACACATCAGATTCGCGTAAAACTATTTACCCAGGTCTTTCTACCATAAATAATAATTCTCTCATCTTCTTGACCTCTATCGCCAATTAAAAAGTCCTCAGGATGCTACATTTATCACAAATACATATAATCGACGTGCGCAAATTTTGCCTTGTCTCTCTTGTTAGAATGTTTACCAGCGTTTCTAGTATGGGCTGTACACAACAAAAGAAAGAAAATTGTATTGCAGTTTTCCAAGATGGAGAGACAACAGGTTTGATTATAATGACAAATGTTAAACGAGAAAATTATTACAAAACGAGACTCTAGTCTACGGATGGTCGTTACAGCTTCGACTATCAACTTCCAACTTTTTGTTTTTGTATTTCAGTTTTCCAGTATTAAGAGACAACAGGTCTGATCAAGTGTTAGATGAGAAAATTATTACAATGCTTTGACTATAAACTACCAACTTTTTTTATTTTATTTTTTTTTATTCTGGATTGGCGCCAAAAGAGCTCATCGTCAAAATAGCGAGCGCCAAAACTATCGCCAAAATTTTGTATACATTAGGGTTGGTTTTCTGTTAATGAATGTAAATGTAATGCTATTTTACTGGAACATGAAAATGAGTTGTTTGAATGGTAACTGAATGGTTGAAGGACCGTTGTTTACATTTGTTTCTCCCAGTACGAAAGGTGGGGTAGGGTGATGTAACCCTGATCCCGCTTTGACACGACTGCGAGTCTTAGTGCGAGAGAGGAATAGCCCTCGATTTAGTAGACCTGTTGGATGGTCTTTTATTTGGATGTTATTGGGATTGCACATGGATTCTGGTTGCAGTACGACTTCACGGAAATCTAGGAAATTCCACAGTCCAGAGATTGCTGACCAACACACTGGTAGTTTGCTTATTCCGCCCATTGGCTGCTTATTGCCTTCTGAATACGTTTTGCTTTCCTCCGCCAAGCCTTGGCGAACTTACGTCTTACAGTAGATCTTTTGAACTCGACTCCAGTTGTCGATAATGACAACCGTAGTCTCAGCTGAAACACCAGCTTCTTCTCCAATTGTTGAGCGACGTCGGATTCTTCAGAGGACGGATATCATAGCATGTCTTCTGATGAACCTTCACACACTCAAACTCAACCATCATCGTAATCATTTGACCCCAATATTGTCCGTAAAATTCTATGGATACATTTTCTAATCATCAATATCACAGTTAAGTTATTGTAAATATCATTTTAAAGTCTTATGTCATTGCACCTACTAATTACAACCGAAGGAATCCCATCCCTATAAGTATAATTTTCAACATAATTTTAATGTTAAAGAGTGTGAGAACCAGGAGTCAGTCATAAACATAATCGGCCCGTAACATACGGATGGGTCCAGACGCGAATGCTTGTTAAGAGTGTCCTAGGGCACTTACGATAAAGGCATCCCACTGGAAGAGAGAGGTCGAATATACTAAAGGACTGGCAAGAATTGAAGCCCTAATACCATGCAATTGAAATAATAAGGATTCACTAACTATCGCCGTGCCTACGAATGGCACGGCCAATCAAAATTCAATTATATTGCACTGTTCACAAAGTCGAAATAGACTGCCTTGTGAACGCTGGTGGCAGGCTGAGAAAAGGATCGCCTAGGGGAACAAAAGGAAGGTTTACTGATGAATGAAGTGAGATAAATACACATGGTGATCACAGGATATACTTGGAGGGGTTCGTAAAGGTCGAGAAATATACTCGAGTTCATCTTAGGCTTACCGATGGAGTTCAAAGAAACTCTCCTGAAAGGGTTATTTTGAACTGAGGCCCGTCATACATGGCGAATGGGCGAGCGTGAACAATGAACTCCAATCGCTAGTAAAGCCAAACACTTTGAGACCGGACCCGGACACTTGCTACCGACTTCGGGAAAGCCGGATCGCCTTAGGTCTCATATGGCTGCTAGCCAGTGTAGTTTTTCTTCCAATCCTTCCAGTGGCTCTCTGGTGACAACCTAGAATGACACAAGACATTTGGCGGCAGAAGGGGAATGATAAAGGAAAGAAAAAATGAGAGAATTATGCCATGTGGCACCCATTTGCACTCAGCATACATAGGGGCGGCCGTATTATGAGCGAGGGTTAACCCTGGCCACACACGTGTGTATATACATATATATATATATATATATATATATATATATTATATATATATATATATATAATGACTAAAAGATGTTGAGATTAATCCTGATGTTGCTAATCTCGCACATCTCTCTTTTTTTTTTTTTTTTTTGGGTTTGTTTTTTCCCAACTCGATCGGGTAGCCTCTGCTCTTTTTTTTTGTTTCTATTATCATCATTCTAGGTAAAAATATTATCATAAATCTTTGCACAAAGTATGTAAATTATGGAAAAGTTTGAATGAATATTTTTATGGCATTTCAAAAGGTTAACCTCACATGAGGTTCGTGGAGATGATGTTACTATAAGTGATAGATTAATATGGCATGATTCAGCCCCTTCATTTTATCTATCTTCATGGGCTGTAAGAATTTTCAGCTATGTTTTATCATTGTTGCAAGAATTAAAAATAATTTAAAAAAACAGTTTTTTCATTTGGCAGACCTGCTAAAGAGATATGTTTATTAAAAATATTTAATCGTCTATCATAAAACTGCTTTTACTTAACACATTTTAGCTTAGAACCATTATCATAGTATACCACTTAAACAATTACAACACTGTGACATCTATGCTCTGCTGTCGCTGGGAGACTAATTTTTAAAACACAAGAACAGGTTCCTCCATTCTCCTTTCCTGGTTCTAAAATTGTCTCTTAATGAAACTGGCTGTCCTTGCTCTGTGATAAAAGCACACGTGACAGGCAAAAAGATTTTAGCTTTGAAAAAAAGAAAAAAATAATAATTCGTCTCTTTAAATTACCCCGATTGCAGTTTTGAATTATGCTCATTAGTATGATAATATTCTATTTAGTGTTTCTTTGGTTCGTGTGTGTGTATGATTTCTGTTATTCTAATGCAAACACCGTCTGGAATAGTTTATATCATACACTATCTCTATTACTTCTGTGAGGAGGGTTTATTAAATTTACCCTTTAAAGTATAGTTGTATAAATATACAAAACCTTAAAACATTTCTCCACATGTAAAATCTTAAGAAATTTTAATTCACATTGCTTAAGAAAGTAAACATTAAATATTTGTTGGCTATTTTAATCTCTAAGAGAGGACTGAGTCGAAGTAATTCATTAAGACAAAGAACATGCCCTCACCTTTAACTACCATGGTGTCCGTTGCAATGTAAAACTGGTATATCTTCTCTGAGGGTACAATACGCTAGCATACTGCCCATTTTTGCCGTGGCAGATCCCGGCTTTTCTAAGCCTCGTTACTCCATCTGGCTATTGCCTCTCAAATTTATGACTGCAAACAGAAACATCTGGCTTAGTTGCTTTTGTGTATATTTGCTGTAAAGTATTTTTCCATGTGCTTCTTGTTTTCGCTACTACCATATCTTTCTTTCTTTTTTGTAAATAACACGAACATATTTTGAAGTGGTAGGTCACATGTTCTCTCACTTGTGCTTTAATTCTCAGTGACCTAAAATATGGATCATATGTCATTTTTCATTGTACAGATGGTGCTTCAAATGTTCTTGTTTTTACATCCAATGCTCAGCAGTTAGCTATCTCTGCTAACGTACTTTTTATATTCAAAATAAGATAGATAGGACCACACAAATCCATAAAACATACGGAACGTTTAGGTGGATATGATCATGATGAATGCAATCTCTTTTTTTTAATATCATGAAATATTAAATAGTAAATATCTCTCTTTCTCTGTCTCTCTGTTTCTCAAGTTTTGTGAAGCTAAGGCCATAAATAATACCATAGGAACGAAAAACAATGATTAATAACACAGACGCCAAGGAAATGAATAGTAAAGTTTGCACATTAATCTTTCAGTGCCCGTTATAAGTTTTTGTCGAATAGCAGATGACTAACACTCCAAAGGCTTTCCTATACTTCATTTACATATGGGGTATGTATGTATTAGGTACTTGTTTCCTAGTATACTATTCTAATGGTATATATAATTAATCTCATTATGTTATTGTAATATCAAAACTTTGACTTCGTTACTTTCCTACGGACGCTCTAGGAGAAGCATGGAAGGTAATAGGATCTTCCCAGAGATTTTGGATAGAAATGAAGCTTGGGTTGTTTTATAAAAAGAACTAAGGTAGCTTTCCGTAGAGAATTATGCATATTTATCGAGAGGAATTAGTTTTAAGTGCATCGGCCCGGAGGTTAGGGGGTGATTTTCGACCAAGCTGGCTAAGTTGTGTTTTTCACAGTATCTCAAAGTTAATGGGGTACTGCATTACCAGACGTAAGATAACACGGATTTGAAGCATTCAAGTTGGTAAAAAATATTATTTTACAAGCGCAGGTGGATACTTGAAGTACTGCTTTCCTCTTTATTTCCCAAAAACTGTTTTATATATATATATATATATCTTTTGTTCCTTCTAGTACATGATATTTTATGTACAATAAGTTATCCCCAAAGACGAGATGGTTCTGAACTTTGTCAACAATAAACACGTCAAGACTCACGAGTCACAACGGCTCACCAGTTACTCTCTAGCTTATGTAAAAAGAGACATAATCTAATCTTTTTGTGTTTATCACCTTTACCAGTGATTTTTTGGGTGCTTTTCTTGGCATACAAGTGTTATTTTATCATAAATATGCCTTGTAAGAAGTTTGGTCGTTAACGGGAAGAAAATTCTAGTAATATTAGCAAATATAATGATAGTCAAGAAAAGCCCCCTAAAAGTCTCTGGTAAAGGTGTTAAACACAAAAAGATGCGATAATTAAACTCCCCCTACAAAAGTTGGTGTAACTAACTCGTGTTTTTAGTTGTTGACAAAAGTTCAGAGCCACCTAGTCTTTATTTTATATTAGCGGGGATAATATCTCTGAAAAAAAAGAAAGAGAGGGGATCAGGTGCCAGCTAGGCTTTTTAAGACTCCTTTGAGTGTGACAGTAAGACCAACTTTGCGTTTTTCTCAAAACATTACCTTTGAACATTTAAGTGTTCATAACTCAGCTATTTATGAATGGCTTTAAATACTTTAAAAACCTTTATATTGAGTAATTATTGGAAGTAATTTCGGATGTTAATTTTTCGTTTTTATTTTTATTATTTTTTCCATATAATATTCAATATAAATTTTTTGTTGCTATTTACTATTTTATTAGTTCATAGCAATTAAACCTAACTTTATAATTTTGTTCATGCGGTTTTGTTCTTTATGATATAAACCTTGATTTGGTATTGATTTTTTAAAATTGATTGATAAATAATGGTGGAGAGGGTTTTCATAATTTGCGAAAAAATGCATAAAAAACAAAGGAATATTTACAAAATATACATTTATGCTCCTATTAATAAAGAAAGAGTTTGTGTACGCATACCTTAAAACACTATAAATCAGCGCTGTGATTTTCATTACGATAGCGCATGATAACCCAACCCCCTGGCTGATTAATAAAAGAAATTTTTTCCATGTAAAATAATTATTTACCGACCTGAAATGAATATGCATAAATGTATTCTATCTAGCACAGCTAAGGTGAGCTTTTTTCTTGTCCTGAGGGAACGCTAAAGCGATTATTCAATAATCAGGTGAGATTTAATAAATGAAACCGTTAGACCTGTTCTAATCTCTTCATAAATCTAAACTGTTCCCATTTGCCTTACAGTTAGCATATAACGTATACACAGTTATTATACGCAGTAGTTTATGAAAACAGATTTTTGATATATTCATACACGTCTCAGTTCATGCATGTATTTGAAAACAACTATAAATACACACTTTGCATATATAAGGGTGTCAGGCAAATTTCTCGAAATCAATTGCGCGAAGGTAAATTTCTTGAATTCAATTGACCGAAAAATAATTTCTCGAACTATCCTTTTCTCGAATGTCAATTACTCGAAAACAAACATGTAAATTTCTCGAACACAATCGAAAGTATCCCATAAGCGCCAAAGACCAATTTATAAAGAGGCTATTAGCATTCCAAGCGTAAATTTCTCGAACAC
>NC_061107.1:44835494-44855494 GCF_015104395.2 Macrobrachium nipponense | reverse complement strand
ACGAGCAAGAGATGCAATATTCTGGCCGGGGATGTCGAAAGAAATAAAGCAAATGGTCAATTCATGTGACATTTGCCAGCAGTATAAACCTCGAAATCAGAAGGAATCTTTGATGGATGTTGATGACGGAGGCAGACCCTGGAATAAAATTGGATTAGATTTGTTTGAGATTGTTGGAAGAAATTATTTAGTCATTGTTGATTATTATTCCTCATTCACTGAAGTAGAGTTTCTAACGTCAACAACTTCAAATCATGTGATAGCGATAATCAAGAAGATGTTTGCTAGATACGGTATTCCTACCCAATTAGTGTCCGATGGAGGACCGCAATTCAGCTCGTTTCAGTTTAAAGTTTTTGTTAAAGAGTGGGGTATAGAGCACAGGATGTCATCTCCGGGACATCCTCAAGGAAATGGGAAGGCTGAAGCGGCAGTTAAAATAGTAAAAAATATGATGAAGAAGACGCATGCAGATGGTAAAGATCAATATTTGGCGTTACTAGAGCTGAGAAATACACCACGTCAAGACTCTAACTTAAGTCCAGCTCAGATGATGTTTGGACGTAAATTACGGTCGATAATTCCTGAAATTATGAACTATGACAATCCAGTTTCTCAAAAAAGGGAAACCCGGAGAGAATCCATAAAGAAATATTATGATAAAACTGCAAGAGATATGACACCATTAAACGAGGGGCAACCTGTATATTATCAAAATCCAGACAAGAAGGGTTGGGAAAAAGGGCTCATTAGCCATGCACAAGGAAACCGATCCTATATAATTGAAGGGAAGGAAGGAGGGATTTATAGAAGAAATAGAATTCATATCCGTCCAACTATACAGGATTCATCGGCAATACCAGAAATGGAAGAAACTAGTAAATTGGAGGGAAACCAACGTAATGATGAACAAACAAGCTATCATCCTATTTGCGACATGCCTAAATTGCCAAGGAGATCAGCTCGTCTGCAAGAAAAGATGAAGGGCGAATAATTTATTGTTTTTATATTTTAATGTTTACAATGTATCCTACTTGTTCCTTATTTTATGTTGTATCAATTTGTTAGTTTCTTATTTTTGTCAAAACCCAAAGAAAGGGGGATGTTTATGTTAACTACTTGTTTAGTTGTTTGTGTACATACTGTTATCTGAAAACAACTTAACTACTCTACTGTAAATATCCAATATATTGTAACATTACTCGTATGACATTTATCTTTTGTTTACTTAACTATAAAACTGTAAATAAGTTAGTCAGTGTATATCGAAATTCTAAAGGAATAGGAATAAAGCACAGCAAGCAGTTTCTGGAGTTTTATATTTCTACCAAAGGAAATCAACACTTTGCAGCGTCCCTTCGGCCCTAGCTGCAACTCCTTTCATTCCTTTTACTGTGTCTCAATTCACATTCTCTTTCTTCCATCTTAATTTCCATCCTCTCCTGACAATCTATTAGTAGTGCAACTGCGAGGTGTTCTTAAGATGCCCAAGTGCTTGGCATGTATGCCTAAAATTTAAATATCAATCAATCCTTCTAATCTACCTGGTCGTTTCGGTATACTCTTTGCTGCTTGTGACGGCTGTAACCCTCTTATTAACAGATTACTGACCCGAACTCGGAGACAATACTTCACCAGCTAAATGGCCCCGGTGTTAATTAAAGGGGGCCACCTTATAGATAGCTTCGGGCACAGATTACCGGGCAACCCTCACCAAAAGAGAAAGTCAGGCGCCTATAACCACTTTTATTAGGCCAGCGGCTGCATCTAACTGCTTTTTTACTGTCTAGCCTTTGCCCTGAGAGAAAGCGGGCATAATTCGAATCCAAAAAGCCGGTAATCCTATGAATTGTCAAATAGGCTTGCATCGTAGAAATTCGAGAGAGACCCAAGAACAATGCCCACCGAGTCGCATTTCCTCACTGCCAACTCCTTTAAGTTTACCTCCCTGTGTGGCTGAATATACAGTCCTAGTATCCTAAACTCAGTGCCAATCACTCCCTCCTCCTCGTCATATGACTGCAAGGAGCCATCTCTTCAGAATTAAGAAAGGAGTGCTTGTTGTTGTGGACCCTTCTGCCACGATTTTATATATGCATGCTAGTTGCAACAAGGAAATCCCATTGCAACCTTATGAACTGTGCCATTGAAGTGAAATTCCTGGCACCCAGTTAACATCTATTATTAATTTTTGTGCTACAGCAAGACTCCAGTGGCTTACCTTAGTCCTCCTTATCTTCTAATTGTTGTGTTGTGAATTGTAAATACATGTAATATAGTTACCTTAAGAGTTTATCTCCAAAATCCTTCTAAAGTAAAAACCTTCAGCCTTATTTCTTCGCGTTTGTTTTCATAATGGTAAGTGAATAGTCAAATCAGTAATATCCTGGTGGTAAGTTATTAGACACCCCCTCCTATAATGAATTATGAATATATATATATATATATATATATATATATATATATATATATATATATATGTATATATATATATATATATATATATATATATATATATATATATATATATAGACATGTCTGTGTTTGTACTTATTCACCGTGGGTATATTTAGGTGCCCAAAGAATCGTGTCTGAACATATAATAAAAAATTTTAAAATATTCTAATGCGTATAATACTTGCGCATACACGACATGTGAGCTGTAAGGGAAAGGGAATCTATCAGATTTAGGAAGAGATTTGAACAGGTTTAACGTCTTCGTTCATTAAATCTCTCCTGATCATAGAATAATGGCTTTAGCTTTCCCTCAGATTCAGAAAAAATTAACCTAGGCGCGGTTAAAATACATTTCTGCATTTTCATTTCAGTTCAGTGAATAATTCTGCGTTTAAAAAGAAAATTGGAAAGAGGTAATTACGTTTAAATTTTTTTACATGGAACAAACCTAAATAAAAATTTCTTGAAAGGTAATTAATTAAGTTAGATATGCATAATTTCTTCAAACGGGAATGAACGTTGAGAATGATAAGTTTTTATTTTAGTACAATGTTTCCCAGGAAATTTTATTTATAATTATTGAGATAAGTCTAGAAACGTATACAACGTTAAAATAATAATAATAATAATAATAATAATAATAATAATAATAATAATAATAATAATAATAATAATAATAATAATAATAATAAAATACCACCCAGTCGAATTGGAGGACTGTGATAGAGCAAAAAAAAAAAAAAAAAAAATAATAATAATAGTATCAAGACCCGAAAATAGAAATAAGTAGGATATGGGATATGCCAGTGGAAATTGTACCTATAATCATAGGAACACTAGGCACGATCCCAAGATCCCTGAAAAGGAATCTGGAAAAACTAGAGGCTGAAGTAGCTCCAGGACTCATGCAGAAGAGTGTGATCCTAGAAACGGCGCACATAGTAAGAAGAGTGATGGACTCCTAAGGAGGCAGGATGCAACCCGGAACCCCACACTATAAATACCACCCAGTCGATTTGGAGGACTGTGATAAAAGAAAATGAATAAAGATAAAAAATAAATGTAAAAATAATAATAATGATAATTTTTATTTTCAGCTCAAAGCCATATACATGGAATATACAAAGAATAGACAGTAACATGGTCTAGATACATAAGATAACATGATAAAAAAAGAAAACCAAAGATTAATCGGCAATATCCATATTTGCTGAGGTAGTATAAAAGAAGGTAGTCAAAATAATAGTCATACCCGTACTAAGATTGAGAATAGTTAAAAATAGAATGTAAAAACTATTTTGATTGTAATCACAGTAATAATGAAAAAAGGAAAATACCAGTATTGACAACAATCATAGCAATACAATAATAGTGACATATTCTGCAGATGACATTTTGCAAAAACAGAGATTAGGTCATTTAGGGAACAAACGTCTCATTTTCCCATCTTCCCCACAATTTAGATCCTCTTGCCTCACTACTTGGGATGCTTTGTATGCGCGAATTGCTGCTGTTTAGCAGCCGGGTGATCAGACTGGACATTGTTCACCTTACGACGATTTTGAAATTGACCAGGTGGTTTTCTGTGAACATCTGTGTGGCGGAGTGGTAGCGAGGAGTGTTTGTGAGGCGTCTCAGCTGTCATTATGAACAACAGTGATACGTCTCATAGTATCCCTGGTGTAGTTCGTCCACATGGAACACCCATAGATGCTGTAGCAATACGAGCGGAAGAACATCAGTTTCAAGTCTCGGTGGCAGAAGGCAAACCTCCTTGCAATCATTTTGCCAGTTGCACAGTTTACGACGCCTATGTTCTATGTCTGGCGTATCTTCTAGGTAGTCATTGATAATGTGACCCACAGAATTGCTGTGTGGAGAACCAGCAATATAAAATGCCAAATAGATATAGGGGTGTGCCTCTCTTATGCAGCTTCAGGTAGTTTACTCTGCGTCCACAAAAGTGGAAAACAGGAGACGCTGATGATAGGTAATAGTTCAGTAATTCCTTCAGTATTTAGATGCAGGTGTCGGAAGGGTGGTTTATTTTAAATCCGAACTGGTTGTCAGTGGTGTGTAGAAAGGGGAGAAATCTCACTAGAAGAACCGACTCAAGTATCTTCGATGCGATCGTTGTGATTGCAATCGGCCGGTAATTGCCAGGGTAAGCTGCATCCTTTAGCTTGTTTTTGATTAATGGTATCAAGTGAACTAAGAGTAGGGAGTCTGGAAGAAATTGGTGAATTATGCTTGCATTGAAAAGGGCAGTTAGCAAAATGTAGATTATCGGATGGAAGAATCTGATGGGAAAACATCGCAGCCGGGCGATTTTTTGTTAGGCAGGCTGTTTATGGCATCGCTGATGTTACCTGCGTAATACGATCTGCAAAATGAAATTGAATAATATCAGTAAGGAAGTTATCTACATCCCTTGATCATTTATGTAATTCAGGATATTGCTGAAGTGATCGCCCCACATACTACTTGCAATAGCCTCGTCACCGACTGCTTCCCCTACTCTGTGACACCTTTTTAATTTTGGGATTTAAGGACTGGATATCTTTCCTCGGGCTACCATTTTGCCTCCATAGTAAAACCATTTCTCGTGAATATGAATACAGGTCTTTAACCAAGTCATTCCATCCCGGTATATTATGAGAATTACCTTGTGGAAATCTAAAGGTAGCCCTGTCCGAAGCAAGCATAGCAGAAATTATGTTCGAATAGAATTCATTCAGATCCCTCCTGTGGTGGTCATTTCTACAATTTGTTTTAGTACAAAGTAAGGCGTCTGCCGGTTGAACTATTGACCGCATGCAACTTGGTTTCCGTGTTCGCCCTAAAGTATCTGCTTTTCTGTTGGTTTTTAAAATCCCAGTTTACAGCTGGTGGGCGGTCAGTTAGGGGGTTCACGGTAGGGAGGGATGGGGTACTGAATGACCTGTAATGGGATGTGATCGTAACCCGTTGCAAGATCGTAGCGAATATTGCAGGTCATGATATAATCATGAAGTTGTGGATATGTGATGCAATGGTCCAGCCAGGAGGTTGTAATTGTCTCCGCTCTATTTTGTACAAGTGAATAAGAGGAGGGAGGGAGGAGCATTACATCGCTAATATGGAGAGCATGATTTTCACAGAAGCGAGTGAGTTCATTATAAAACTGTTTTGTGAGCTTAGAATTAAGGTCCCCGATTATACAAATATGATCAGCAGGAGAATCGTGAATAATACTCTGTAACTCATCTAGGATCATGCTGTATTGATCAAAATTATTGTCTGCCGAAAGTATTGCATATGCATATATATATATATATATATATATATATATATATATATATATATATATATATATATATATATTATATATATAAGTATTGCATATATATATATATATATATACTATATATATATATATATATATATAAATATATATAAATATAATATATATAATATATATATATATTATATATATAGTATATATATATTATATATATATATATATATATATATATATCTCATGAATATTTCAAAAGGTAACAAATGGCAATCAGCAACCGGGAGTTACACTTACTTTGGATCCACCTATAAATAGAAACAATTGTTTTACCGGCAACATAGGGCGGTTCTTTGCCTGAGTTTCTATCGCCAACTTGAAAGGTTTGGGCGTCTAACCTTATATACTTGTGCTGACGAGAGCGCCCTTTGATGTCACGTTTCACGTTTACCTCCCTTGGGTCTGTCTGTAGGTAAACATATTCGTATGAGTACTGCTGTTGATTGTGGTACCGTAACGATTGTCATGGATGTTAGTTCCTGGAATGTTTATGGTTTTTGGTGGTTATACTTGCCTTCTGAATAACCTTATTGAGCTTCTTTAACAATTTTATATTTTTAGTAGCTGTAATTCCTTGTTAACTCCCAAGCAAAAGAATAAATATAGAACTAAGTCCTTCTTCGTACGCTAATTTCAAATAAATTATGGTGAAGAACTTAAGAAAACTTTCATTTTTTTTTTAAATAGAATAATCCCTTTTTATAGCGTTAAATTTCGTGTCTGGTTTTCTGTGAAATTAAACTATTAAGATGCATTTGTCTGTCCGTCCGCACTTTTTTCTCCGGCTTCAGATCTTAAAAAATACTGACGCTAGAAGGCTGCAAATTAGTATGCTGATCTTCCGCCCTCCATTCGTCAAGCATAACAAATTGCAGCCCTCTAGCCTCAGTAGTTTTTATTTTATGTTAGGTTAAAGTTAGCCATGATCGTGCTTGTGGCACCGGAACAGCACAGGCCACCACGATCGGCTGAGAGTTTCATGGGCCGCGGCTCATGCAGCATTTTACCGAAACCACCAATAGATAAATTTGTTTTTGGTGGCCTTGATTATACGTTGTAGCGGCTATACAGGAACCTTTCTCCCACACATTTTTTATTGTTATTCATTGTTCAATAAATTTCTTGGATTTTTTTTCTAGTGTGTCAACACGCACAAACACACGCACGCACACACAAACAAACACACTCTAACATGTATACAAAAACACACAACCGATGACAAATGTTGTAGTAATAGCGTCTTGAGCGATTGCTAATTTAATTTTGATATTGGCTAACTATTACCGGGTAACAAAATACACACATCTTCGTGGAGCAGAAATATGTACCAGTGATTATATTCCCAACATTAGAAGTCTCGAATATCTTGTTCCTCATCAAAGTAAGTAGATTTACTAAATAGGAATAAGATTCCTTATGCCTTATAATTAGGGCTGAAATAAACTTTTAAGTTTATCCTTTTCTGATTCACATTTTTTTCATAATGTTAATGTCAATCTTTAGCATTTTTAGAGTCAACCCGTATATAGACTCTGCAAATGTAATTGGACCTAGATAGCTGTGAAACCTTGCAGTTGGTTCATCATGCCAGATTGAATTACGTCCATGAAATTGGCCATGGGGCCATTGTCCAAAGGAAGACATGTACTGATGCTGTGCCAAAGCTCGTTGATTGTGTTCCGATCAATTAGATAATGTATTCATAGGATTTCCTTATGTTATGGGAAGCAATGAACGAGGTCAACCAGTCAGTTAGTATTTCGCAATTTCTCGAAATAATGAAGTGAGATCCCCGGCGAATCTTCTTAACTAATCGGCAAGGATTTTTTCCACATATGCTAGAAGCGTGAGTAAGTAACTATTTAAGTAACTCAAAAAAGTTAACAATGAAGGTCTTTCAAGAAGGCAAATGTTTATAGTAGATTATATACTATTCCCTATAAGGCATGAAGGTAGACATTTCTCGCATAATATACCAGGTATTTCGCAATTAGAGGCCCCCCCCTCCACAGAACAAATGGAAAGTTATGAAGTTTTCTGCTATAGCCTATCTCCAAGAACATTATCTCAAGTTTCTATTAAGCTATTTTTCATTTTACATTTCTTGTATTTTCAGACTGAGTGACGGAGTTAGATATAGCTATGGCTAACAGCTCAGAGGAAATCAGATGGATTGACCAAATCCGGGCTATAACCTTCAGAGAGGCCAGGGATGCTGGCGCATCCATCATTTCACGTTCCTGGATAGCTAAATACATTAAAAGAGATGAATCCTTTGTCAAAAGAAACTGGAACAAAAATCCATATGACTGTCATTGCAAAAAAGAGTGAGAATCTACGAAGGTCTGAAGTCCTTTCTCAGGAGTCAAAAGACATCATAGCTGAGGCAGTGGGTAGACCAAGAATGTCTTTACATAAATTGGCGCTTGAACTAGAAACAAAACAGGGAAAGAAGAGAAGTTATAGTGATGTATATCATGAGTTGAAAAAATCAGGTATCAAGCCATTTCATGTTATCAGCAAACCCAACATCACTCAGCAACAGAGAGAAAACCTGCATGGATGTGTGGTTCATTTCTTAAACATTGGGATGAAGCTGACTTTCTCCATGTTGCTGCATCAGATGAATTCTTTATTTACACAGTAAGGAAGCCGAATCATAAAAATGAAATCTTTTGGGCTGCAAAGTTGGATGATATCAGTGATGATGTGCACTACCACCAAGTTGTGAAATTTCCTGAATAATTAGAAATTTTTCTGTTTCACAGCCAAATGGTTAATGTGGATCATCAAAGAAAATGACAGTCTTGGAATGGCGAATACTTCAGAGAAACTGTGCTTACTGGTGGAGTATTTCCTTCCCTCAAAGATCCTGAAAATGTGTTATCTGTTGAAGAAGTCACATTTTTGCATGCTAAGGCACCATGTTTCAAGGCATTTCAGACACAGGAGCCGCTTCAAAACAGTGGTATCGATTTCTTCTCGTCAAGTGAATTTCCAGGTATCTTAAAGAATTGTGTTGAAGCACGCACAGTGAACTATGATTGTATACCAAGCCTCGACGACCTGCGAAGGGAAGTGACCGAAGTGCTCAGGGAAATGGAGTTTGAGTCTCAGCATTTTTGCAATTTGCTAATATCATACCCCTCAAGAATGCAGGCTGTGGTACAGGCAGATGGAGGCCACACAAAATGTTAAATACTCATAGAGAAACTTGAATAAATACCTGTTCTGAATTACTTTTGTTTTTGTCCATATCAATTTTAATTTATGCTATGGGGTGGGGGAGGGGGACTCTAATTTCGAAACACCCTGTACATGAGTGATTTAATTATAAATGAAAGTGTATTTTTTTTCTCATCTTACCAGCACAATTTGGTATCTGTAGTGAGCCAGCAAGCCATTCAAAATATTTTCCGAAAGTTAGTGAATGTATGCTGTTTTTAAATACAGTACTCTCAAATATATATATAAAAATAGATAACTGAAATAGCATCGTCTTTTCACAAAAATGGTGATCAAAAGAAATACAAGCCTTATTTATGCTTTCAGGTGAAGGATGAGATAAAGAAAAACTACGGGGAAAAACATGAGAAAAATCTGAAACGAAATGAAGGAATATGGGTGGGCTATGGTAAAACGTTGATAAATGGGTACAACAGGCACTGCCCAAAATTGTTTCATTGTAAATCAGAATGAACGCTTTTTAAATGTTACTATGAAAACAAATTCGTACATCCCCCTCTAGATATGTAGATCAGTTCTCTCTCGAATTAATGTTAGATAAAATGCTAAATTCTCAAAATGTTTCATAATAGTGAAGATTACAGGTGACTCAGAAATATTTGTCATTAAAAAAATTAGAAAATAGATATTTCTAGCTCTAACGCTCCTTCCATCCCATCTCTCTCTCTCTCTCTCTCTCTCTCTCTCTCTCTCTCTCTCTCTCTCTCTCTCTCTCTCTCTCTCTCCTGAATATAAATTCCAACCCATCAAAAATATGAAAATTATTTAACCTCTGCCACTTCTCGCATATGAAAGCGGAGAAGCCTCTTAACAATTTATATTTCTTGTGAAAGTTATAATTTCGTCTTCCCTATATTTAGCATCGGATGGTGATAATATATGAGAGAGAGAGAGAGAGAGAGAGAGAGAGAGAGAGAGAGAGAAGCGCTTATGGACGTATATCACAAAACTGGGGATGCATTTTAATTAAAAGTGCAATGTCCTTCCCACTGCCGGGTTGTTTGGGCTGCGTGAAATGGCAAGAGCTTTGTTGTGTAAAACTTCCAAGTTCGTGTTGGACCGAAATTACTTTGCGCTTATTTCTGCACTGCGAGCGCACTTCCGTCGGAATGGAAGACAGGACGCTCCCACTTATATTCACTTTCTGCAAAAGATTGAGTCATATAAGAAAGAGTTTGCACACGAAACGTGCATGAGAAACCGCTACAAATAGTCAATATATGATATAGCGCTTCAAGGAAAACAAACAATTGCTTTTCGTGACCTGAGAGATCGTAAATGAACTAGAAAAATATGTGACAGTGGTGGAACAAAAATAGACATAATTTAATATTGAACACTGCATTAATGCTGGAATACTGGAATTGCATGCGGGAAAAAATGATAACCCCACCAATCCTAATTCAATTTTCCCTGTATTAAATATATTGTGAAAGAATTGTGATGAAAGAAATATAGAGAAATGTGAAAGATGTGATAGACTTGTAGGCGAATCGACTCCACTGAGAACTTTGAGGTGACTTGGTGTTATAGAATGAGCTGTCGAGGGAAAATTTGTTAAAAGTTCAGTATGGAAGAGTTTGGAGTAGAAGGGAAATGATTTAGTATTTATAGGAAACCGACCAACAACTTAACTTATGTTCATTTCTATTCAGGCCACCATCTTAACATAGAAATATACATTTTTCCTTCTATGATTTTACGACCATTGCGCATTGTCAGTCCCCAATATTTGGATCAAGAAATTGAATACATAAGAAAAATAGGGAAAGATTTGTGTTATCCTTTACATATATTAGATATTTCTTATAATAAATCCCACAGAAAGTTTTATAGTGTAAGTAACACAGAGATAGAAAATTCTAAGAACATTCTCAGTTTGCCTTATTTTAACGGATTTGAAACCATTAAATCATTGCTAAAAGCCTTTAAGGTCAACCTTGTTTTTTCTTATAATAACACACTAAAAGGAATGTTAATAAAAAATGGCCCCAGAGAAAGCAACAACATAATTTATAAAATTCCATGTATGGATTGTCCCTCATTTTATCTCGGACAGTCGAGGTTAAGCTAGCATAAATATTTTGTAAAAACTGGGCAAACATCTAATGCAATATTCATTCATTTAAGTGAAAACAACCACCGAATAAATTGGGTTGGTAGTTCAGTAATTGCAAGGTCAAAAGATGTCTTATCACGAAATCTTTTAGAATCTGTTTTAATACAACTTACTTCTCATTGTAATTTCAATATTAGTCGTCGCCTGTTTCATTTAGACCCTTGTATTTGTAACATGTTTAAGAATGACCTCAAAGATATAATTACAGACTTAAATGAAAATTAGTTGCCTTAGAGATATCTTCGTTGTATATGTATATTTAATATGTATTGTGAATATGTATTGTGAATATGTTTTTGTTTACCAAAGTTCTGATTAGCTGTCACCTATAATAATCCTTTAATTGTCTTGTCCTTGTGTCTCAGCAGATTGTCTTAAACTTTTAATTGTACCCATGTTTTTGCTTGTTTGGGAAGGTTTCTCATCGTCCAGGTGTGTCGGATTCTAGGTACTAATCTCTTTATAATCCCTATCAATCAGTTATACGACCTTTCGTGTATTGTCATTTTCTCATATATATAATATATATATATATATATATATATATATATATACATACATATACATATACATACACACACACACACATACACACACACACACACATATATATACATATATATATATATATATATATATATATATATATATATATATATTATCAACTGCAATTACCAGTATTAACGTTGAGTTTTCCATGTGTACGTGGTAACTCTTTTATTTTTATAACCCAGTATTCACGTTGAGTTTCCTGTCTTATTTTACAAAGCCAGTAACTGTATTTACAGAGATTTTTTTTATGGCAATTTCGCTAAGTGTTAGGGTCGAGTATTCCGCCCGTATGTACCCTAAATCAAAGTGCCAGCTTAACTGTATATTACAGAGATTTACGGTGATTGCCACCCACTTTAAGCATTGAGATTTCTGCCTTCATACAGACTATTAGATATTCATTTCCCACGCTATTTACAATTTGTTTTACTATTATTTCCACGTCACCTGCATGAGTTTTCTGCACCGCGTGGTGGACATTTTCAGCCTTTTGGTTTCAATTTTCCTTCATAGCTATAACTTTGTTAATATAATCATCAAATTTTTTATCTCTTCATGATTTAAAATCAAGCACATGTGCACATGCACACACAGAATATATAATATATATATATATATATATATATATATATATATATATATATATATATATATATATATATATGATATATATATATATATATATATATATATATATATATATATATATATATAGTATATATGTATATATATATATATATATATATATATATATATATATATATATATATATATATATATATATATATATATATATATATATATATATATATATATATATATATATATATATATATATATATATATATATATGACATTAGAAATAAAACAAAAATAAAAATTAGCGTTACTTGGCAACGTTACATTGCGTCTGAGATTTTGGACGATGCAAACAGAATCATGTCGCCTTAGATCTGAACATGATTGTACTAGGAATTATTTAGCACACGTAGGGATTAATTTCTTGTGTAATCATGCCTTATACTTCAAAACTTCTTTGTGTTCTAAACTGATTTAAAGTCTGTTTTTGTTGCTTTACTGCTTAAGTATAACTGCTAAAAATTAACAAGCAATGCAATGATTTTACATGTGCAGTCACAAATATAAAATAAAGAAAATGAATATAGGGAGGACAAGACCTCACAAATATATTTCCTATATTTTCAAGTTTTCCTCAGCACCGTTGCCTATCATATTCTCCTCTGAAAGGTATAGAAATAGAGGGTTTGAGAAAAAGAGGGAGATTATTTACTTGGGGAGGAGAGCAATCTTCATCGGGCTCTACGTCTCTCCCTCTCTCTTGATCCCAACTAATATTAGTCCAGATCCGTCCGGGATGTGGAGCGTGGCACAGGGTACACATATCTTTATTTTTATGTATAACTAACTTTTTTACAGATGAATACATATGGCAGTAAGTAGGGAAGCGGTTACAGATAAAACCAAGGAAAATCGCTGGTTTTTCATTGCCAATACTCCCGTGAATCTTGTTTCGTTGTACTAAATTCACGATATCTGTTTTCCTTGGTTTTATCTGTAACCGCTTCACTACTTACTGCCATACGTATTCATCTGAAAAAAGGTTGGTTATACATAAAAATAAAGATATGTGTACCCTGTGCCACGCTCCACATGCCGTACGGATCTGGACTAATATTAGTTGGGATCAAGAGAGAGGGAGAGACGTAGAGCCCGATGAAGATTGCTCTCCTCCCCAAGTAAATAATCTCCCTCTTTTTCTCAAACTCTCTATTTCTCTACCTTTCAGAGGAGAATATGATAGGCGATAGTGCTGAGCAAAACTTGAAAATATAGGAAATATATTTGTGAAGTCTTGTCCTCCCTATATTCATTTTCTATATTTTATATTTGTGATTGCACATGTAAAATCATTGCATTGCTTGTTAATTTTTAGCAGTTATACTTAAGCAGTGAAGCAACAAAAACAGACTTTAAATCAGTTTAGAACACAAAGAAGTTTCGAAGTATAAGGAATGATTACACAAGAAATTAATCCCTACACGTGGTTAATAATTCCTAGTACAGTCATGTTTAGATCTAAGGCGACATGATTCTGTTTGCATCGTCCAAAATCTCAGACGCACTGTAACGTTGCCAAGTAACACCAATTTTTATTTTTGCTTTATTTTTAATGTCATAAATGCCGACAAGTTTGTGTATCCACAGCTAGCACTATTTTCCCTAACTATTATATAAATGGGCAACGCATCTCTTTGTCTGGTTGTTCCAAGTAAACGGTTACACCAGTAAACCTAGCCTTAATTAATACACAACACTGTCCCTCTCCAGACTATGAAATACAGATCAGTATGCCTGGTATATTACACAGCTTTACATATGTACTTCCTGGCAATAATTGCTCTTAAAGCTGTACAAATAGCTTCTATGTCATGGTTCAGATGCTCTGATCTGGTTCTGTAAAGTACGTACAGCGTACTTTCTCCTGAATCACAACTGTATGGATATGAATAATTGATGCACATTGTAATAACATTTATACTGTAATTAAATAGCTTCTCTTATAAGATGTGCGAGTAGCCTCGTAGGTTCAGATATGCCTTAAAATGTCGGCAGGTCACTGTAGGAAGCCTGTTTTTAATAATATGTGAGACTCAGGACTGAATTTTGTCAATTTTGTATTTACGATTTCCTGACAAGAAACTGTGGGAGGGATAAAGAGCTAAACGATGGTTAATAATAATAATAATAATAATAATAATAATAATAATAATAATAATAATAATAATAATAATAATAATAACTTTACTTCCAATTGACACTGGTTAACCTACAATTCACATTAAATACATATATAGGTAAAGAATTGACAGATCAGCATTAAAATAAATTCATAGTAAGTGATGACTAATGTAAGAGGTATTTTTTCAACTTATTCTTAAAAGAATGTAGAGCGGCAGCATCCTTGATATCTTGTGGTAGCTTATTCCACAGGGAAGGCCCCTAGACATGAACTACCTTGAGCCGATATCTGTTGTCGCTCTTTTTACAAGATCGCAACCCTGGCGAGTATAAACACCAGTTACTGAGTTAACAACATTGAAATGATGCAGCCATTCCGGTAAAATGCATCTTAAAACTTTGAAAGTAAACACACAATCCTCGTAAACTTACGGATCTTTAACCTTCAACTATTCCAGTTTTATCAGAACAGGGGAAATGTGATTATACTTTCTAATATCGCCTACATCCACTATAACAGCGAAATTACAAGTTTTTGTTTTTTGTTTTGTCGAGATAGACATTATTAGAGCAACTCCATACCTTAAAACAATAGTGGATGAGGCTCATGAGTAGTGACTGAACAACAATCAAGTGCGTGGAAGGTACAAAATGATCTTTTAATCTATTAAAGTAGATAAGTATGCCCGTCGCCATTTTGTATACCTCATCAATATGAGAGACAAATTTCATAAAACGGTCAAAATAGGCTTTATAACATTGCTAATGAGACTTACCCTCACATTATCATCTATGGCTGCTATACATTGTCTTGAGCCGAAAGAGAGGCAGTGTGTTTTATTTTCTTTTGATAGGAGACCATGTCTCTGGAAATATTCTTGGCCTTCACTAAGACTGCGTCAGCCCTTCTTAATAAATCATTTATGTTGTTTATGTTCCCTTCAAGTATGACTTGTGTATCATTAGCATACCGGATAACGGAAATACCAGGTAGAGATTCCGCCAAATCGTTAACTGATTGAAATCGATTTTAAGATAGCTATCAAGATGGATCTGTTCTTAGATTAATACATTTCTCTAATTGGATTTTGTGATTCATGCTATCAAAATCTTTAGATAGACCAGTAGAAGGAGCAGTGATATTTTTTTTTATTTTCAATGTTATCATATATTTGATCAGTTACCTTCAAAAGAGTTTTCTCAGTAGATAAATTTTAGGCCTAAAGCCATGCTGATGTTCAGATAAAAGACAGTGTTCTTCCAAGTTTTTTGTTAATTGATTTACAATAATCTTCTTGAGTACCTCAGGCAAGGTAGGTAGCAGTGAGATTGGCTGATATTTTTTTTATGCCATCTCTATCAACATTTAAAAAAACAAGAATAACATAAGGGTATTTCCATAGATCAGGAAAAGTTGTAGTTACAATGGAAGTATTGATGGTTATTGTGATGTAAAATTCTATTGTAAATAGTGCATTCTTAATAGATTTCAGGGTAATATCATCAAATCCGCATGTGTTGGAGTTATTTAAATCCTGAATAGTTACTAAGACCGTCTCAAAGAAAATGACCCAAAGCCTCATTTTCTGACGCCACTCACTGAGTTTTCTCGTACGTTTGTTTTCCTACATTCGCAAAATACTCACTTTCTGCCAAAGAACATTTTCAAACTTCCTGGTATGCATGAGCTTAAATTTCTGCAACAGACTGAAGTACTGAAGTACAGAATATCTTAAGAGGCAACAATGTAGTTACTAAAGCAGTTTTAGTCTAACAAGAAATAACCAGAAAGGTAAACCTGTAGATACATCTGTACTGGCAACAAGAAAGACATATAACATCGGCAAATTGTTCAACTTTATTGCTCAAGTATATAAAAAGTACACCAGACAGAATAAATATTGTTTCTACTTATAGTGCACATTGTCCTTGGTAAATACTGCAAAGATCATTCACTAATCTTTAAAGACTGCTGAAAAAATTGGTTGTCAATGTAGCTTGATCATGCTCTTGTAATGTCGCCATATCTGCAAAACTTTATGGCTGGACTGTAGAGGAAGTATACCAGCAAAATTATGCATTTTTACCTCCTCATACAGTAGATATTATGTTTAATAAGTGGTAGATAATTCACATGACAGTCTTTGCGGACTGCGAAGAAAACACGTTTTAAAAAGTATTGGGTTTCCCATTAGATTGTATGAGTTGTGTCATTGTTTGCATAATAATCGCATAGCAATGGCGCCAGGCAGTGCACTTAACAAACCGGTTTGGCTATCATAGACTGTCCTATCTATCCACTCTAGATCTATGGCTACATCAATACTCAGTAACCATTGTAGTGTCTAGACAAAACATGGTGAATAAAACAACCAAAGCAGAGAGTTTAGGGTACAGTATACTCTTTGGTCAAAGGAACAATGGGAGAATAACCATCAACATCTCTCATAATTTCGTTTGTGTGAACTTAATTTTGATAAGATAAAACTGAAAACATATCACTCACCTTTCTTTGGCTTTGGGGAATCGAAAAAGTGATAACTCAGGCCTTTTCTTTCTTGAATTATGATAATTAACTGCAGCACAGAACTGTCCCCATTACGCGCCCACCGCTAGAGGCGCCACCGTCGCCCCCAGTTACAAAAGGGAGGCAGGAGTGTCCTCTCTTATCTTCTTTATAGTCTTTGGTAAGATCATCAACGTTAACATGAATGCTTTAGTATCATATACTGTATCCGGATTATAATTACGAGTTTATTGATGCACTTAAAATCTAATATAATTTTTAGCTTCAGTACTGAGGTTTCCACATTCATTTAATTACGTGAAAAGTATATGTCTTCTGCCCAAATAATGATGAAGAATGAGTAGCTTAGCAATAGTGTCCTAATTTGAATGCCTTTGTTATGTAATACTGAAATTATAAGTATAGTGGGTTTCATTACGATACCCAAGGCCCAAAAGTCTAGTAGTTAAAATAAATGTCACAGAACGTCCATATACCTAAATAAAATAATGACCTGAATTGAAATTCAATGAAAGAATATCACTGGTAATTAAAAAAGGTTAGTTAAGTTTTGGGAATCAGAAATACTGAAATCCTATATAATGATAAGATTATCTATGAGTACGATCTATAATGCTTAACCGAAATAAATTGTTGAATGGTGTTGAATCTATATTTAAGATGTTTTGTTGATTAAAGAATAAACCTTTGAGACTATTAGGGATCAAATGACATGGTGAAATGAGAAATGATATCGTCAGGAGAATTAAGGAAGTATGAAATGTAAATGTAATAAGGATATGTGGCTGATTGAGATAGTTTGGGAATGTCGTACGTGCCAACCCCCAAACTCCACCCTTCCGAAAGAATAGTTTCTGCTCCTTCTGTGTTCACCAAAAGAGCTGAAAAACCCAAGACTACATATGGAGAACAGTAAGACGGAGGATCGAGAAGAGTTGAGGGTCGTGGAGGTATAAAGCACAAGGAAGACATGATTGGCCGGATTTTACAGGAGATGGAGAGGATGAGAAGCTATACCAAAATTGTGTTAAGAAAAGTGGACAATCTGGCTTTCGAAGAATACGAAGAGTAAAAGGCGTTTGCAGTAAATGAAGACTGGATAATGAACTATCAATGATCTATTTGGGAAGGAAAAATTTATGTTTAAACAATTAAGTTTTACCACAAAGTAAAACACTGTCTTCCTGTGTGCGCCTCTGCTTGCGCAAGGGCGTTTTTGTAACTCAATGATGTTTATAATATAAAATATATTTTTGATGATAAACCTCTCGATAGGTGAGGCAAAAAAGAATAGCGGCCGGGTCATTAGAAGGATTATATACGATCGTTGGGGAATATTCCCAGATGGTCCCCGCCAAGAACATCTTTTCCTTTATAGGAAAAGGATAAATATGCTTTTATCTGGATGCCATGATATCTCGCTCTCATGGAGTATCAAAACATGGGCTATTTCGTGTACTATAAACTACTTCTATCGTGGAGAGAAAACCGCCGAGGAAAATAGAAATTTTCCCTCCCGCCTCAGGAGCACTCTACATTTCTTGAATAGAAATAGAGAAAATGCATGCCTCATTATATCAGTATCTGTTCCAGCAATCTTCATTTTGAAATATATTTTAAAGGTTGATTATGTAAATGATAATGTAAATAGAAACCAAATTCAATTAGGTCTCAAAATGATGCTTCAGTTTCGAATATGTGGCCTCGTCTCTTCAGCCTTGGTTCCACGATTCTTATTTTGGAGTATATTTCAGAGGTCGATTATGTAAATAATAGTTAAAGTAGAAAAAATACTTTTAGAGCTGGAATTCTACTTCGGTCTCGAATGAAAAAGAGAAATGGCAAAATATCTCTTGTTAGCCTGCATTCTTGTGATCCTTATTTTGGACTATATTTCAGTGTCATGTATGGATGAACGATTTCATAAATGATGATTTAAATACCATAAAATACCATCGGATCAAAAAATAAAAAAAATAGAAGTAAAAAGACCTCATGAAAGAGGAACTAGCTAAGGACAGAGATGGCATTGTTTCATCTTCAAATCTTTTGTAACAATCATATTAATGGAAAAATTTACAAATAAAGCTTACATTGTTGATATCTACAACGAAAAAACCATAAGAGTAAAACGAATGAAAAAAAATTTAGTATTCTTTTTTTACAGATGCCAGTATGTTGAAAAGTTGCATAAAACATTTTAATATTAAACGTTTGCTGATATGGTAACGTAACGTTTAAATATTCACATAATTTTTGCATGTCCTTTCGCCGTGACTGTGGAAAACAAAAAAGGATTCTGGAAAGAGAACAAAGAACAAATTATTTTTTAGAGTTTCTCTCTCTCAGTGCACGTCAAGATCATTTAGACCTTTGGGTATTTCGGCTTTTGCTTTAAAACTGCGCTAAACAAAGCCCTTCTTTATTGACAGTCGAGTTATGTCAAGATGGTTATAGACTACAGTTTCTGCCTGCGATAAGAATTGATTTTAAAGTAACTCGGATGCATTAAGCAATTTACATTTTAGTTTTTTTTTCTAGTGTTTTCTCTCTCAGCCTTCAGCATTCCCAAGTTTAACATGTTCGTTGTTTTGCAATCAGTGACAGTGCATTTGTGCTGTAGAATAGGTGATTGAGAAGTTGTGTCAACTGCTAACCACGGTGCCCTTCTCCCCATCTTTCCTGTGAGAAGAATCTAGATTTTACATCTCAAGAGATATTATACTTGTAGACCTATGTTACGCTGTTCTGTTTAATCTTAGCTTAATTTTAGAGGTTCTTAAACCCAGTGTGGTTATCTTATCATAAGGTTATATCAACCTAGGTCTAATTATATGTATATATATATAAAGATATATGCACGAAGGATATATATATATATAAAGATATATGCCACGAAGGAAAAATAAACGAAGGAGTAACTGCGAGACCTTTCAACGTTTCCACGTCCTTTACTAAGCAGAACTGGAAACGTCAAAAGGTCTTGCAGTTACTCCTTCGTT
>NC_061107.1:44820494-44832994 GCF_015104395.2 Macrobrachium nipponense | reverse complement strand
AGTAACGCCACCCAAGTTCGTGTTAGAAAGAAATTACTTTAAGATTATTTCTGCCTTGCGAGGAACACACTTCCTTCGGAATGGCAGGCAGGAGGCACCAGCTTATATTCACGTTTCTTTTTAAGTTTCAGCTCGAAATGGGGTCACATAAAAATGCGGCTGGACATGAAACCAATAAAACGATGGGTTTACGAAATTCCTTATACATGTTCAGGTTCACAGCAAGGAGAGCAAAGAACTTTCTTTCATGACATATTTGGGTGACGCCTCTTGAGTTGAGTGGCAAGATAACGAAGGACTATTTATTCATGACAGAAGGAATAATGTTTGACATATCTCACCTATAGATAACATATATCACAGCGAAATGAAGATGTTAAAGGAAATGTATTTTCTTTTATATGCAAGAAACTGGAAGATTTTTTTGTTTTCTTTTGGTGAAAACCTAATATTAAGACATTTAACAGGAAATAGATGACCATGATCTTATAACTGGGAAGAAACAATTTAGCAAAGTATATCCCGTAGGTATATATTCCCACCATCATTCGTAATGCAAACATACATATCAATTGACTTAGATAAGTAATGAAATTTTGTTTTTCGGCAAATACTTCAAACCTATATAATTTTACAATATCTTTACGCCCCTTCCTCCTTGTATTATTTTTATTTTTATTTTGGGTTTTTGTAGGAAGCTGAATTTATATATCTGAACAAACACAGATATTTACATATGCCTTATATCAAACTATTTATTCCTTTCTTACTGGCCTTCAGAAATAGATCTTCTTTTAAATACAGTATGTACACGCCTTCATATATGAAATTTGCGTGGCTAATATATTCAGAGCGACTACGGGGTAATCAGCTTAATGATATTTTGCCTTGTTTTCTTCGCTAGATCTTTAAAGCTTTGGAACATTATTTATATAAAATCTGCTTTCACATTTCTACTCGAAAAACAAATAAGCCAATACGTAACAACAAGTTATTTCAAGAATTCCTAATGAATTTATATTTGCCCTCACTTACCCTCTTAGACAATTTAATTATTAAAACATTTTTGTGAAATACAAGATCCTTCATAAAAAATACAAAGCTTCTGATGAAATTTCTCCCCTCACCCCAATTAATTTAGTTCACTCTATCGTTTCTTCTTGGGGTTGTGATTCCTCGTAAATTGGTTTTCTTTTCCCTCTATGCTGGCAAAAGCGCTTTATGTTGGTCATTTCTCTCTTACTGGAATATTGACCTTTTTCTTCAAGCCGCCGCACCATATTGACTGAGCTGGACAGAGCAAATAATAATTTTTAGTCATTCATAATTTCAGTTTATGAAAATGACGCAAGTTCTTCCATTGCTTCCAGTGCGGGATGATGTGTGCAAAAATGGCGTCCCGTAGGATTTTTGTGCTGAAATCGACCTTTTTCAAGATTTGGTACAATGATGGACTACAGTAACAGGAAAGATTAGGTCCGAATTTTTCGGGACCCATAAAACCCTATTTTGTACCCTTTTCAAAATGGCCGCCACCGAACCAACTCCAGGTCGTATGTCAAGAACATATTAGCTGAATATATGGATGATCTTTGTAACTAGACAGGGGTTTTTGAGGGCACTGAATCAAATTGGGAATGCCCTAGATTCATTAGAGGTAAAGTGTCAATATAAAGTTAATAAATAAATGATTCAATTTTGAATGCTGATGTAGATCATTAAAAGTTCACTTTTATTAGTGAATACATTACATAAACAGTTATTCATGATTATATCTAAATTACTTTTAGTCACGAATTTCCTGGCTAATGAGAGACTCCAAACTCAGAGAGCAATTTTTCCTGACAAGAAAAGCATCAACATTTACGGAATCTGCACTTGATTCATCTGAAGGCCCACGGAAGACCCAGACAAAGTGCAAGGGCAAAGAGAGGAAGTTGGTCTCTCTGCATTCCAATCGGCTCCTTCTTCTTCCATGAGATCCTCAGTCTTTAGTCTGGATAGTAACACTGCCATGTGTCCAATCCTGCAAGTGAGAAGTAGAACTGGTCAAAAAAAAAAAAAAGAAAGCTAATGAAAGAAGATGTTGTGCCAATGTGGGAGGCGATAAAATCTTTCTTGTTACCCACGCAAGCTAATATTGATGGCAAGAGGACAAAATGTAAAGTTATTGCTCTCCTTTTCAAAGCCCCTCCCACTGACTATGCCACACTATGCACTGTTAAAACACTAATCTGTATAATCGTGCAATTAAGATTCAGGAGTCTGTCTGCAACCACAGTTGGGCTGTGAGAGCTTGTATCTTACATATCGCGTTTGCTTCACTACATCGCCTGGGAAAGACAATTGAAAGAAGTGGTGTTACATATGTACCATAGAGAGTGGCATGTACTCCTCTGCAGTGTTCCAAGGAATTTATGGTGGCAAGGCTTTCAAGAGGGAAGTGGAGTACATCATTACTGCATTGGCCATCATGATGATAAAGTTTGATGCAATCTTTGGTGGACTTCAACCTGAACCCCCATACTTACAGTGTGTGGAACTAAAGCAGACCTTCACAAAGGAGATCCTAAAATGGTTTTTTTTTTTAGGATATTCAGTCTTATTGTGCAACCAAAGTGCAAAAACAAGAGAAGCAAATGGAATTGGAGAGCTGGCCCAATATCTCGACCAATACTTATAGCAAATTGATAGCTTTTTGCACCTGATCTGTACCTTTAGTCAAGGAGGTTGGGAGGAGTACCTCACCCCTTTAGAAAATCAAATAAAGTACTACTGTGACTATAGCCTCCTCAGTTATGCAAGGTTGATGCCACCTCACTTAGACCAAATAAATGCACTGGAGAAAGACGACCCAGCAACGTGGTAAGCCCTCAGAGAACTTGTCATGAACAAATCTGAAATTCGATTCACAAGTTTGTTTACTGACAAGGATAGGCCTATTCACACCACACCTTACCTAGCTCGAATTGTTAACCAGTTCTTGCTAAGCTTCCCTCACCACTCTCAGAACTCAACCAAATCAGGGGAGAATTATCAACTTTATGGAAATATCTTCCAGCATTACAGCCACAATGCTCTAAAACTCGGGAACTCTTTGGTTCTTATGTGTTCAAAACACCTTTGAAGAGAATTGTTTTCTCTGAACTCATTCCTCCTAAAGCAAAACAGGACATCATCAGCTATGAAAACTTAGTTCAAAAGCAGTATGAGGACTTTGTTGAAGATCGTCTTCTAAAAACTCCAAAATATCCATCCGGGACAATATGAAAAAAACTGAAACTGGATAGACAAGACCCGAATGTCAGTTGGTAACAAAGTTACCAACCTAAGGGAAGAGTGCCATCTACTAGCACGGTTTCTGGTCATTCAGCTGTCTTGACTGGAGTTGGTTCTCAAGCTTGCAGGTACAGTTGGTAAATACGAGATGGCTGTGGTGCCACAATCTATGTTTTCTGTGGATGGTACCCTGCTCCTCTGCACTGACAAAGCGAGCCTCATGCATGTCATTAAAGGAGCAACTAATGCCCTACCTGCGACAGTTTGACCTCTAAAATGCAAGTTTAGACTGATCATGTGCTGATAATTGATGCAATGGTAGTGTTGCGATGCATGAAAAAGACACATGCCGTGATAAAAATATGTTATCTTAAGCAGGCTTTCATTGCACAAATCAGTAGAATGTCAAATGGCTATGATGAGGTGAGATTACTCTTTGACTGCATTATTGAAGGCAAAGACTAGGGTAAAAAAGAGCAACTTCTGCTGCTAGTTATGAAGTGCATGATGAAATGAGCATTAGAACCATAACACTCAAGGACCTATCATCATCCAAAACGAAGAAGTGGCTTTGTGAGCTTTTAGCTAAAGCTTTGCTGGAGTACTTCAAAGGATCCAAGAAGCAAGTAGTGGCCGTTTGTAACACATTAATATCAATTCCCCTCATGCCATTAAAGAAGATTTCAAAGTTCATGAATATGAGGAGGCCGACACCTTCACAGCGTACATAGCAACAAATTCAAAGAAATCCATGTGTGGTCCCCTATTACTGATGTGTTCATTCTCTTGACTGACCTTGCCTCTAATGATTGCCTCAAGATTTGCACAATTGTAGGTGCAAAGTACAGAGAATTAGATGTAAGTATATTGGCCAGCGGAAGGCCTAGGGTCTTCAAGGCCTGAACAACTTCTCCAGCTCTGATTGGGGTGGAAAGTTTGTTGGAATGACAAAGAAAAGCTTGGCTGATTCCTATCTCTCCCTTGAAGATGATGATCATATCTTCAATTGTTTCCACAGCCTTCGGCGAGGAACGTTAGCATCTTCATTGTTGGTGAATGGACAACTCCTACAAGAAGTTAGAGCGCTGGAAACACATGTCTGCCGAGTGTATTCATCAAAAGTTCTAACAACCCTGCCTACTCTTCGATAGTTCTTCAGATCAATGAATCTTGAGGCTGAGATGCTCCCCCCCACTCTCACTGCTCTGATGCCCCATGTTGTGTGAACCAATTTCATATGCATGAGAGACAAATCAGGCGTTTCCACAAATCCACATCCTCTTTTGGAAGAGAACAGATGGTTGCTTCATGACGAAGTTTAAATATCATTGAAATGTCCATCTCCCATTGCTCCCCGTTCAGTTCTGGATCTTGTAAAATGTGAATGCCAAACAGTATGCAAAGGAAATTGCCCCTGCACCAAGAAAAAATTATCCTGCGCTCCTCTTGCAAATGTTTTACTTCTGGCTGTGACAACTTTTCTGACAGCAGAATACAAAACGACGAGGAGGAGGATGACAATGAGCTTTAAACCTGTAAATTTATAGTTTTCATTTCATATGTACATTGAACAATCCTACTGTGATCTTACTTTTTAAATCAGATGTACTTATTCCAAATTTTTCTCTTATATCAGATGTACTTATTCCAAATGTTTCTCTTATATCATTATTGATATGGAAACAATATTAAGTGTTCAAAATTTTATATAAAGTTTAATATTAAGGTTGTTTATTGAGCTAGTATTGCAGTTATGATCTTGCCCTTGATCAAATGACCACCTGTTTTGTCTCGGATTGGTCTAAAACCATAACGTTTTTGAGTCAGTCCCCTATATAACCCCTGTGTAGATACAAAGAAGATTATCAAATTTTGCCAATTAATTCTTGATATATGACCCTTCCCCAGCTAGGCGTCGACCATTTCGAAAATGGCCCAGAAAACGGGGCTATGTGACCTGGAAAATCTGGACCCTAAAGTTTTCTGTTAATTTGATTCCTAGTCCTAGAAGTATCAAATTTGAAAAAAAAATCAATTTCACCTCAAAAATCCAACGGAATTACAAATCATCCCACACTATTTTCTTCTTCAAAATTTGCCTGATGATGGTCATTTATATATATAGATTCACTTGCATTCCAACCTTGGAATACAAATTTACTTATTACTCTGGAGAAATAAAGAATGGTAAACCATTACCTACCTGGATACCAATACCATCCTTCCTATCTTGCAGGCTACAGTACATTTTCTCTTATCAAATGATACAAAACAATTTCACCAGTAATTATAACAACATACAAGATATCAAAAGTATTTTTGATATCTCTACTTATATATGGAAGGCTGTTTGCTAATGCTAAGAAAAATATGGTTTCAAAAAGCTTACATAAGTTCTACGAACACCCAAGAAAATTATTCTGTCTCTTTTCCTTACTGATATATGATATCTACCAATCTACATCAGATACAAAATACTTATGACATATGCCCCAAGGTGAACTGTCTTGCAAATGAGGAGAGAAGGAGAAATGTGCCATATTTTTCTCTTCTTATTGTGAGTTTGTTACGAATTATGAGGGTTTGTATTTGCTTCCATTATGTCACAAATCCACTGGGAACGTTTTCCCCTTATGAGAATTGAAGGATTGTACTGAAATTCAAATGATTCAATATGTATTTTTTAGAATAAATTCGTAGATAAATATTTCTTAATGTTCGGTAGTGGGAGCATATATTTAGGAAAGTGTGTTACCAATGTTGATGATCTGCATTTACTTTCATTGTTTTTCGAAACAACTAGGGAAGCGCTCATCCTCTAAATGAAATAGATTATTTAAGTGAGTTCTAAATTTGTAAAGATGCATTTTGTAGAATAAATTGATAAAGAAATATTTTCCAGAATAGATTCGTAAAGAAATATTTCTTAATGATCTGTAGACAATTATGTTAGAGAGAGAGAGAGAGAGAGAGAGAGAGAGAGAGAGAGAGAGAGAGAGAGAGAGAGAGAGAAACTAAAAAAAAAAAAAAAAAAAAAAAAACTTTATTTCCATTTTACAATGGTTATTCTACACCGTCCATTGACGTATAAGATACCAGCCACATATAATTTATATCATGGCCGCGTCTTGTTACAGAGCATTCTTATAATTAAAATTAAAACCGTTATGAAATAATAAATTACTGATAAAACCATTTTGAAATAATAAATCATTGAGGCCTCTGAAACAGTAAAATTATGTATTTACTTCATGAAATACCTTAAACATGGTAGTGAAGATGAGAACGACATCAGTGTTAATATAGCTCTGGTATACAATGCAAACTAAATAGGATTAGTAAATGCCATTAGTTGTTTACATGATTGATGGGGATTTTACGTTTTAATATGAATAAACTAACACGTGGCTTCTTTACTTTTATATAAAAAAGTTAATTTTGCTCTATTAGCAAAACCCTCTTGCCAGCAACTTCTGAGTCATATTGAATCCACCCTAAATTTCTTTTATATTAGTGCTATTACAAGGGAAAAATATATATAAGAAACAAATCTTACAACATACAGTAATTAGAAATACAAAAAGATTAAGTTACTGACAAACTGTTGCTTCTTAGAACATCTCATCAAGTCAACTACGCATAGCTCACCTTTCTCTAAAGAGTACTTCTAACTAGAAATCAAAATCTAAAACATTTGAAAATCTTAAGTATTGCCATTTTATAGTAATAAACTAACGAAACCTATAGCTTTGTAAACATATTTACAGCATTGAACGACTTTAGTATGAAAATGAAAACTATAATGAGATGACTGTTAAAGTATTTACAATCAATGTAAAAATTTGAAGGATTCTACATGACTTAATATGGCGACCGAAAACCAAATTAGCTTTATCTTCGGTAGTTAAGACCACCAATTAAGGATGAATTAAAATGCAAACAAGCCTAAAATAAATTCACACTTTCAATAAAAGTACAACCTAGTAAAACTCCAAACAAAGGGTTTCGACCAAGACAAAATATTTTAAGGGAAGGCAAACCATTTATATCTCTTTATTTCCCCCATACTATTATTTACTTTTTTTTAGAAAAACTTTTAAACTTTGATTGAAGGTGCAGTCTTAATATTAGTTGGGATGTTGTTCCAGAACCTTGACCCTTACTCGATATTGCTTTAGCTCCCATGTCAGTAGTTGTTTGTCATATAAAAGAGGTCGTTCGACTGACGAATATGTCTTGCTTGTACATCGCAAACAGTGGGGAATTAAAAAAACCAGAGGGGATTTTTATTTGATTGCAAATTTTATAAGTAAACAAGCAAACGTCAAAAGTTATTCTAGTTTCAAAATTCATCCACTCTAACTTTCAAAATTAGTGCAATATGATCATATTTTCTAGGCCCTGCCGTAAGCTATATTTAGCTGCGATTTCGTTAGCTTTCCGGACACAATCTATTTGTTATTTAGTTATCATTCCCCATATCCTGCTGCAGTATTTGATAATTCTCAAGGCCAACGACTCCGTTATTGTTAAGCGAGATGTCTTAACTAACGTATCTAATGCGGTCGAGAAAGAATAATACACCATTTACTTTCTGTATTATGTGGCTGATGTGGGGATCAAATAACATATATTGATCCATACGTATGCCAAGATTCTTTACCGTTTGTGATAGCCTGATTGGTGTCTCATCAAAAAGTATTATTACATTGCAGGTATTCTAGATATAAAATCGTTATTCTATAAATAAGTATAAACTGGGTTTAAACTTATATATATATATATATATATATATATAATATATATATATATATATATATATATATATATATATATATGTGTGTGTGTGTGTGTGTGTGTGTGTGTGTGTGTGTGTGTGGTGTGTGTGTGTGTGAGATAGTGTGCGTCTGGAAACATCGACAGCCAAAATATATCAGTTCGCCTGCTACTCGATCTTTCTAATTCCTTTGATAGTGCATCACACCTAATAATCATACACAAATGTAAAGAACATCATATCGACGAGTTCTGGTTTAACGACTACTTAACGGACATAGTTCAGTCAGTAAAAATTGATTAATTTTTTACTGATATGGCAAAATTACTGACTACATACTACTTCTCAGATAATAGATGGAAATATCAATGAATGTGAGGACTAATGAATCAAGCTGAAGTTGCACTAGATGAAGAAAAATGTATTTTCAAGTGAATGGCCTAAATGCAAATGAGACAGAAACCCAGTGTATATCTATTTATAGGATAACGCCAGTTAATGTCTAGAATACCTACAAATGTAACAGTACTTTTTGACGAGACGCCTATCAGGCCATCACAAACGATTAACAATCTTAGTGTATTTAAGGATCAATATATGTTTTGATCACCACATCAGCCACATAACAAAGAAAGTAAATGGTGTATTATTCTTTCTCCACTACATCTCCCATCTAAGACATCTCTCTTAGCATTAATGGAGCCGTTGGCCTTGGGCAGGATATGGGGAATAATAATTAAAGAACAAACATAAGAAGGTTAGCAAAGATTTTTTTCTAGGAGTGTTGATAGAATTGGAAGCAATGAAATGGGACGATAATTTCGTACTCTGTCAACATCACCTCTTTTAAATGAAGGAATGACATGAGGGTGTCTCCAAAGGTTTAGGACGAGAGCGGTAACAATGGACGTATTAATGATTATTGTAATATAAAAGATAAAAGCAGGAAGAGATCCTCTTAAATACTTATATTGAATGTCATCTGAACCATGTAAATTTGTTTTACGTAACTCTTTGAATGTTGAAACAACTGTGTGAACAATCATAGGTTGACGTCGAAAATCGGGAATATTTGGTAAAGACTGAAAATTACAATTACTCTATCTTCTTATGTGATTTCATTCTCCATACTTTCTTGTGATTTTCGAAAAGTTGTTTTTCCCACAGTGGCAAAATACTGATTAAAATCCCTTGCCTCTTTAAGAGGGTCATCGAAAATTTATTATCATTGTCTCTGAAACAGAGAGAGAGAGAGAGAGAGAGAGAGAGAGAGAGAGAGAGAGAGAGAGAGACTTTCATACATGGTCATAACGAAATTCTTGCAAAATAAAGCGCTCAGGACTCGCATAATAATCATCTTCAGTGACTGGAACGAGACTCCATGGGACATTGAATGCCCAAGGGGTGAGATATATGACGACTTCGGCATATGACCCATTCCTCTTTATTTATCACTGTGGAAGGTTATTGCATTTTCATTTATGAAATATGTGCGCTATTACGTTAACTCATATATATATTTATAACCATGTGGAAAGACGTGTGAGCAGAAATAGATGAACAAAGGAAGGCCATCTAAGTACATGAAAAATGATTGTTAGTCATTGAATACTAAAAAAAAAGAATTTTTTTAATTGAGGGATCAAGTACTTCAACAGGAAAATCTGAGCGATTTTGATGTTAGCTCACATAGAAATGTTTCAAAATGAAAAACCAATATGTTTTTAATGATTTTTTTGCCCATAATCTCAAGATTAACAATAATGACACCTCTGGCATTGCCACACGCAATTTAGTCTCCATCAACTTCAGAAGTTAATATTCATAATGCAAATAACTTCGCTAAACTGACGAAAACATTACAACAGCCTTTACAATGTTCAGTGAAACCCATATTTCATCTATGCAACAGTAGAAGGTAATTTGTGAGATACAGAAGCTGACTTTTATTGAACAAACCTCCAAGCTTAAGCCAACGCCGTTAGATTCACGTGACAAAATTAAACGTGGAATGACAAACTAAACTGGTTTTGAAGTACAATAGATTAAAAATGGTTAAGAAAAATATCTTTATTTTTACGCCGTAACGGAATTATATCCACTCCATGCCTATTTTAACGATTATGGAAACAAACCAAAATAATTATATTGTTTTTCAGTAGATGAAACCTATTTATTTAGGACAAGCCCACAGGTGTCATTGACTTGAAATTCAAGATTCCAAATAATTCGGTGTTCATTATGAAGTATTAAGAGGAAATAAAGGGAAATACAGAAAGAAGAGATAACACATATTAAAAAGATATACTAGTTTAATAAATAGATAAAAATGTATCAAAATGCCGGAAGAATAGTAATAGGTTAGTCATGTATTGCATTTTCGCCTGAACCTCTGCAGTTCCAATTGCACGACATCCTCTGGGAGGCTGTTCCACAGTCTAATAGTATGAGGAATAAAGGACTTTGGGAATTGAAATTTTATTGTTATGTAATCTGTTATAATAACTAAACCACGATTTTTTCCCGAAATAGAGTTGTGAAATTAAAAATCGATTCTAATAAAATAACAATGTCATACTTTATAAATGCACATCAGTAATTAGAAAATGAAAATACCCTAATAAATGAGTTGTATTATACATAAGATACATACGGCGAAATTAAAGGCAAAGGTTTATAAAAAGAACGCTATATTCCAGATCAATAGAAAATTGAATTATTGCTGTATTACTGACTAATAAAAATGCACAAATAAGAAACCTTTGTTTACCATAATTATGCCAGTAAATAATATTATGATGGTTGGCTAATTAAGAAAAACAGACAAAGCTGAAGGGGAAAATAAGTGAGCTTATACCTGGAAGTTATATTCCTAATGAGAATAGATCCTGAGATAACGAGCTTTGGACTCCTCTGAAGGAAAGAAATAGAATACTGTAAATCAAGGTACTTTTAGGAATGGTGAGAAAAGGGAAATGGTAATCTTCATTACCATGGAACACAGAGATCATGCTAATAATTAACAAGCTACGTTTGAATATTTATTGCTACTTAATGCAACACAACAAGCAAGCATAAAAAAGTATGTGTAAATAGAGAGTTCCGTCACAAGATCTAAACAAATGGGAAAAACTATACAACAATATGAAAATATAATAATTTTTTTTTTTGGGTCCGACGATATTACCAGTTTCATAGAAAGTCCAACACCACTTAAAATTATAGGTAGAAGCTCACTGGTAGGCAGAAATACACGCACACGAACATACGCGCACACACACATATATATATATATATATATATATATATATATATATATATATATATATATATATATATATATATTGTTACAAAAACTCGTTCTCGAACTCTGAAAAAACTGTGGAAGTGACACTCCTAAAAGGTCTTGCAACAGAACCATAACAAACAATCTACAGCTGAAGGCCGGTATCAATGGAGGGAAAAATTTATATAAAACTCTTGAGATTTAGTTTAACTGAACTATATTTACATTAAATTATGTGAGTGAGCAATTTACACCTTAAGGGTGACAGGAACCCTGAAATTAAATGGAAGGTGGTTGATTGCTGGTCAACAGGGACACGTGGCTGGGAAATGATCCAGGCACAGAAATAAGGTATTGTACACCGTGGCTTGCTGAATAGTCCTGGCGCTGCTTTCAAGTGATTCCAAATTTCACATCAAAGTTCACTCACAGGGACATAGAAAGACTGAGAGCTTATACAGAAAGTGCAGTGCATTGTTTAATTAGCAATGTTACATCCTGATGTAGCAGATGCTAGTCTAAGTTGGAAAATCACAGTTAGATATAATGTCACTGCTAGCATCACAAGAGGATTAATTTACAGCATTGATGGTAGCAATGGGGAATTGCGTTACGGCAACCAAAAATAGGGACTGCAATGCTAAGCCAATAGGGGGAAAGTCACCTTGGGAAGAATAATATGGAAGTATAGACAAGAGGAAAAAACGGTAACTGACTGCACTCAAGATTATTCTATTACAAGACCTGGGCATCCATGCTCTTGTTGACTTCCGAATTGCTAATCAGGGGATAGCACTATAGGGCAGTCAATGAACATGTAAGGGTCGCCAGAGGGGGAGGGAGAGCGAGAGGGAGAGGAGTGAACACAGCGGCAGCTCGGGTTGTTCTCAGGTCGGCTGCCGGTTGTCTCCTGGTTTTATAACCTCGCTTATGCTCTGTCTTCCCAATATGCTCTGCTCAAGGTCATCCACTGTCTCCTTTTCCCTATAAGCCCCACCCAATGTCTGAATCACGGAGCCCTGCTGCATTCCTTGCGGGGATTAATTTCAAAGGTAGCCAATTAGAAAGGACAAGAGAGATTCAAAGAAAGCAGAGGCTGGTGAAGAGGGCTAACTGAAAAATGTCTGAATTTCCTTCTAAAATTAGTTATTATGCCTT
>NC_061107.1:44787994-44810494 GCF_015104395.2 Macrobrachium nipponense | reverse complement strand
GTATGGGTACTGGTTGGTCTAGGGATTAACGGCTTGACCATTTCCGAGACAAAGAACATAAGAACATCTGCGACAATAAAAGTGAAAGTTTAAACATGTGGTTAAATAACTATTCAAAATATAATACCATGTGCTAGTGTTTTCTTAAATGTATGTTTAAACTTTTATGTTACTTGTTGGTTTTAAATACAAGTTACAATAAAAAAAAAAGACACACAGAAGTAAAAAAAATGTATCAATAAATACAAATACAGAAATACAGGAATAAATATTTAATAGCATGCGTAAAAGTATAAGTAAACTAATGTTTGTTTATAGACAAATGCGTATAATATTAAATTTGAGTGTGTTTGTGTGTGTCCAAATGGTCTACGCTGAATCAAGGTATATAGAATGGGTCTTATTCTATATACCTTGCGCTGAATAAGGGCTGAAGATTCGCGTTGGGCGTAGCGAGAACATCTTGCTCCTTAGAGGACAATAGAGGACCCAGCGAAAGCCAAGTAACATACTCGCTCAGGTCGCTGAGGCCCCGCCCAACACGAATCTGCTGCCGTTAATGCCGTAGACCATTTGACACACACACACACTGAAATTTGATATTATACACATTTATTTATAAACAGACATTAGTTCATTTGTACCTTTACGCACGCTATAAAATATTATTTATTCCTGTATTCTGTATTTGTATTTCTATATTCATTTTTTTTCTTTCTATGTGTATTTTTTTTAAGCTGTATTTAAAACCAACATGTAACATATTGAAGTTTAAACATACATTTAATGAAAAACTGGTTGTACATGTACTTATGTTCTTTGTATCGGAAGCAACACCCTTAATGCTTAAGCTGCTAATCCCTAGACCAACCATTACCCATACCTCAGGGTCATACTTCCCAGGATTAATAGAGATGGAGAAAATAGGTCGTAAAGCCAGATTGTAAATCGGTAGTCGTTTGATAATGTCATAAGGTGAAACAGCTGTCGCGACAAAATTCAATAAATGGAAGAGGAAGTCTGCGTATATCTCCACAAGAAATTGACGAACGAAAATCGGAAAAAAACTTCGTCGGCATGAAGATACCTGCAAGAAATTTATTGATGCCACTAAAGCAATTGCTTTTAACGTTAAAGCTTTCACTGTGCGTCCTAGATTTGTTGGGTTCGATGGTTCGCGCCCGTGAGCCGACAAATCTCTTATCGGCTAAAAGAAATTCCCCTTCGGTTAACATTTATGAAAATATATTAATTCCGAGGTAGAGCGAATTAGATATTAAAGGACATTTTGTAGTTCGATGTATGTATATGAATTACGGTAATGTGATATGACTCATAATACACAATCATTGGCTGCCTAAGGGTATATATGTTACCATTTTAATATCCAACCACCGTCAATTTCCCAATGACTGACTTACGACACATATAAAGACTGATCAAAAGACAGCTGACTGCCTCGGGTTATTTACACAATCGTTTTGATCATGCATAAGATGGACATTAAAGAAAATTCATTTAACTAGTTTACATTTGATTAAGCTCACTATATCAAGCAAAAATCGGATGGGATTATCGATGTTGGACTTTACAAAATTAACACGCAACAGGATTGTTTGATTTAAAGATTTCTTTTCCAAAAAGGATAACTAGTAGATACCAAGAAATTTTCATTTATAAAAATTGACATAATAATAATAAAATAACAATATTGAACCATTAGTATACCAAAATCCTAACCTTTTTCTTGCATGGGTGAAGAAAAGAGCTCTAGTCCCAAAAGAGGTAGGCCGAACTGGGTAGTACGCCATAAGAGCAAGTGCTACATTGACCTAGGATTTAATACTTTATATATTATTTTTATGGTGTATGTGTATTTATACTACATTACCCTCTCTTTTTTCCTTCATCATTTGCCTCATCAATTTAGTTTTGATTAACACTTTTCTTTTTAATTTTTGAATCTAATATATATTTATGCTGTTATTGCACTCACTGTTCTTGTGAAGATTTCCTTCTTTCACAGTAAGATCACCAATAGTATCATCTTGTTTTCATCATCATTCTAAAATTATCCTATCATTTTTCAATTAATGATGCTAAAAGAATGAGTGTATCTTCAAAATAACAGTATAGCTCTTCCAATTTGAAGATCCTCCTGTATTTGTAACAAATCTCCAAACGCTTTGGTTATTCTATTTGCGGGTAGGAATGCTAATGCAGCAAGCAATTCACAATAAAGGCGAGAGTTAGTGTCAGTTACTTAACTATTCGTTACCCCGATACATTCAGTTTTCCTCCAAATTACTTGTGAAAGATGAACCATCCTTGTATATTTACATTTTCAAAAAATAATTGGAAAGCATCCATCGCCAGTTTCTCACAATCTGTTGTAATTTTGCTCGGCTTCATATCTGGACGCTCCAGTTTGAAAACTCTGAAGGTTTTTTTTTTATGTTTCCTTTGTTTTATTTGTCTGTAAATGTAAACACATGCAAATGAATATTCACTTTTAATAACATGGATCGTATATAAGTTGGTAATTGAGGAACCATTTTGAATGCACCGTCGCACATCCAGTGTGTAGCAGTTGCAAGTTGGTCTAGTATGGTTTTGCTTGCGAATATTAGTATTTCATGGGAATCATTGGTATCACAAGTGAAAGGTTTTCTTTATTGTTCCCTCTAGTAATTGTTTTGAAATATTTTGGTAAATATTTCTAAGTATGTTAGAGTTGCCAGCTGTGATAATTGATTTGCTAAAAGATATATGTAATTACTATGTATGCAATTCAAATTTAATTAGCTATTTTGACCCACCAGCTCTTATGGCGCACTAACTACTTTAGAACTAGCTCTTTTGCGACTAGTTCGTATTGGACTAGCTCTTTTGGGACCAGCTATTTTGTTGCATAATATTCTTTCATATATCTTAAATTTAATAACCGAATCTTCTAGATATAGAACGGACTGATATCGCCGACATTCACTTGGACAATATCCCACAGTTCACGAAGTATTATTGCCCGGCCGTTTGGGGCCAGGTTGAGAGAGCAGGGAGCTTAACCTTGGCTAGTAACGGAAAATACGACGCAAACGAATATTAATAGGAGAAAAGTTTAAAATGGTGGTTTAATACAACAAACTATACATAAATATTATATATATATATATATATATTATATATATATATATATATATATATATATATGTATGTATATATGTATATATGATATATATACATATGTATATATGTATATATATATATATATATATATATATATATATATATATAATTCCGAGGTAGAGTGAATTAGATATTAAAGGACATTTGTAGCACGATGTATGTATATGAACTCGGTAATGTGATATGACTTATATAATGGATTTGTATGGTGTCCTGGGTTCGCGCCCGGGCGCCAACAATTCTATTATCGCCTAATAAAATTCCCCTTCGGTTAAGCATATATGAAAATATATTAATTCCGAGGTATAGAGTGAATTAGATATTAAAGGACATTTGTAGCTCGATGGATGTGTATATATATATATATATATATATATATATATATATATATATATATATATATATATATATGCATATACATATACACACACACACACAACCACACATGTAAGTATACTTGTGTAACTGAATCATTGAACATTTTACACGAATTCTTGACTGGCAAAACGCGCTCCCACTCCCCCCCCAAAAAAAATTTTCTTCACTTCTAATTAAAAGAAATCTTTTGCAGTTTCATATCTTAGAGTCCGTTGCCTGGAATAAAGGTGTAATCTCCTCTGCTTCCAGCCTCTTTCCTTCATCCACCCTGTTACACTAGGTCCAAGACCTTTTAGGGAGAACTTTGTGGAATGACTTTATTACTTTAAATCTTCTAGTCGTGTGTGGACCTACAACACTGACCGATAATATTATTTGAGATTAAAGATATATATTTTCCATCTTTTTATCTAAGTGTTACTTTGAATCTGCGAGGTTGCTTGTTATTCTGAGTAGAGGAGTAGTATAATAACCGTCCTTGCAATTTTTTTTCTTTCCTGTGTTATGACAGTTTTTATTACTAGTCACAGTAATTACAAGACCCAGCTAAAGAGGTGAATGGACCCATCATAAAGGGAAGTGAAACGATGTGACTTTATCTTATAATAGATCTTTAAGTTTTCTGGGGGCGCGTGGGGCGGGGAGGGTGGGGGCATTGCGGCGGCGGCGGGGGCTTAATATAGTCAAGAAGGTCTGCATGACTGGCTTGTTCTGTCTTTTAACACTTGAAAGCTTCTCAAGTTTCGCCGCCAAAACTAGGCTCAGCTGCCTAGTTTCTGCAGCCAGTTACACGCTGATCTCCTGTGCGCCCCTTTGCTTGACAATGTTATGTCAGTAAAGGTGATTCAGTATCTGAAAAGTGTCCCCTTTAGGGTGCATATTTGCTTTCATAGAGTTCTTAAACCACTGAAGTTTTCAAAGAGTTTCCATACATTTCTGTATCTTTCTAATATGTTAGGGAATCATTAGCCATCTTTTATCTTGGGGGCACACTTGGGCGACATTGTCTCAATATGGGAAGCTATTCTCATTCATCAGATCGTTTGAGTCTGAAACTTTATTCAGTGTACACCAAATACACGTGTTACCTCATAGCCTTCTCTGTTTAGCATCTTGTGACCTAGTAAATTGATAACCTTGTCGCTGCTTTCTCCTACCTTACCAATTATGTATTTAGGAACTATGCGAAGTCTTAGTCGTTACCATGTTCAGCATAATGCTTAATTTTTCGAGCGTCCAGCCAACAGCTTTTTTTTTTCTTTTCTCTTTATCAGACCGACTATTTATGCTATAAACCTGGTCTTCCAGCCAGCAACTTTCACTGTTTTGAATGGTGTTTCTCAATATTTTTCTTTATATATTACACGCCCTCCCCAGTTTTTTTTCTTTCTAATGTCTCATTCTCATAAATGTCCATCCTTCTTGAATAGCTATCATTTCCCTCACACCCTTATCCAGAAGCCACCTCTCAAGTCTCCCTTGAATTTAGGTGACCATTCTAGACCTTAGCACATAAAATAAAAAAAAGGAAGAATTAATCCTTTGAAACATATTGGCAGTCAAGCAACCCTATAGATATGAAGAGTAGTTTCAGCTATATTAAGATCCATGCATATACAGCGTTTTGAGCAAAAGAAAGATAATAGTCTTGCATATCATTAACAACACTTATTTCATAAACATTCACAACGGATTATTTCAATGAGTAATTTGAAAATTTTATATATATTTAAAACGTCATTAGAGGTCTGAAGAAAATAGAAAAATAACTAGATATTTCCATTTTCTTTTTCTTTCTATATGAAATGTACTGGAATGTACTGTTATTTACATAGGTCTCTTTAAAAAATCTACGTCTTTCTATACTCTGTTGCAAATAGTCCCATGGCCAATAGTAGTATATCTTTTGCTTCTCACTAGAAGAATTTTTCTCACTCAAAATAGTGAGTGAATGTAAAATACCAGAGGAAAAAATGATCCTTTGAGATACTCCATTGCTTCTTGTATTCGTAAAATAATCCCATAAGAAAAAAATATATAATTTCTCTATATAAAAGATTTCACATAAGAAAGCACAGTCTTGAACATAAAAGTAAGAAGAGAAAGCTTTTAAAATGTGTTATTTTACCATTATGGAAGATTGAAAACTTTGGTCTTCCTATTTACATAAAGAAGGGAAAACGAGACACTAAGTATCCAGAAATAATGACCTCCACAAAAAGAAAGTTATATATATTAGAGAGAGAGAGAGAGAGAGAGAGAGAGAGAGAGAGAGAGAGAGAGAGAGAGAGACTAGGTAGCAAAGTTTGGACTGATACTGAGCTAGTTAAATCTATATGAAATATATGACTTGTTTATTATCGACATAAAGTAAACATTTAAAGCAGGATATATAAATCTCATAGTGTTTAACCTAAAAGTGAAAATAAGATAATAGAATATTGAAGAACAGCATCTGTAAGCAGTGGCGGATCTAGAAATCTATCATTTGGGGGCCACTTAGGAGTATCTTTTATATATATATATATATATATATATATATATATATATATATATATATTATATATATATATATATATATATATATATATATAATGCATATGCAACATGCACACACATACAGTACATATATATTATTTATATATAAATGTACACATACACATGCAGACAGTAGCAGTTGTTGTTGCTTCTCTTGTTGTACAGTTGTTGTTGAAATAATGATTAACTAATGTTGAAATGATGATTATATCCTCCACTGCCTGTATGGTAACTTTTGTACACATTCTTCACTTAAAAAAAACCGGAACTTTAAATATTAAATACGAACTTGCACACTTCAAAAAATGCAAGGATCAATATCGTAGATTAGCTGGGCTAAAATAAAGAGCATATAAGAGAAGGTAGGTAGATAACAGAAACGGAAAGTCAGATTTTCGTCGTATATTTGCAGTAATATTTTGTCATTCAACCCGTTTTGCAAAATTCCCATTCATTAATCGCTTTGTGCGGTGTAGTATGATTGTGGCAATTTCATTGTGTGTGCTTTTACTTGCCAGCCAAGGCCTTTGCAACGGAATGCTATAAAATGGCCGGTAGTTAAAATAAATGGAGAAGAACGATTAACCACATTTACGTACTTTACAGATAATAACAATAGTTCACGAAAGAGTTATACAATTGGCATACGTGTTAATATAATATATAAAATGAAATCATAAATATTCGGCGTGCCATAGAGATAAAATTCCCTTGTCTAGTCACACGTGGATCACAAGACGGGTGACGGTGTCTGAGCTGAGACGGTCCTACGTCACGCACGATAAAAACATCCCCCCGCAAGAAAGAGGTGGGAATAACTAAAGGATTAGAAGGGATCGCATGCATTAAAGCCCTAACGATATATCATTGGTCTATCCTAGCTCACGGTAATATCACAGCACAGTCAAAAGACACCTTGGTATCACTTTCGCAAACCTGAAATTAACTATACATGCAAACGGCGGGAGGCTTTGGGTCGAAGCAACGCCATCTTTGAAATGTCAATTCTAGATGGCGTTGGTCGAAGAGTGGTATTGGGGTCCAAGGTTGGCTGTAGTACCATAGTGACAAAAGGGGAGGGAGATACGTGTCGAAGACAACAGGGGAATTTGAGTTAGAGACCATTACACTCTCCTGGTACTGGTCGGCTATCTTGCATGAATTCAGCCCGGATGTGTTCTTATTTTTAATATTTTGCGCAATGAGCCTGATCCGTCACTACTGCAGCTGCGTACAATTGCAAACTTTGTTTTAAAAACACTGACTATTTGTAAATCTGAAAAAAAACTATGCATTGCTGTTTCTTCAGTATTACTCGTTAAAGATATCTGAATCTACTCTTTATTTTTACATGTCCGCTGTATTGATGTTGGACCCAGTTAGCCAGAAATGATCTTCTTAGAAGGCCATGTGCTCTGTCATATGACTCTTATCAGCGAGAGTCTGCCTTATACTGTGTTATTCTGGCTAAGACCTGTAAACGAGTTCTGTTGATTGAATGATGGTAAGGTGGTCGCTCTGCCCATTATGCGGTCTTCCTGCGTTTGAAGCTAAATCAGCATTCCTTACTTTTAGTTTTGTTTATGACCCACTTTCCAAGGCTACTAAACATTTGAGTCAGGGCTGTTAGGGGAGAAATTGAGTTACTCATGGGGCCATTTTGGTGCTTTTGGATAAAACTGAACCAAATACCTCCGACATCCCTGACTATACTGTCTTGACACCAATGGGCAGATGGAGATACTTGGTTAGTCTCCATTGACCACATTCCAGTATGACAGAATTAGTATTGCCGACCCTAAGCAATGTATTTTTTCATCACCAAGATCCTCGGACAACAGGAGAGTTAGGAATATTTCGAGTTGCTCGGCTATTTTGAATTAATATTTACCATCCCATCATGATGTGAGGGTCATTTGGTGATTGTCATATATTTCTTTTTAATAGCGCCACTAACAGCACTAGTAGCAATTTTGTGTAATTTGTAAATAATGATCCACTTTTATTTTTCATGTGAGAACATCCAAAGTATACACATTTTCTTATCTATATTTTCTGTCATCTAAAACCTAACCTATCATAATTAGCCTACACGCGATGGCAGCGTAAATTTTCTGTTTGACTTTACACCAGTTCTTAATTCTTTTATATAAGTAACCATCCTTTTCAGAGACTAGGCTACATTGCATCTTCACTTGCTAATGCCAAAATTTGCTTAAATGAAATTTAATTTATACATTCACATAGTTCTTTATTAGGTGTTTTATATTTCACTGTTCATTTGCAGTATTCAGTCTTTAGATGGAAAGGTTTTTTCGGGTCTGTAATCTGTAGCCATCTCAGAAGCCCCAGAAAGGACTTAATTTTACTATGCCATATTCATAATAATCTTTTACAGTTTTATTTTAGGCTATTTAAATTTCATTGTATGATGAATATGGACTTTGAAAATAGTTTTGGAAGTTTAGTGCATAAACAGCAATGCCATCCAACATTAATGAGGCACAATTTCACTGAGCAGTAGAGATTGTATTCACTAACTGTACAGGAAAGATATATGGAAAAGTTCAAAGGGAAAATGCCAAGATATGAATTTCTCATTTAATTAAGAATAATGCATAAACAATTCCTATATTCTGCATGTAATAGGGCAAATGAATGAATCTAGTTCTCCTAAGTTAGTACATCATTTTATGCTTGGTTAGCAAGCACTGCTCCATCATGCATGTATAAATAAATAATAATTATGGCCGATAACCAAGTGCGTTACTTGTCAGGGAGGTTAGAGTTTGGGTAACTTCAGAGAAATCACTCTAATTAACATTAGGTCTAATTATTCTTCTCGTTTATATACTGGCTGACCTTGTGGTCGGAATATATTGTCATTAATAGTCAAATGGTTTTTTGTATAACTTTGCGTTTCGTTTAATGTTTATGCTCGAAAATAAAAACGCATCTTTAACTGATACATAGAAGGTAAGTTATTCATTTGCTGTTTTATTGTTGAAATACTAATACTTGAAAATATCCAGAACTTAAGGCGAATAAAAAAGAAATTCATAGCTGAGGAAATTTTAAGCCATTGTCAGGGAAAATAGTTGTAAATCGAACGAAAACGATGTTTGATTCTTATTTACATAACAGAGCGGAATATAGTAAGCTCGTCTTACACTGGCGATACAAATAGAATAATGATGATAATCCTATTGATTCCGTACAATCTCGTGAAATCAGACTATGCGCAATTTATTTATTTATCTATTTTTTTGTTTACATCTGAATTCTTTCCTCTTACATTAGGTAGGTCGAGCTAAGCATGTGTAATCTCCTCCCACAGACGCACGAATTGTTTAAAATATTTCCATTCAGTAATGATTTTGCTGCCCGTTCCATTACCTGAAGTGCATCGCAGGGTTCAAAAATAGCCGCGTTGTTCATGGCCATTAGTCATTGTGTATTTTGTGCATTTATAGTTAATTTTTTTTCTCATACTTCTTAGGAAATTACAAATTTCGTTTCTTATATTTTTTTCTGCTGATACTTTAAAAAGCTATATTTATATATATAATAATATTAATATAATATTAAATATATATATATATAATATATATTATTACATATATATAATATAATATATATATAGTTATATATATATATATATATATATATATATATAATATATATATATATAATTATATACTCTGAGTATGACCCTAAATATCAATTCCAGGAATGGCGAAAGACACTTGGATGTTTTTAAAAAGATATATTTCATAAAGAAAACGTCGCAACTGACTATGTGCATCACAGTCCTGTGACAATATAATAACAATTAAATAACTTATTCCTTGATGTGAACAATTAAAAATTAAAAGTATATAATTTATATATATAATATTATTATTATATATAATAATTTAATACATAAATATATATATAATTAATATATATGTAGATTTTATATATATATATATATATTATATTTATATATTTATAAAGTTTATATTATTGTGTGTGTGTGTGTGTGTGTATTTTGTGTGTATGTGCGTTATACATACATACGTACACACACACACACACTCACACACACATATGTATAATATAATATTATATATATTAGTATATATATATAATATATATATATATATATATAGTAATAAAATATATAAATTTTGTCTCTGGTATAAGTAGAAAACTACCTATAGTCCCCCATCCAAGGAGAAAAAAGTAATGATAATAAATAAAACACGTTTCACAAATACAAAGCTCGTCGTAATTTCACCGTGATAACTTTTCCCAGCACAAACAACGACATAAGTTTCCACCAATCAGGGCGAAACCAATCCAATCAGTACAGGGGAACTTAATTCGAAATTAACCATCAGTTAGCAACGCTCGCACTTAGGTAAAATGTGTTTTATGCATTTTCCGGTCTTTCAGACTTTCATCTTTTAATGATAATCCTTAATGAAAACATAACAGAATTTACCTTTTGCCTAGATTTAGTTTATCATTCAGTCGCCTATGTTATATAGTTGAATTGGAATGATGTAATTCAGTTGAAAGAAGTTTAACTTACAGAGTTCTAAATTCATATCTAATACAGTCAGGCATTTAGTTCCATATTGGCGATAATCCTCTAGAAATGCCGTAGTATCGTATGGGTAAAATAAACACAATTTCAAGTAAGTTTCCCAATATACTCTAAGGTATGCAAAATGCGATATCCCTCAATTATGGAAGTAAATGTATGGTGACGATTAAATGATAAAGTCTCTCATTATATTTAAATGTATATGTGAAAAGCGAAATTAAACAATGTTTGTCGTGAAGTAACGCTAACCATGGTTGATACCTGGGAGTGATATGTTTTGCCATTAAGCTTTTAAATAGAAACTTTGACAAAGATAGTGATTTTATATATATATAATATATATATATATATATATTTATGATATATATATATATATATATATATATATATATATATATATATATATATATATATATATACATACATATATTAGATATTGGACTGCTGCACATGCCAACATGTTTGCGCACATCATAAGCTACGATAACGCATTTTTATATGTCCCAAATAATAAGAATCACGATGGTCTTCCAATTATTAGAAGGCTGTTTATGAAAAGAATATATATATATATATATATATATATATATATATATATATATATATAATATATATATATATATATATATATATATATTACAGTCTTCATATAATATTACCAATTGCTGATGTTTAGAATGAAATAACAGAGTAAAGGAAACTTTAATATTCATGAAAAAAATAGAAAGACGGCTGAAGTTCGTTCGTCAGTGAAACGCTCACAGCAGACAGTTTTGACGGCAACCCCGTGTTGAAAAACGCTAAAGTGAAAAAAGTGCCAGCTCTTCAGAAGTTTGAAGATGCCTAAAAAGAAAAACTCCACTGGGCTTGAAGACCTCTGGTATGATGAAAGGAGAATGCAATTTCAGAATATTCTAGATAAAACTGAAGATATTCATAAACACTCTCATAGAGAAGCTCTTTGTGTGGATCCTGAAAACAAGGTGAGGGAACCTGGGCTCGCTGACGTTTTAGCTTTTACTCGTCGACGAGACTTACTCTGGCTGTTTCATTTTGCTGCTTTTGTTGCCTCTGTTCTGGTTTTATTCAACGGAATCATCTGTTGCATGACCATCTTCATAAACGAAAAATATGAGTGCTCTTTTCTTGATAAATCTACTCACCGGTTCAAGGTTTGATTATGAGTTTTCGTGGTTTAACCTTTATTTTGACTGCAAATTTTATCCATTTTTATTATGCCTCATAAGTAATTGTTTTTTTGTTCATGTCTTTCTTAATTTCTCGTTCTCGACAACCGAATCGAATATATTACTGTGCTTATCTAGTAAAGTGTTAATGCTTTACTCCAGCATTGGTAACTTTATCCAGAATAAATGAATATGCATTAGGAATAAAATAATTGCCAGTTTTTCATTCTTTAAGCGTCCAGAATAAATGAAACAATTTAAAGCTTGAACTTCTCAAATACTGGAGTAGGTGACAAAAGATACCAAAATGACTCTTTCTACTGTAGTAATTAGTAAAAAAGGAAAGGTACAGACAGAGGGCACAATAAACCAAGTGAGTGATTACTGTACGTTTTCTTTTCCAGAAGACAGAACGATACATATCAGTGTGCATTTTATCATCTGTAATTTATGTTAGAAGGCACCAACAATGCAGGCACATAAGTAGCTTAAGCTTGTCAGATTCGCAAGAAAATGGGACAAGAAGTGTGAAGGAATGGTCTAAGTATGTTGGGATTTGTTGTGGATGGATGTTGGCTATTGTCTGTAGTGGGAGAAAAATTATGGATTTCATAAGAAAATATGCAGCTATATCCCATAAGAGATAAAAAATAAAAGTTGATTTATTAAAATGTACCTGAGATATATTTGCTGCATATGTTATCTTGTTATCTATCGTCAAGTATTTTTCCTCCGGAAATTAATTTATTGTCGAAGAATGTTTGTGCGGATTGAATCAGCATATCCGTCAGTGTACCACAATGACAACTCTTGCCACATATTCCCATTACTTAATGGGATCAATGTTTTCACTTCGATATTTCTCATTAATTAAGAAAATCCAGAAGCCTATAGGCATGCATGAACCAACTTATTTTTTTTTATCAGAAAATATGCTTTGAATACTCCCTTTTATTTGTTTTGTTCTCGCATAAATAGGTCACAGGAAGCATTGACGTCTCCCTATTTGAAAAACAATTTATTTTATAATCACAATGTCATAAGGGAAACTTGAGATGATATCGCTATAGAGCACTTTTTCCCTACATAATCACAACAATGAATAATGTTAGACTAGTGGTTCCCAAACTTTTTCAGCTTGTTACCCAATTTAACATGCTGCTTAATCATGTTACCCCTTTTCACAAATAGTCAACATTCTTATTGTGGCTAAATTAAAACACTAGAGATATTTTCTTTTATTCATTGTATTTGAACATTGTGCATCTCTAATGACTATTGCCAAAGATATCAAGAACATCAGTGGGATGGATGGAGTTGCATCGTTGAAGCTAGTTGAAGAATTCTTGGCTTCGTGGTTGGAAGTGCTAGTCTGGCATCGTTTGCAACATTCAAGCAAGTCCTCTTTTTTTGTTTTCATCCCCAGAACAGTTGAGAATCCCTTTTCGCAGAGATACGTTGAGAATGATACCAACAACTTCGAGGCTCTCTTGGACAGAGTTCACGAGTCAGTTAGTCGTGAAATCCAAAACGAATCTGCATTTTGGTTTTGGAATTCGATTGTCATTGCTTCATTGGCTCGCATTGTGATCCATTCCTCCTTCGCAGGGAAATCATTATGAATGGCCTCATCAGGTGCAGAGAAGGGATGAATGATCCCCTGAAGGCATATTCTACAACTTTACATACTAAGTTAACATTAATCCTAATACCAGGTACCGCAATATTTTCTTGATTTTAAAAATTCTTCACCATATTATTTTCTGTCACCCCTCCATTACCCTTGAAAAATTGTTAAATTACCCCCAGCGGGTAATTCACCTCCAGTTTGGGAACCGTTAGACGGAAATGTGACCTGAGAATCCTGTCTTCACTAGAATTTTATATGTTAAGAAATCCAAAGATTCAACCAAAACTCAGAGGACGTAACTATTTAAGCTGGCATATCAGTCATACATTACAGAAAAATAAGCTTGCGCTATCTGAGCTCCTTTCCTGTACTTCACATTACTTTCTCATAAAGTATGAGTGGTTTCCTTTGATATCATACGCTACAGAAATGGTTGCAATGAATGATAAAGTGTCACACCAATAATGGCTGTATTATTTTGTAAAAAGAGTTATCGTTCAATTCCATGATACATTTTTGTGTATCTGATTATGTTGTTATTGTTTGGGTTTATGGTATTCTATAGTATTTTCATGTAATAGTATAATGGTGCTATTCGGCATATTGGTTTGACTGAAGGGTACTTATGTAATAGTATTATGCTTTTATTATTAACAAGAATCTAGGTGCGCATGTACGGATGTAAAAATTATTGTCAAATTACCCTTATCAGGGAATCTCATTGACAGGTTACATAACGATTTCCACGAAGATATACACACAAGCACACACACGCATATATATATATATATATAGATATATATATATATATATATATATATATACTATATGTATATATGCATATATATGTATAATATATACATATATATAGTATATATATATATATATATATATATATATATATATATATATAGATATGATATATGATATAGATATATATATATATATATATATATATAGTATATATATATATATATATATATAGATATATATATATATGAGATATATATATATATATATATATATATATATATATATATATGATATATATCAATATATATATATATATATATATATATATATATATATATTATCTATATATATATATATATGATATATATATATATATATACACACACACACATATATATATATATATATATATATATATATATATATATATATATATATATATGTGTGTGTGTGTGTGTGTGTGTGTGTGTATTCATATATATATTTATATTATATATATATATATATATATATATATATATACTATATATATATATATATTGTGTATGTTAGGTAGTATGTATGTATGTATGGATGTATGTACTGTATCAAAAGCATGGCTAGGCGACGGCCAGCAAGACGCATCAGTGCGAGGGTGGACCATGGAAACTAATTAATTCCAACATATTTCTTTATTTCCGACGTTTCGTAATAATGTCTTAATTACACCTTCGCCCTATTTAAAAATAATTTTGATATCGACGCGTTCTTAGCATTTGCCAATTCTGTACATGATAATATTAGATTTACTGTGGAAAAAGAAATGAACAATCAATTAACTTTTTTAGACGTTCTTGTTACCGGAAATGATGATTCTTTTAATACTTCTGTCTTTAGGAAAAAGGCATTTACTGGTTTAGGATGCAACTACTACAGCTCTTGTTTTCACAATTTTAAACTTAACTCTGTGTTTACTCTTCTCCACAGGGCTTTTTTCATAACATCGAACTGGCATTCCTTTCACAGGAAATTAATTTTCTCTGAATATTTTATGAATAACTGCTTCCCACGTAGCTTATTTCTTAACAAACAATTTCCCTTTTTACACGATGATTCTTTTAGAAAACGTTTTTTTTACAAATTATCAATAATCACTACGGTGCGATGAATTTAAAATTAATACCCAAAAATCCGTTAAAAATTGGTTCTTTATGTAACCAAAAAGATCGATTAAGGTCTTTTTTTTTTGTCCTCCAACGTGGTGTATAAGCATATTTGCCCTAAGTGTAACTCAGGGACGTATGTTGGATCCACGAGGAGGTTACTGAGGGTCAGAATCGACTCCCATATGGGATTTAGCTTTCGTACTGGTTGTAGGCTCTCCAATCCAGAATATTCTAACATCAGAGCTCATTCCAAAATCTGTAAAACTTACATCGAAAGACATGATTATAGTATAACAGGCCAAACAACTAATCCTCACGAATTGCCTATACTCGAGTCATTGTTTATTAAACTAGTCCCACAGTTAAATACCCAAACCTCCTCTACTCAACTTTACCTGGGTTAACTTTCTTTGTAAGCATTCTGTCCTTTGCTCTCTCTACATAAGATTGGTTCAGCGGCCTTTGGTTCTTTTGCTCTTTTTTGTATGTATGTTTTTTTAGCTGTAATGTATTGAATTTTAATTTTCTTATGAAATTTTAAGTTTTTACAGTAAATTATTTAGTAATTTAATCATTATTCAACAGATCACTGATGATGTAATAAAGACATTATTACGAAACGTCGGAAATAAAGAAATATGTTGGAATTAATTGGTGTCTCTGGACCACCCTCGCACATGATATATATATATATATATATATATATATATATATATATATATATATATATATATATATATATATATATATATATATATATATATATATATATATATATATATATATATATATATGCATCGTCTCTAGTCTAATGTACTGTTTAAAAGTCAGTACAATAGAGGGAAAACATGCAGGAAAGTATCTGTTGGAAAATGTTTTGATACAACCAATCGTCTATTACTTCGCTTTGAGCAAAAAAATGTTTAGCCGCTTTCTACTCAAACTGTTTAAAGGTCTTAAAATCTGTTGATTTTTCCCTTTAAACTTACCGAGTTTCCTAGAGTTCATAGCCTTAGTAATTAGATCGTAACATAATTGGATAATGGGAGACTTAACTCAGATTTTTAAGAAACAATTCGATTTTTTTAATTTATCTGGGCTAATAATCATAGTTTGTCTTCGAAGTGGTATAGAATTGACAGATGAAAACTTATAAGATAGTCTGAAACTCTTAACAGTTCAAACAACGACATAGATTTATATTTCATGTGCATAAATATCTTACGATAGAAAAGTGAGTGTAAAGGGGCAAGTGCAATATTGTGCTGCTTTTGGTGCCTTGAAAATGTTCCAAAATGTACGTCCATCATTTTCGAACGTTTATCACAACCTTCACCCCAAAACTTATGATAAAAAGCCTGCCATTCTCAAGTCGCCTTCATAGAGACGTGCATTAAAAATCTTTACATTTAAGATTTCTTTTTACCATCCCACGGCTTCACAAGCATAACTTAAATTTTTCCGCAGGAAATACATTATATATATATATATATATATATATATATATATATATATATATATCTATATATACACATATACATATACATATATATTCATATAATATATAATCATATAATTAATATATATATATGTTTATATATATAATATTATCTATATATATTATATATATATTATATCTCTAACACATATATATATAGATATATATATATTAATATCTGTATATTATATATATAACATTATATATATATAATATATTATATATATATATATATAATATATATATATGGTTATACACTTACAACATACATACATACATACATACCTACATATATTCTATATCATACATACATATATATATCATACATACATAATATATATATATATATATATATATATATATATATATATATATATATATATATATTATAAGGCCCTAAGGCCAAAACCCGGGTAGCATTTTACACAACTTTATTGGAACATGTTTCAAGCAGTACTCGCACTCGTTATCAACCTACAAATTAAAATGACAATGACATTACAATTCTCATAATAGAATTAACAGTTATACAACAAAATTACATAAAAATGATAAGGATACCTATAAAAGATGGCTAATCGCAATAAATACACAAATGAAATAAAGCAAATTACAAAATTTAAGTCACTAAAACGGATGGAGCAATGGAAAAATAAATACACTAGTCAAAATATAAACCAGTAAACCAGACGAAGTGACTAATGTTTTGAAAAATTCAGCATAGAAAAAGTTTTTCATGTTCATTCTTGAAACTGAAAAAATTAGGTTATTTCGACTGATAATGACATTTTTAGTTATCACTCCCCTGTATTGGCCGATAACGAATAAACAGTTTTGTCACGCGGTCTTAATTTTGCATTTACGTCTAAAAAGGTATGCTTTTTGTCCCACACTTTTTGAACTGGGAACGATTGTTTAAAGCTTTACCACCACAATATTTATACCAACAATCCCAAAGGCTACTCGTATGATTATTTTAGGTCAACACGTAACCACCTTGTCTTTTCGTCCTTTTACAATTATAAACCAGATACCAGGTATTTACTTAGTACTGACGAGTTTAATATCATAGAAAGTCTAGCTAAAGACACATCCATTGTGGTCACAAAACCCGATAAGGTCTTGCTGAATAAGACAGAGTAAGTTGAGAAAATGATAGACACCTTAATGGTATACGACCAAGTTCCAGGTTAAAAAAGATACTTTCAAATGTATTGTGCATTTAGAAGATAAAGTCAGTAGACTATGAGACAAGCTATATAGATGTGGTTGTTTTTCTAAAGAGATTTTTCATGGCCTTCATGCATCCGGGTCTAGATCAGAACGAGTATACGGACTCCCCAATGTCCATAAGGAAGATCACCCATTAAGACCGATTTTATCAAAATGGAATTGCCCACTATAATACCGTTCTCCTCTTTGCACCGTTAGCTACATATAAGTATACTTTAAATAACTCCTTTCATTGTATTAATTGCCTAAAAAAACTGTAATTTTAATAATTGTGTTATGGCTTCATTTGATGTGAAGTCTCTGTTTACTCAAATTCCATTGGATGAGACGATTGACATTTGCCTAAATGAGCTATTCATTTTAAAATAATGATACTGTCAGTGGGTTTAACAGGTCGCATTTAAAGCAACGTTTATTCTTAGCTACCAAAGTATGTTATTTTTTCGTTAACGATTTGTTAAACAAGAAATACATGGGATCCAATATGAGACCATCGTTGGCTTATGTTTTTGTGTTTAATGGAAGAAAAATATTTAGAAGACTGTCCTTTAGATTTTACGCCCTTACTGTACGGAACGTATGTTGGTGTTACCTTCATAATTTTTAAGTCGTAACCAGATTCCTCGTTTTTTTAGAGTACCTTAATAGTAAGCATATTAATATATAATTTGCTTCTGAAATCGAATATAATCATACTACTCTTGCTTTTCTAGATATTCGAGTAAAAAAAATCATAATAATAAATTTCACACATAAGTCTTTGGGAAGCGTACTCTCAGGGTCTCCTATGTAAATTTCAATGAACTACACCTTTGAAATATAAGGCCGTGTATTCACGCTCAGGTTTACCTGTCAGTCAACCCACGACCGTTCGACGGATAAGAGTAGAACTCACAGTCGGACAGTCAACTCAAGGTCATCGCCCTCATTTCTCACGTAGCCTTCGTCGTTATAACAACTAATATATGGCAGCGATGGAAACTCCACTTGCTGATAAGGAGTTGGAGCTCAATAGACTAGTTGCTGCTACGGCAATTCACTGCAAACTAGGATAGAAGCAAAAAGGCATAAAAGAGTATGGTCTAAATAATGCCTGTTAAAGAGAGGTGTCTATTTTCATACAATAGTAATGAATAAGGTTGAATTAGACATAGGGGTTAGTTAGTTATGAATTGGACCGTGGAGTCTACTTTCACTATACTCTGTTTTTTTCCATCTGTCCCTCCGCCTGTGGTTGTCGCGCATGGTAACACTGCGTCCTGGGCTTTAAATAGTTACGCTTTGTGTAAGTTTTAAGTAAATAAAAGGATATCTGGGTGTACATTTGCAACTGAAAAGTGTTTTAATAATTTACTGTATGCGAATTACACCATTAACATTCGAAATAGGATATTATTTAAAACCCGGGACGCAGTGTTACCATGCGCAAACACCACAGGCGGATGGACAGATGGAAAAAAAGCTGAGTATAGTAACAGCTTTCATAAAAAGGTAGGACACTGGCCTAGGCCTATACCAAATTGTATTTATCACATGGAAATATCTTTTATTTATTATGTGATTTGGACTCAACCACGATAAAGAAACGATCTACAAATAGCGCCGCAGACTCTAACAATGAAATTAGGCCTATACATAGTTTATTCATATTCTGGTCAGAGTGGCTGAGATCCTACCCAGGCGAAATCCAGCGGCGAACTGCCATAAAATCGTTGGTTACCCATCCACAAGTGCGATCACCTGTCAGTCGGTCGAAAGAACTATAATTCCAGCAGTTCATCAGTTTTGATGAGTGGACCGACTCCGCCCACTAACTATCTTTCACACATACGTTTTGACGTCAGTTTCGATGAACTGACAGGGAGAATGAAAGGTAAACCTTTGCATACCCGGCCTAAGATGAATTAAATATTTACCCAGAGCATATAAGATTTGTTCTAACATTTTGAGTCTGCATGAAGTGGGTATCCGTTGAATTACGCAAATACGCATATATGTAAAAAAAACTTTTAAAATCATATGTAAACAAACACCCGAAACTACCGCTATTTAGGTCGGGTATTCACGCACAGGTTTACCTGTCAGTCTCCCTCAGGTCATCGAAACTGACGCTAAAATGTATGGGTGGAGGACAGTTTGTGGGTGGAGTCAATCCACTCACCAGAACTGATGGAATAACCTAAAGTTCTTTCGACCGACTGATAGGTGATCGCACGTGTGGATGGGTAACCAACGATTTTATGGCAGTTCGCCGCTGGATTTCGCTTGGGAAGGATCTCAGCCGATAGGACCAGGATATGAATAACCTATTTTTAGGCTTAACTAATTTTATTGTAGTTAGTCCCCGCAGCGCTGTTTGTAGACCGTTGTAAGTCCCAATCATATATAACAAGCAAAACCTATTTCCATGTGATAAATGCAATTTGGTATAGGCTTAGAACCGTGTCCTACCTTTTTATGAAAGGTGTTACTAGTGAAAGTAGGCTTCACGGTCCATTTCATAAATAACTGAATCAACCCTCAGGTCTAATTTAACCTTATTCATTAATATTGTATGAGAATATACATCTCTCTTTAATATGCAGTAATTAGACCATACCCTGTTACGCCTTTTTGCTTCTCTCCTATTTTCAAGTGAATTTCCGCTGCGGCTATTCTACGGAGATCCAATTCCTTATTGGCCAGTGGAGTTTTCATCGCTGCCATATAGTGTTGATGCGACGAAGGCTAGGCAAGAAATGAGAGCGATGACCTCGGGTTAACTCTCCGCCCGACAGTTCTACTCTAAATGTGTGGACTCCATCCGTCGAAAGGTCGTGGGTGGACTGACAGGTACCTGAGCGTGAATACCCGGCCTAACGTCAGGAAACCTGTTATGTATTTACCTTTAACCTTTACTGGAACTGACTCTTACGGCTTATAAAAAGAAATAAACTTCTATTTTGTCCATTGGTTACCCTCAGCTTGATATCAAAATAGATTTCACTTAGCAAAATAAATTAAGTAATTTCTTTAACATTAAAGACCTATAGCAACAAGCCTTAGGTCCAATATGTTCTATAAATAGCAGGTGGTTGTGATGCCACTTATGTTGAAAAAAAATACCGGATCAGCTTGGATGAGGTCGTTTGAACACCTTTGTAAGTCATATCTTACAAGTAATTATCTTTCTAGGCGTAGTTATAGTGTAATTAGAGAACACAGCGAGGAATCTAGTCACCCTTTACATATTGATGATTTTTCTCTTTTGACCAATGCTCAGTTCGGTACAGACCTCCACAGTTGAGAAGTTCTATATTCCATCAAGATAAAGTCTTCTTTGGCTAGAAATGTGGCTGTAACCTTACTTTTGTGGTTTTAGTCTACGTTTTACTGGTTTGTATATCGTCGCTGAGACGACAAATGCAACAATGTCTTGCAGATCTCATTCTCTCGGCAATACCGTCAAGCTTGAATCATTTATGGATGCAACATAATAAGAAATATTCTTCATATCCTCTTTACATATCACACGCATCTAAAATCTCAAAGCACCAGCGTATTCAGGGTGAATTTGCTGTATGAAAACACAAGTTTTATTTTATCTTGATCGCATTAATGATGCAAAATCCAATGGTAAGTAAAAACAGGTATAAAGAATTAAATGCTTCTCACTTCGCTTTTACTCTTTGTAATTCCTTTGTGTTTGTCTTATTGATTTCAGGAAAAGTTAACTTAGGTGTACAATTAATACCGAATCCTATGGTATGACCAAAACTTTCCTATCTTGTGCAAAGCGTGAGATAATTGAAGAGATATAAATGTATTGCTGGGTTTCTAAGCCACAGACGAAAATAATAAGACACTGAGCGAACGGCCTACCTACTGATACCAGCCAATCAGAGGCCGCCAAACAAACGCCTCGTAAGAATCTACCAATTATAGTGAATTTATCGTTCCTTTGTACAATCCCTTTTTGTGACTTGAATTTTATACTTTGCTTTATTGTATTTTGTTTATTCATTTTTATTAGCCACCTTTTAAAGTTTTGTATTATTATCCATCTTTTCAACATGTTCTTATAATTTTTGTGGTCATTTTGCAGTAGTATTGTGAATTTTGTTATAAGTATTGTAATGTCATTGCCACTTTAATTTGTAGTTGATTTCGAGAGAGAGTAACACTTGAAACATGTCCCAAGAAAGTTGTGTAAAACGTCCTTCTGAGTTTTGGCCTTGGTGTCCTTACTGATATGTAGATGGAGCTTCCCCCACCCCCCTTCTCTCACTCTCTCTCTCTTTGTGTATATATATATATATATATATATATATATATATATATATTATATATATATATATATATATATATATATATATATA
>NC_061107.1:44770494-44782994 GCF_015104395.2 Macrobrachium nipponense | reverse complement strand
GATGTCTTTCTAGAGCCAGAAGTATGTTTTATAATCCAAGAGAACGCTAATTTTAAATGCCTTCCCCTTCCTTATAATCATGACCTGAAAAAAGTTTCCAATAATCTTAGAAAAGAAAGACATGGGTATAGCGTAGTTTTTCAATACCCTAATACTCTTAAAAAGAAAATTATCAAAAACAGTTGCAGAAAACCAGACACCGATGTTGGAGTCTATGCTATAGGATGTAAAAATTGTGACAAATGCTATATTGGTGAAAGCGGCCGTTCCCTGGACCAGAGGAAACGTGAACATGTTGCAGCTTGCCGTTTGGGCAACGTTTACAGCGCCATTGCCAAGCATACTTGGGATTCCGATCATGCCATCGACTTCAAGGGAGGAAAAGTTATTTATAAGAGTGCGGATAGGAACACTAGGAGAATTGTGGAAGGAGCTCTAATCACTTTGAATGACACCTTTGAGGGTAATACTGGAATACAGAACAATTTACTTTTGAGTGAAGAAATTTGCGGGCAAAAGGGCCAGAATAAGAACTTCAGAAATGTGTACAGCCTCCTTCAATCTGATAATGTACATAACCATCCTTCGCCCGTTCCAGAGTCCAATCTACAAACTACCTTTTTGGTTAACGACCCTCAAGATGTCATTCAGGAAGAAGACCGGCGCTTTGTCACCAATACCATGTTTCATTTGCTTAGTGATCAAGTCCACAGGAGCATGGACGAAAGCTTTAAGCTTTGTATATATTCCATACATATATTATAACTAGATACAGCGAATTATGGAAAGGAATACGACCCAATGACTTGTTCGCATTTTTTAACCTTGTTAATATTTTTTGTCTGTTTGTTTATGTTTATTTGCTTAGTGATCAAGTCCACAGGAGGATGGACGAAAGCTTTAAGCTTTGTATATATTCCATAAACAATATATTATATCTAGATAAACAAGGATATTACTGTGGATCCCTCTATTGATATATATATATATATATATATATATATATATATATATATAATATATATATATATATATATATATTATATATATATAATATATATATTATATATATATAATTATTATATATATATAATATATATTATAATATATATAATATAATATATACTAGCTGACCGACCGGGCACTGCCCGGATAATCTCTGGATGGCAACCAATAAACTCTCTCTCTCTCTCTCTCTACTGTTAAGCTAGTTGCTTCAGTTACATTTTGTATTTCACCACTTCTCGTCCCCCATTCCTATTGGGGCTGAACTTGGACTTGAAGGTCATCGGGACTGTCTATAAACCCCAGCGACTTCGAAAACTTTGGATCAGAGTATAATATCTGTAGTTTTTGGTTAGTTTTAAATGTCACCACTTTCCCACTCCTCTTTCCTATTAGGACTGAACTTCGGAAGTGTCACTATTCACCCCGTTAACATAAAAAAATATTGATTAGACACTTATATCTGTTGTTTTCGGTTATTTTTACATGGCACCTCCTTCCCACACCTCACCCTTCTTTACCCAACCAATTGTCCGATTTTAATTCTGTTTTCAATAGTTTGATATTGACTTATATTTGAAATCTCATAAAAATTTGTCAAGATATGTGGATTTGTATAGCGCTCATACAAACAAACAAACACATAAGCAAACAGACATTCCCTGTCTTATTTTATTTTCTTCTCAGTCATTTTCTTAAGTTTATTCGTGTTTTCCCTTTATTCTGGTTGATGGTATAAACAAGATCAATGAAACTTTGTGTATTTTTATATTTCCAAGGTTAATGTCCTGTTTCCTTAGACCAATGGAATAATGTTTTAAACTAAGAAATTTCAATATCCTCTCATGAAATTGAACACTTGTAGGTCGTGCTTTTTCAAATGATATCATTGTAGGCTTAGTGAAATATGTTTACAGGGAGATTTTTAAAGTGTATTTATTCCTAGTAATGGCTTTTGTGAGTGTGTGTATTGGGCTGTTATAATCTGTATGGGTGTTCTCACACTATTTATCTACTTATACGGTCCAAAGCTTCATATAACATATTTTTTAACGGAAGTTGGTAAGAATTAGAATGAGTCTGGGATTTTTTTTTTTTTTTTTTTTTTTTGAGGAAAATAACTCAATCTAATAGTGTGACCCTTGATTTTACTTGGGCGTCCATACTCATCTTCAAATACTTCATCCTATGTAGTTGAAATTACCAGGAAAATAAGTAAGTAATTTGACTTTGTTTACAGGGTTGAATGATAATATTTAACAAAATCCTAAAATATTTTCATCTAATTATTAATTAACCTAAAGCAATACCCATAAATAAATATTAGCATAAAGCAGATAGTACTTAAAACAATTTGCAAGTCAATTCCTAAGAAGGTTAATTCACGGTCGTCACGGATCAGCTTCCAGAGGCTAGTTCTACCGGCAATTTATCTCTAAAAACCAGCTACGAATTTTTTGTTTGGTTTCTCTAAAGTTTGTAGATGCTACAAATAGAAAACTTCAGCGCCCCGAAGACTTGGAAAAGACGGAAGAGGAAGACAGTTAGAATTTTCTAGTAAAAACTTCAGGAGCCGATAAAATTTACTGAACTTGGGAAACTATAGATCACGGATGCTTTTGTTTTAACATCTCTGTACAGTTCAAGTAATATTCTTTCCTGATATGTGATGTGATTACACATACAGATCACACAAAACCTGCATATTTCATGAACTCATCAAGAAACCCACTGTTATAAATGTTCTTTAAAATGTGTATTTCTTCGGTGGCTCCAAGCTTTCCCGTCTGTACCAGAAAGAATTAAAAGAACACCTGGACGAAGCTGAATTATAAACTTCAAATATTCTAGTCAACAGTTGATGCAGAATGTTGCATTCATACTTTAAAAGTACTGTCTAATGAGCTAACAAGGATGAATGAAAAGTCGTTTATAGTTTTATTGTGTGGTGGTTTTAAGAACTTTCCCTATCATGGGAAATGTTGACGTGCAACCAGATGCCCTTTCTTAGTCCGCATAAGAATGAAAGATAATTTGGCTTAATTGTTAGCTTTATCTTTCTTACAGCTCTCTTCTAGAAGGTAAAAAGGAATTGCATCTGGTTGTTTACTTTTTATCAACTTTTTTTTTCTAGAAGTCCTAACACGATAGAAACTGGCAAGAGAATCTTAATAAGCTAAAATGCTTTCACATTCAAGAAAAAAGTTATGGAAAATTTTTATACTAAAGGAATGCAAATGTTACTCCGTAAATTGCCATGTCAAGAAAATGACAGCGAAGAAGGTTTGGTAATCTTGCGACTGAAATTATATTGTACGTAAATGTCATGCGTTCTCTTCGAATATCAACCTACTTCTGCTACTCTGGTGCTCAGAAGCAATTTTCCTAATATTTAGTTTTAACATTTTTCCTCTTCAATCTTACTCAATTTCTTAATAGTTCAGGAAAAAAAAAGTATTTTTAAGGGAAAAAATTAGGTTTTTTTTTTTATATTTGGCAGAAGTATATACTCCTCAAGGGTCGCAAAACAGAAGCCTAAATTTAGAGTTTCCCTCCGGAAGTGGGGTGCAACCCCCCATTTTTGGGTGAAAAAAAAAACCCACGGAAGGTAGCTTTCCGTTTGATTACCGATTTTTCTCCAAAACGGCGTGGCGCACGGATAAAAAGTATGGGGGCAAGAAAAGTAAAATACTAAATTCTGCACAAGTTCATCTTAGTGTCATTTTGCTCTATATAATATAGTTTCGACGTAAATGAACCCGAAACTAGAGGACGTATTTTCGCCGAAATGTGAAAATAAACATTTCGTCCTTACATTCACATTCCACCTGATTACTCATAAACCATTCATTTCTTGTAAAAATGCTATATAGACGCCATTGTAGAATGACGTTTCATCTATCATTTGGTGTCTTTGTTTTCCCTTAAACATTACAGTCCCTTCAATTAGTAAATCACATGTGAACAAACTTCACCGTAATCTAATTTTTTCTTTTCTATATCGGAGTCCAGTAAATACCATTGACGGAGAGGGAGAAGGTTTCTATGTTACATGCATATTCCCCTTGGTTCAGTATCTAATGAATACATTTAATTTGGAAGTATTTTATTTACATCAGCCTAATTGCCAATTAGGAGTTCACTGTTGCAAAACCCACAAATAAACTTCATATTCCACATTACTGGAATGGTGAGGCATTGTCTCCAGTTTCTTGCTCACAAAATGAACAAGGAATCTGGCACTTGTAACCCGGACACGCTCTTGGCGGAAAAACGAGGCTGTTTAGGGTAATAAGTGAATTGGTCAGCCCCAACCCCCTCCCCATATCCGATATCTTACTTGACCATCTAATGGTAATGGTTATTTAAAGAATTCATATATATATATATATATATATATATATATATATATATATATATATATATATATATATATATATATATATATATATATATATATAAACATGTATGCGAGTATGTTCCAGCATAAATCTGACATGTATGGAGCAATATTAAAAAAACTTAATATAGATAGGACTTACTATCTGGAATTAATATTGTAGGGGTAAGACATCACTAGTGACGTGGTCGGTATGGTGTCGGCGGGCCACCTCTGTGGCCGCGAGTTCGATTCTAGGGCATTCCACTGAGGGGTGAGAAATGTGTATATCTGGTGATAGAAGTTTACTCTCGACATGGTTCGGAAGTCACGTAAAGCCGTTGGTCCCGTTGCTGAATAACCCCTGGTTCCATGTAACGTAAAAACATCGTACACAAAAAAAAGAAAAAAAAAAAAATAGGTGGTGGGTATGGAAAGGGATTCCATGCTCTGTAGAGAGTACATGGAATAAAGAAAACAAGAAAATAGTTCCCCTCCCTTTTATGCCTAAAATGAAACAAATCACTTCAAAAATGAAAGAAAGTAAATATAAATTTGTATATACCTTTGATAATACCGTAAAAAACAAAGTATGTAAAAATAAATTGGAAGGCGAAGACAGTAATACAGATGATGTAGCGGGGGTATATATAATCAATTGCAACAATTGTGGAGACAGATGTGTGGGGGAATCGGGAAGGGGAATAACGACTAGAATCCAAGAACATAGAAGGGCAGTACAACTTAACTCTCGGGGGAGTGCTATAGCTAGGCATTGTTGGGAAAATGACCATACGATGGATTTCAAAAACAGTAGGCTTATATACAAAAGCAACAAAATTAGTCACAGGAGGATAGTAGAAGGTGCACTCACCAGAGAGATTAAAGCAATAGAAGGAAACAAAGGTTTTACCTCAGAAGATCCCATAAGCCGAGCTTTGATATTAAAAGAAGCTAAGATTGACCCTGCTGACCTGGAGATTAGGTTTCCTGCCCAACAGACTTTTGGTGACCACACCCTTACCTCAAGGTTTAATCCCATTGACCATCAGCTCAGGATATCAGAGCGACAAGAGGGGATTGGCAACTCTCAAGGAAACCAGAATAGCCATCACATAAATGACAGCTCTACGAGACGAAGTTCCAGAAGACTGCTGGGCCTTGACCCAAGCTAACATCCCAAACATCTCTTGAAAATGGGCTACAGATAGGGCCTGAAAGTACTCAAGTGCGTAGTAAAACTAAATGTAAATACTTAGAAGTAAACAAGTTACAAAGTGATTTTGTGGGTTTCTTTTTCAATCTTCAGAAGAAAACTGAAAGAAGTTTTTGTTTGTTACTCCTAATGTCCTTTAATTCCAAGTTCAGCCCCCATAGATATGGGGTGTAAGAAAGGGTAAAAAATGAAATGTATAAAATGGTCGAGATTAGTGCCAAATCCATGTATTCAGGGTCACTGAGATAAATAGTGACACTCTTAATACCTTTGAGGTCCAAGTTTAGTCGAATTGAAGAACTAGAAGTTTGTATAATCTTCTGAAAATGTTTTGGAAAAAAATATAACTAGGTTTCGGTAGAGCCTTCTGGAAAGTTTTAAGATAAAAAAGTCTGTATTTAAGGGAAGTTAACTCACAAAGTCTTCTAGTTTATTATCTTTTAGTGAATGTGACAGTTTCATTTCGATCTTTTAGATGATTGCATAAGTGTTTCTTAATTCATTTGATGAAAGACTTTATTTCGTTAGTTGTCTACTGTATTTATATTTCTAAATATATAGCCTATAAATAAATTTTTTTGGGTTATATTATGCTATAGATAGATTTGATCCCTTTCCCTGTCCAATAGAAGTTTGGGATTAATAGATATCCGGCTGTGTTCTATGCATTGGATGTGCTGTATGTTTTGTGTGCGTTCTACGGCCTGGGTGTGTTCTACACTTTGAGTTTTTACCATGCAATGCCGGGTACGCCAGCTAGTAGTAATATATATGAAACGAAATGGAGTTTGTAGGAGCAAACAACTATGATACTAAGGAACTATATGAATCCTATGATACTAAGGAACTATATGAATCCTAATCTGTTCATGTTAATGGATGATGAAGATCTCGGGTGTTTGGAGGACAAAGTTTCCAAAATAAAATGTAACAACTTCACCGTAAAGTCAGTGATGTGCACAGAGAATAAGATTCAATAGCGATTATTATTATATTTACATAAAACAAAACCCATTCAAATAGTTTTTCATGTAACTTCAAGGATAATCCTGAAATTAAAGTAATAAGTGGTAAATATGAAGTAAACCGCCCCTTTTAATGTACCGTAAGTGATTTAATATTCACATCAAGTGAGAGTTATAATTTACCTTGCCAGAGATTCGCTTTCAACAAGCAATTATGACGACGAGCCGCTTCCGATAGTTAGAAGATTAAACTTCATCTTTTCATAAGTTTGCGGGTATTTAAAGAGAAAAAACTTGTTGCTTAATGACCTCCTTTTGCGATGAGAGGAGGATGCTTTTATGTGAAGTTAGACAGATAAAATTTGGGCATTTTTTCCAAAGTAGCTGCTGTAAATTATTTCAAGATTTGAAAATTGCAGTTTAATGGCATTTACATTTTGTTAGAGTCTGGTATTGCAAGCGTCACTCTAGGCTCCCTGGATGCCTATTTATATGTAGTATGTATGATAAAAACATGTGAAACTTATGTGTTAAATACTTATTTTTTGTCAGAATTGAATTTGTTAAATACTCTCATACATAAAACACGATTTACCCCTTTTTTATGAACATTAGATTCCCTTGAAGCATTCCAATCAACAAGAATAAATGATTATCTGATAATTTACTTATGTATTAGTCTTGTGCATGCTGCATATAGGTTACATTTTACCGTCTGTTTATTAAAATAAAGCATTATATGTTAACTTTGTCGATCTCGTTGTATTCCCGCGTAGTAATGATTCTTTTTTATAAGAATGCATTTTGGTAGCACATCATACAGCATTATTGATTACTTTACTTGAACAAAGTGGTGTGTGGCTGTGTTTATTTGTAAGGTGTATTTTCAGTAATTAAAAAAGCTTTTATTTAGACGGACGATATGATTGCAAATTTCAGCATCGTATTAATATTATTATTATTATTATTATTATTATTATTATTATTATTATTATTTTATTATTATTATTATTATTATTATTATTATTATTATTCAGTAAATGAAACCTATTTATATGGAACAAGTCCAAAGGACTCTTGACGTGAAATTCAAGCTGCCAGGGAATATAATGTTCATTAGGAAGAAGTAAAAAGAAGTAAAATGAAATACAGAAAGAAGAGATCCCAGTTATTAAAAAATGTATTAGAATTAAGGAGAATAGTATTAGAGTAGTAATGCATTGCATTTTCGCTTAAACTTCTCAGTTCCGATTGCACGACACCCACAGTCCAAAGGTGTGAGGAATAAAGGACCTCTGGAACTGAGAAGTTCGACTGCGTGGCACATCTGCTGCTGCATACTGATGCTGCTGTTCAGCGAATCTTGTTGCTCTGTCTGAACCAAAAGAGAATAAATAGGAAGGAGAATCTAAGTTAAGTTCTGAAAAGGACTGATATCTCAGTCATGTTTTTCGATAAGGAGGCTGGCGAACGGTTAACAAGGTTTAGTTTACAAAAATAAAAGGGTGGGGGATGGAAGGTAAAGTTTCGGAAAGGAAAAGTCGTTCACCACGAAGAGAGTCTTAAAGAAATCTTATTTTAAAGTGGTTTTGTGAACATAATAGGTCATTTTTTTGTACATTCGGATTTTGAAAATAAGCTTGTATAGGCATATTGCTTATCTTCCACGTCTATTTTCCTACCAGTTCTTTGAAAGGGGTCTTTAATCTTTCCTCATAATTCGGTATATTCTTTAAACATAATATTTTGTGTTGTTTTCCCATAATATCTCTGATGAAAAAATTTATAGCTCATCAAATCAAGTAATTTATCAAGCAAATGTAAGAATTTCTTCAGAACTGATCAGTAGGGGTTAAGAGGGTTACAAGATAAAATCTTAACACTTCTCCCTTGTGTAATATGTAGTAAACTTGAAAATCTGGCTATCAAATTACTGTTCCTTTCTTGCGACAAATCCACCTATAATTAATTCACGAACAGTGTAAAAAAATTATATGGTTTAATTACGCATTTTATCTCCATTTCCGAGATTGTCGAGGGAAAGATCATGGTAAGTGATCTCACCCAATTCTATCCATTATTGCAAAATCTGTTTCAATATGGATAAATCTAGAAAAGAAAAAAACTAAAGAAGCGTTTTTATTAGCTAAATTTTAAGAAAAAATATAACAAATATTGTGTTTCGCTTATTGTATGCCTGCAGATTGTAAGACCACCTTATCTCTCCCTTTTATTATTGTGGGAATTTATCCTTTTTTTCAGCAGCCTACCATCCTTTTTCCATTCCCGAATACTTGGGTCCTCGCTCACTTTCGCAAAACTATTCAGCACTTTTAAGAGTCTCCGACCTATTTTCTCTTCCCTGCGCTGTTAACATTCATCTTATCATAAAGGAGAGTTGTCTCCAAAATGACATTATTCACATTCTTAGAAATCTTCACGCATTCTGCTACCATTTTTCCTGTGTTGACTTTGCAATTTGCTTCTCTCTTTTTGACACCGTCCATTGTATTTACTCCCATATAATTATATGAATCATCATCATATAATTATTAGTGCATGTATGTGTTTGTGTGTGTGTGTGGGTTTGTGTCACTTAAGTAAGGATCTGGGTGTATATTAGAGAAAAGAAAGACATAGAAGCAGGCAGTTATGAAAAGTAAAATTTAGTTTCGAATGCCATTTCAGCCAGGTCAAGTGGCCCTGAATCTCATAGTAAAAATCAGATATTTTAAAGATGATAAACCGCGCGAATTACCAGAAGCGACGTACTGGCAAAAGTAATTGCATTTGGTCCGAAGTTCCAGGAAAGAGAGATTGAAGAATCGGTCGTGCGCCCAAAGTTGGTGGGATTACTAATGGGGAATAAGTTCTCTTGTAAGGATATTATCTGTGAGTGATTTCTCCAAGGTGTTTTTAGTCTGAAGATTCTTTTTCGTTGGTGCCAGTTTGACAAAGACCCAATTTAGTTATTAAAAAAGTTATATATCATGAATATTCCCCCCATAAAAAAAATCTAATGTCACTCATAGAATTATTGCCTATATATAAGTAGTATAGATGCATTGACACGTTCGACAAAAGTCGTACAACCTCGAATATGTCTAATATCGAATGATCAACGTCATTTTCACCATGTATTTTGGCCACTGATCAGATATTTGTGAATGTACATGTTCCCGCCAATATTGATATCACATATTCCGTGAAGATGTTCCGGATATCCGGATATCAACTAGATTTAGTCCCTAGCTCCTCATCGCCTCAATGGAAATGTCAGTGGTTTTATATCGTAACAGAAACTTGAACGATTACGTGGTCGGAGAAGGTCATCTCTACTGTATGTACTGTACATGTCTGTTCTTTGTTCTCGTTTCATAAGACCCTCCTTCCTTGTATATGAATTTAGTTGTAAAAGTGTCAAATATGTTTTGACTAAATCTTTTTTGCCTACAATAATGTGGCTGCTGAATAAGACTGATGGCTCTTGACAATGACTGCATCAAATGGTCTTCGTTTGGGTTACCATCAGGCTGTCTGTCAAAACTGTCTTTAGTCTTTCATATCATAAAAGAGTTTTGATATTTCAACTATTCTAATTATACATTTTATTTTGCCAAAGGAAGCTTACGACATCATAACAACTTTTTTTTATATAGATTATTCATCATCTAGTACCAAAAATGCTATAATAGCTAGTATTATTCCTTTTCAGAGTAATGAAAAGCAGATGAATGAGTTCTAAAATGTATATAGTTAATATATTTGTATTAATATACTTTACGGCTTTATTTGAATTGCCCGTCAGCGCAGTATTTATTGTATTTTATTTCTAATGCTGACATTTAGCTGCATTGACATTAGCCGAATATTAAACCGAGTATGATGCAGGTAAACTTTGGGAAATTGGGTGACTGCTGTTTTCTGACAGTTTTATTTCATGTACTTACGTTTGTTTAGGATTGTAAACAAATGGAATTATTTATGAGTGTTTTAATGCTTATTTGTTGATATTGTTGCTTTTCTGTAATTTTTCTCACTGCAATCGTTTTTCAATGTATGTTGAGTAAGACATATAAGAATTGAACTGAGTTGAAACAACTAATTAATTTAGCATTTGGTTAATAATTATTAATCAGTTTATTTGTTTTTTGCTATTATAAATATTTCCTGTTTTTGTTATATGAGCATGGAAAATATGCTTAAGTTATGTTTCACTAATGATAAACTTAATTGTACACCATAACGTTTTGCAATTCTGGCAATGATAAAGTCACTCTTTATATTATAACTTTTTAAAGTCTGACAATGTTTTCTCAAAGCCTAAATTTAGCATTAACAATGAATAATAGATTATTCTCAATAGGAAACATCTAATGAAGATAAAAAGAATTTAACGATGGTGTCAATCTTTGTTATCGGGTTCGACGGCATTACTTTATCAAGTAGTTTTAGTTATGCATTTAAAATCAGTGTGTCTTTTCGACAACTTTGGCCTTTTTTGTAAAAAAAAATCAAAAAGAAACCCTAATTAACGAGTACAAAACATAATTACTATTATTACGATTTGTTAAATCTCGGCAAACAATCACAACTGAAATTTAAATCGAGTCTTAATTCGTGTTTGGATTAATCACAGACCCTCTGTACAGAGAGACAAAGACTATCAGCAAAGTCATAAAGGTCATAGTAGTTGTTACCTAAGAGCTTGCACAATACTTACAGTTACTTTAAGTAGATGCAGACATTTCCAGTGAGTTTTACGCAAGCATGCTTACCTACCAGTGTATTGATTTGAGTGTTTAATTCTAATGACCTCCTTTTCAGTGAATGTGAAGGAAATTTTGCACCTGATGGTATTACGTTAGTTCCTTTCAGATGCGTCATGAAGGGTAATTCAAATTAACGCCATAAACTGGCTCATTGGTTGGCCGGGAAGGTAATTAAAACTTGTGGCTATGACAGGTGTGAATCATGTCAAGCAACATTTCTGATATGGTGTATGCATTCAGATTCCCAGTACTTTTGTGGTCTATACAACGTAACTGGCTCTATTCTCGACCATGCAAAAAAAGCCCTGGGTTCGAACCTTGTGTGAAGGTGAATTTTTCCAGTACCGCTCACAGATCTTAAGTGCTCAAGTTACTATAGGAAAATGTCATCTGATTCCTAGAGAAGTCTTCATGAAATGGGTAAAATATATGTCAAAGAAATAGAAGTGAAATACTGAGGAAATTTGCCACAATATAGAGAATATAGTAGAAAGCTATACAAAATTACATTATATATATATATATATATATATAATATATATATATATATATATATGTGTGTGTGTGTGTGTGTGTGTGTGTGTATGTGTGTGTGTGTGTGTGTGTGTGTGTGTGTGTCGTGTGTTTATATGAATTTCTGACTCATACCGGGATCCAACCTACTAGGTTACGCGGAGCCGATGGAACGCTGTTTTTTGGCAATAACTTTTTATCAATGCAACGGATAAAGGTGAAAGTTGGCAAGTGTGTATTTTATAACTCTACCTCATTTTTACCAGTATTATTTAATACCTAAGTTCGGTAATTTCGATATTTATAGAGTAAAATGAAGTCGCCGATGCCGGAACCGACAAAATCACAGAAAAGGATTCTAAAACCATTCTTGCCGTAGACATAATATGACGTCATGAGGCTGCGCCCAGGTAGGTAGTAAGTCACTAAAAGTAACAGGTGAAAGGATCTGCTCACATAGGGTTTTTCGTAAACAACTTTTAACCGACCTATGGATTTCCATGCCACTAAAGCACTAAGTTTTTCAAACTTTGTCCTAATTTTCGGAAGTACTATGCATCGCCTTAAGTGTTTCATTAACTTTTTTTATTTAAGAAAATGAAGTTAAAGCTGCGCTTGCCACCCAACCATCCGTAAATTGGTGACGTGTG
>NC_061107.1:44762994-44765494 GCF_015104395.2 Macrobrachium nipponense | reverse complement strand
ATCAAAGGTTTGAATTTGAAGTCTGTCATGCTGAGTTCCATTGTTAAATGGGATCAAAGCTTCATTCAACAATAGGAAATTATATTTCATATTGATAGTGTACGAATCGTGTTTCATTTTTGGCTAATAAAATAAAACCCATTAACAAAAGTGATGAGGGAAGTTATTTTGGTCAGATATCTAAAATGATTTTTTGAATAGTGTACCATTTTAACTGCATGAACTAAAGTAGGAAAACTGTTTCAACCAGAAATGTGAAAAGTATAATAAATAATAGAAAGTTTACTTAATTGAAAAGTTTCTCTGTTAAAAAAGGAGTTATGGAATTTGATTGCCTCTTGACCATTACCTAACTGCCTTTCATTAAGAAAGGCTTGAACTCATGCCCTAGGAAGATGCTGGAGGTACCATACTCGTGATAGTTATGATCAACACTGTCCACAAAATTATATAGCATTAACATTTTCTGTTGGTAAGTATCTAGGATCACATGCACTAGACTCACCCCATCTAAAATTCCTTTTCTTATCCATCTACTGATGTTCTGCCGCATTAGATTTTGATAGCATGCATTATTGCTCATATAATTACATATTCTAAAGCCTGAAATGGCAGGTCAGGTTGGTTAATTTCCGAAACTCACATCTCATATCTAAAATCTGCGTGAACTGTGATGAATTATTAAAGAACAAATGTAAATTTTACATTTACACCATTCGTTCAGATTCCATTCATGTAGCAAGGTTGGGAACACGATTCGAAAGGGATGCCAATTAAACTGAATAGGAAATGCGCCTGAATAATGAATCATTGTATTATACGAAAAAAAATATATTAGTGCACAGTATAGAGATTAGGGTTGCCCCCGTTATCCAGACCAAGGTAAAAACGAAATAAGCGGTTTTAATGGGGGCAAGTGGAGGAATAGGCTACCATATGTTTCGTAGCGGGAGTTTATTGGCTATCATCGTTTAGAGGAAAGAAAATTAAGTCGTCCAAAATATTGGATATTTTTTATAAGCTGGTGTTAAAGAAAAAATTCCATATCCACTTGTCGTTAATGATTACTTAACCATTTGTGAGACTCGTTGCTGTTCTATAATAATATTGCTCAGCAACACTTCCTTGCAGTAATTCTACGAAATTCACAATGCAAGATTCAAATGAATGTTTTTAAATTGTTTTTCATCTGATAAGAAGCTATCACATATCATGGACAACAAAGAGTCATTTGATTTTTCAGTTAATTAGTACGATCTCGTTTTCCATCAACTTTCAGGCTTTTTCTAATTACAAGTATCTTCTCATATCGATGTTTTAAATACTGCTATAGAATAGAAGTAGCCTAGACCAAATGAGCAATCAGCTGATCAGATAACATTCCAAAAAATTTTAGGACTTACCAGTAATTTAAGTTAGCATACCGAGATTTACCAGTATTTCTTGATACCGTGAAATGATGTAGCATATACAGGGTTTCTTTCCTCGTATACAAACACCACTCCCTCTCATTCCAACATGAAGTGTCGGAATACCCATTTTTAGTATGCAAAGAATGATTTCGATTATAACAGGAAAAAGTATGTAATTTCAAAATCTGGTTAGGTTTGTGTAAATGCCTCTGTTGTTTTCGTATTTGGTTCTAAATCTGTAGGTTGTTAAAAGTATGTATATGATGTCACATAAACTCTTACCTCCTGGAAGTGTTGACAGACATGGCCGAAGAGTTGCATTTTCTCTCTCTCTCTCTCTCTCTCTCTCTCTCTCTCTCTCTCTCTCTCTCTCTCCTCTTTTTCTCTTTTGCTGTGGAAATCAAACTTTGTGTACAAAAGTAATTCTTTAACGCTAACATAACAGGTAATCCAAGGTGACTTTCCGCTGAGTAGTGATGAATCCGAAAAGACCTATGCACTGGATATCGCAAGAAGCTACATTGTCACATTCATGATACATATATCCCGGTAAAATTTTTGAACTGATGGAACACTTCACAATACTAATGGAAATTCAGCTTCAGAAATGATGGAAATAGAGAGAAAAGAATGGAAGATATTGAAATATCCAAACTATCATTTACAGCTAATATGTAAATAATAACAGTATTCAACAAAGAAACAGAAAAAAATATCTAGTAATCTTGGTAGTACCTTCTTATATAAGGCGATATCAGCCAAGAAAAGACAGTTCATTACAATAAGCATTTTTCTCTGCAAATTATTCGATAAATAAATTCTCTTTGCATTTCTGCAACTAAGGTCTCTTGGAGACAAAGTAGACGTGATGTTCATAAGATGTGTATATGTACTGAATGATACTGTATAAATATTTTTTACTTAAAGTAAGAGAAAACTCCTTTCTTCCCATTCTGAAGAAAATGAAAAGGTAAAACATCTTTAATGCATGTGCTAACAAACAACAATTGAGAATGACAATATTGGCACTTTCCTATTAAAGCTTGTACCAACCGTATCAACTAACAAATATTTTACATATACTTTGT
>NC_061107.1:44752994-44757994 GCF_015104395.2 Macrobrachium nipponense | reverse complement strand
AGTTTGCGGTGCAGCTGTTAATGGAAATTTACTAGATCCAAAATTTTAGAATTCTCAGAATTATTTCGTTGTGCGCAACCTATCCTATGCAATTGCTGACTAATGGCATGCAGACTATGAAGAGAAAAGGTGAGATTAGAATAACCAGAATAATTAACCAAGCAAAGGACTTGAATATAACACATACTTTATTCATAAATTTCTATAATTTCTAAAAGGGAAGTCTGAAGATATTCAGTTACAAGGGTATTAACTAGCTCTGTGGCAGTAATGACGTTACTCTATTAATCGCAATAGCAAGGGAAAGCCCACCACAATACAAGCAATCACTTGTCCTACATAATTAAAATATGGCCATAAGAATGAGGATCACGAACTAAAATTAACAAAAGCGCAATAACACTACACAGTGGAACACTGTAAGCGAGCTTGAGAGTCACTGGCATACAGGGATATGATACCCCAATATAGGCACTGGCAGAGTTGAGTGAATGGCACTGTTGACCTACAGGGGCAGGGACGCCACGTGGCAGTCTACACGAATCTCTTAAGTATTCCTGCATGAAATACTGATAATTGTACAAACAAAAGATACACGGTAAAATGTAAGACTTCTCATGGAATATTAATTCTTCTATATTACATAAAACTGTTTTAAACTTAATAGTTGTTTTAGAGTAGTAAAATTGTATCAAAGTTATAGTTATATACAAATTACTCACTAGTCTCATAGGGAGATTGGAATCTAGGAATAGGAATGGAGTGAGAAAAATACAGCTGAAAATAAGAATGATTACTAAGAACAGGGGTGAAGTACCAACAGAACAAATATTCAATTTCAGTTACCTTATGTGACAAAGTGACAGGCGTAGTTTGTACCAGGTCGTAGGCCAAGGGACTTTAAGTCGCTGGTAGGTCTTCACCGATGGGTAAGAAACAATTCTTCAGCAATCACGAAACAAATCATGGACGTTTGTCAGTCAGACTCCTTGGCAGTCTCAACACAGTTTTTGATCTTACAAGACTCTTCAGCGTCAAGATGACGTTTTAAGCAGAGCTGTAGGCAGAGTCATCAAACACTAGCCAGCATCCAGGTATCAGGTACTGCAAGAGAGCTGAAGTTGAAGAATAGAGTGAACTGCTGCGAGTACTCTATCATTATCAATGATATCTCCAGGCTAGGATAGTCTGTCGTGCCTTATTAGTTACGAGCTAATGCGATTTTGTGGACCCATCCAGGCCATATTTATACCCAAATATTTGAACTGGTATCCTGTTCAAACTGGATATTGTTGTTCTCAAGACCCAAGTCCAAGACCATTGAGGGGCAATTCGTCTCGGCTTGTTTTATCTTCGCCGTTAGTCGCCTACTGTATTCTAGGCGATACATTTGAACAACGGTAGGAAAGTGTAAAATAGAGAGAACAGTACAAGTGCAGGTGCTTTGGGAAAGGTCAAGGGGTATGCAGGTCTGAGGAGGTAGAGTCGGGAACTCGAGGGTCCAACAACAATGCTAAGGATCGGTTCAGGTAAAAGGAAGCTGTGGTCAGGTAGAAAGTTAGAGATAAACCAGAGACCCCCTCCCACGAGACGTGTGATTTTTATAGACTTGGTAGAAAGTTCTTAAGGGCAGTTTGCAAAATTTAACTAGGACCATATTACAATAGAAAAAGGGGCGTGAGTCCCATAGGTGTAAATGACCCTATCATGGAGGTCTTGACATTGGTCAGGAGCCCACCCTGACGGGTATGACAGCTCATTTGTCATCCAGACTCTAATCCTGGAGAGAACCATTAAAAGAGTTTCCGTCTTCGTTCGTTATAGCAATACAAAAGGGAGAACACTGCTCAGTCAAAATACTCTCAAGGGATCCCTTATCCGATCTCGAGGCGGAAGGTTAGTTCCACCCAGGGAAATAAGTTACTCTACAGCTTCCTTCCTTCTTCATATTTAGAATTTTACTTTACCGACCCAAATCTATTTCTCAAAACATTCTTTTGGATGAAGAAAAGGAAAAAGAATGAGAATCAAAAATTAATACTCATGTGTGGGTGTGTGTGTTTGTGTTTATGTGTGTTTATGTATCGTTTTGCATTATAATGACAACATTAGAGATACTTTGGTATAGTCATTCTTTAGGTTACATCACATAGCACATCAGAGTAAAACGATTTCTCTGCTTAAAGCCTTCATTATAGCAATCATAATTTGATCTGAATATTAATATGCTGGCAGGCAAAATTCATGGCAGGAGATCAATCAAATGGGCTTCGAATAATCTTTTATTTATTTAATTAGTAAGAACTGTAAAATCCTTTCGGTAGCATTATCAATTAGAAATTAATTTTAGTTTAGTTAGATTGGATGGATTATTCGCAAATAATTACTTCAAAATAAATTTTTCAGACTGGTATATGCCATTTATAAAATGGATGTAAAATAATCATATAGGCGAAAATGATTTGACGTATGTTTACCACTGTAGTGATTGATATTCGAAAAAAAAAACACTGCTATAGGGAAGTTTCCAAATAACGTGTTATATTTAAATGTTTGTCGTTGAAATATTATTCCTAGCACATTTACTTGTAAACCAATACTTAAAGTACTCAACCGAAGTCCGCAGCATGCGATAAATATAAAATAGTTCCCTTCCAGCCTCCCTTGGAAAAGGATGTTGCATATGACAGCGTTTTGGGGATAAAGTTTCAAGACGAGGGTTGAGAAAAAGTGAAGAGAAATTTTAAACATGGCATCTGAAATTTACCCTTTAAAATGACATATTATGTCGACGCAGTATTTCACGTTATGCTAAACCTTGCATCCACACAATGATAAAATGATTCTTATTACGAAATTTTCTGAATTTATACGCCCTAATAAGTCACCATAGACACGATTAAAAAAGCTGGTCTAAATGCACCAGAAATAAATTAATGAGAATTAATTTTATCATTAAGGTTTAGCAATCGATCATGCACCGAGACACTTTCAGAGATTTGCAAAGCACTTTAGCCTTCCGCAAATTTCAGGTCTTTTATAATGAAAAATCCAAATGTTTTTTCGGTTTTTGAAATACGCTCACTTAGAGCACACAAGTGTTAATTTATTTGAAAATTCTCCAAAGCATCTAGATTTTTGCTTAACAATGAATGCGTTATGGTCTTTCAAGAATTGACGGTATTATTTAGTATAGTAATCTGAATATACAATGTGGTTTACTACGAAAAAAAGGTGCCATAAAAGATGTAATTTGAAGTTAAGCGAAGTAAAACGAAAAAAAAAAAAAATTGTTTTGAGCTTCAACAGGATTCAGTATGTGTGATAAAAGCCTCAGTTAAAGAAGAGGCGCATTAAAAAATATTCTTTCTTTGATCGAATTAAGACGATATAACATCTGGGTGCATTCATTTATGACTGCCTTAAGACAAAGTCACCAGAAACCTGCTTCACAGTAAGTTACAGGATTTTTGTTTAATAATACTTTTCAGATTCGAGGGCAATACTCCCGCTTTAAAAATGTCCCGTCTGTGTGATTTTTTTTCGTATTTTGGTGATTGTTTTTTTACTTATAAAGGAGCCAGAATTGAGAAGCAATACTCCTTATGTAGTTCAGGGCTGTACTTGAATTTCACATGAAAAAGTGTTCTATTAAGCTTCCTATTACCCTACAGTATCCTACGTCAACATAAAAAGCGAATATGATTTGGAGAAAAAAGGAAGCGCTTGTTTAGATGTGTGGACGAGGAATTTCAGTAATTGGACCTGATGGGAAGGCTGGCAGAAAGGCAAACAACCTTTAGTTTCCAAAGAAGGTAATGGTAGTTGATCATCATACTGCTAGGCCTGTGTTAAACCAATCTCACGAATTCAAAGTTATTTTTTAAATTATATCCTTCATCATTATTTTCGAATACAATGACTTTTAAATCTTGATTTTTATGAGCAAATCAAACCAGCATTGTTTTCAGTATGTTAATTTTACGCATAGAATTCTATACTGTATTCTCCTGTGGGGAGGTTTCATCTTATATGACACTAACTAACATTCAGGTATCCTTTCCTTAGAAGCCGGAAAAGACTGGAATTCATTTTCCAAAATATGCCAGGAAAAACAGGCAGCTTGTGTGAAGTTCGAAAATGTTTAGAAAGAAAAAATCCAGTGACTGTAGACGTCCGCAAAGTTAGAAGGAAAATACAATTTAGGCATTTTCTAGATACAAGTTGGGGCATCCTTAAACTCTCCTGAAGAGAAGGAACTCAAGGAAACTCTAAAGATACGGTCAGACAGCTGCCAGTCTCTGATGGTTGTTGTATTCTTTGGTATCAAGAGCTAGACTTTTCGTTTATTTTTTTCTATTTCATTTATTTTAGAGTGTTGGTAACATATTTAAGTGCAGCCATGCTCTCTGCAATAGTTCCGAAAAAAAACTTATTATATTTATAAAGAAATAGATAAGGAACACCATATTTGTGAAGGATTACAAAGCTGTTATTGAATTCGATGAGCCCCAAAACTTTTTCAGTAATATATCAGTGACGTAAGGTCTTATATATATATATATATATATATATATATATATATATATATATATATATATATATATATATATATATATATATATACACATTATATTGTTCAGATCGCCTTGGTGAAACATCCAAATAGAAAGTTGATATTTCTTAAACCATTATTCATAGACAATACGCATTATACTAAAATAAAATTATACACGGTGTCCATAAAGTCTTGTTACAATTTTTCAGGTATATTACGAATGACAATGAGGAGATATCCTAATCAGATATGTTCTCTGTACTCAGCAGTTATTAAAAATTTTAATTATATTACATTGTGTATATCAAGTACCCTGTTAATGGAAGAGGTACTGTTAGATAAATATTAAATATTACTATTGTTAAAAAAATGGCTACCCCACAAGAAAAGGCACAAGGTGTGTCTTGGTTTACTGAAACAAAATCGGATGCGCAGGCTCAGC
>NC_061107.1:44740494-44747994 GCF_015104395.2 Macrobrachium nipponense | reverse complement strand
TCTGTCTGTGTGTGTGCTCGTATTGTCGGTAATACTTCATGTTTTGTGTTGATACTCCTTCAAAGCGAGGACTTGAACTATTTTCTTATTTAGTATCTACAAGCGTTACAATTTATTTATGTGGCATGAACAAACAATTTTTAGTATCATCTCTAGAGGATTTTACGAGAGTTCTATGATTGAGGTCGACTCAATCACGCAAATATACTGACTTTTGTAAATAAAAATAAAAAAAGTTATTTCTACCATAGCGTGTTCGGTAATGATGTTTACTTGTAAATCAAAGTATCCTGGAAAAAGATCTGGAATCCAGATTGGGGTTTAATCTTATTAGGTTCCTAAATTACCAGCTAAAACCGCACAAACACTCACACATAAATATGTGTGTTCGTATGTATGTCTTCTATATTTCTAAGAGCCTTTATATGCACATGTAAATATGTTTGAGAGAAAGGGAGAAATAGAAGGAAATTCATGAGGAAACCCCATTTTATTATGACCATTATTACGGTTAACTCGAGTACCTGTGAATGAGAAATTCTAAAACCTCTATTGCATTTAGAATGAAGTTAGCGTCGGAGGAACCCGAAAATGGAGCAAGTTTAAAAACATAATTAAATTCTGAACTGAGCTAAAGTTCTGTAGTAAGAATATTATCAGTCAAGGATTTCTTCCTGGCATTTACATCCTGAAAGACCGCTGGTCCTTGACCCAGGTTGACAACCTACACTTCTCTTGAAAATGGTCCACAGATAGGGCCTGAAAGTACTCGAGTGTGGAGTAAAATAAAATCTAAATACTTATAAGTAAACAAGTTATTCACAGTCATTTTGTGGGATTCTTTTTCAATCTTCAGAATAAAACTGAAAGAAGTTTTTGTTTGGTTCCTGAAGGCTCATTGTTCTCAGCACTTAGTAATTAAAAAATCATCTTTGCTGAATATTTCAGGTCAAATGTAAAAGTAAGCGATAGTATTTCTCTCCAAGCTCTCTTACACATTTTTATGAAAACCAGAATAGTTCTTAATTTTCGTCGACTTGACACGGTTTATGATTAGAAAGCATCAGTTCCCAAAGAAATGTTCCAGTTAATACAGATATCCCATATTCGGCGGAGACGTTCCTGATTCACAGACCATTGGCTGATCCCATTGGGGCAGGATATTGTAATCTCATCGTGGCTGGGCGGGATTCCCGTCTTCCCTCTGACCTAATGGGGGATGTGGCAAAGGCTGTCAGTCCCACTAATAACTCGAATGATCACGTTGTCGTTGGAGATCATTTTAATACACAATCTAGGTAACTGCAATTTTATCCTACACTCTCTCTCTCTCTCTCTCTCTCTCTCTCTCTCTCTCTCTCTCTCTCTGTATATATATATATATATATATATATATATATAATATATTATTATATATATATACATATATATATATATATATATATATATATATATATATATATATATATATATATATATATATATGGTATATATATATTATATATATATATATATATATATATATTATATATATGTGTGTGTGTGTGTGTGTGTGTGTGTTGTGTGTGTATGTGTGTGTGTGTGTGTGTGTGTGTGTGTGTGTGTGTGTGTGTGTGCATAAAAATACCAAAAAGTCCATTTCATATTTTTAAACGTTGTATTTTTTATTGAGATTAACCACGATACTTGAATGCTTTTGAACTGACATTTGATTAGGTCAAAGTGAAATGAATAATTCATTACCTTAAAATAGCAAATGGAAAACAGATGATTGTATGAAAATTGCTTATATCATTAATAGTGCTGTAAATGATACTTAAGCTAAATTTTCCATTTAATGCGCAGTTGGCTTTTATGTAATCCCACAAGGCTTTAAGCATGTCTGCGATGTTGTATTGAAGAAAATTAAAGTCATGGTCACTGAGAAATAAGTTAGGTATCATCATAGTTATTTTTTTTATTTTTTGGTTCCGAGAACTTTGTTGCTGATGAAACATTTAACATAATTTTAATCATTTATCCTTCAGAAACTAAGTAAACGCCTAGGATATTTTTAACTAGGAAAATTTTTACCGATATCTCTCAGTTTTTCAGTTGGATATTAGGCACCATTCTTATGAAATACTGCCTAAAGTACATGTATTTATCTCCGTGATGAACCTTTGTTTTTGGACGTAGACAATAATGGAAGTACCTATGTATCCTGAGAGTTTTCTAAAAGATTAATCGAACCGAGTAAAACTTCCTGTCGTATATTCGTTAAAGATCTGACAACAAAGACGTACAGTGTATATGATAATACAGTAAAAATGGGCTAGAAAACTAATGACGTTGAAGTGGAACCAAAAATTTATATATTAGACTGTGAAGTAGTCAAGGGATAGGCTTCAGAGAGGTAATACAATTATAAAAATAATGAAATTTCTTAGGGGTAAACAAGAGTTTCTCAGTGTCATCAGTCACCCGAGAAAGGGTTGTGGAAGACGAAACCTATTTGTGACTATTACCGATATTTAAAAAGAGATACTCGATCTTCTAAGTTGGCTTTCATTTCAGCATCAGAGAAATGCGATTCTTCTGTCAGTAATTTGATGCATACGTCTGTGCCCCTTTTGTGGCTATGTATTTTGTGTGAACTCCGTTTCCCAAATCTGCAGATCTCCGTCATTTCCGAAACCTAAACACGTATTCCATTTTCCATTACACATGAATCTAATTTCTTACACCTACGTACACACGTGTCCCATTCCATTTCATACACCTACAAATCTATCCCATTCCTACTACAAACGCATCCCATTTACTACTATAACACCTGGGAGTATATTCCATTTCATACAAGTCCTAAAATAACGCTATCCCATTCCTCACTACAAACGACAAACGCATCCCATTTTCTTCACCTACACATGTATCCTATATCCCGCAGATTTTCTACATTTGCAATTGTACCCTATTTCCCACTACATATGCAATTTCCTACACCTACACATGTATCACATTTCCCACTGCACACTTATTCAGTTTCCTACAACTACACATGTATCACATTTCCTGCCATACACGTATCCAATTTCCTACACCTACACGTGTATCACCTTTCCCACTACACACTATGCAGTTTCCTATACCTGTACTGGTATCCAATTTTCCACTACAAACTACGCAGTTTCCTACACCTATACACGTATCCTATTTTCCACTAAGCACATTTGTAATTTCCTACACCTGGAGACATGTATCCCATTTCCCACTACACAAGTATCCAAATTCCTACACAAACATATATATCCCATTTACCACTATATCTTATCATATTTCCCAACCTGCACTCGTATCCAATTATTCACACCTACCCACATATCCCATTTCTCATACCGCCATAAACGTGTCCCATTTCCACACACCACAGTTTATTTTGACCACCGAGCTGGTTTTTCTAAGAGGAAGATCTAGCACCCATGCTGCCTCCCCTTCGCCTCCTCAGTTTCCTAAGGTCATGTCCGCATTTCGTTTGTCTGTCTGTTTGTCATGAAAGCAAACAATGATCAGATTTTGTTGTAAATCTGAGTCTGTACGACTGGTCTTAAGGAAGTAAGATCTTCATTTTATTATTGCGTAAATAGCTGTAAAGGATGACACGTTTTGGTTCTTTAGAAACTTGTTAATCAATCACCAGGCTTCAGTATTTTAACCCAGCTGCGGTCACTAACTTATACTGTAATTTGCAGCGCGATCACTCTCAGGCACAAAACGAACAAATGGAATCATTTCATCATCACTATTTCCAGCGATAGGCTGAGCAATACCACTCTCAGACGAAACATAAGTTGCTGCAACATTCTTGCATTGATATTACGTAATATGCTTTTGAAATGTAACATGGGCGATCAAATTTATGGCGCTATTTTAAGAACTGCACAGCAAATCCAGTCGTGTAAAACATTCGCTAACGTAATGTCGATCATGGTAATGAAGAGTAAGAAAGAGAGGCGGAATTTATGACTATACTCTTCACACTTATTACGTGATCCTTATATTTATTGTGTCAAAATATCCGTTTCTCCTATTCCTCAATGAAAACGTTGTCGCAAATGATCTTCTATAACAGGTAATGTATGTATGTCTACGTATGCATTAGTCAGCACAGTAGTGTAATTTCTTACATTACATTCTACATTATATTTTATGAATTATGTTACGATTTTTGTACCTAAATATAACCTTAAGCGCAGGGAAAAGGGTATGAAATAGAACATTTCCCCAAGGACTTTTATACTGAAATCCACACGTACCCTAAAGTATGCTGGTTTGTGAATATATATATATATATATATATATATATATATATATATATATATATATATATATATATATATAAAATGTGTGAGTATTTACATATAATTGAATGTTTCTATAATTGTTTTGTTACTAAAGAAATCCGAACCTCATGACAGACCCAGACAAAATTGTGCACAGGGCATCTATGTCACCCTATAAAGGTTTATAACTCAAAATCTAACTCTTGACCCATGGCATGCATACAAACATAGACGAAACAAACGAAATTTTCGTTTTTACGTCACCTTTTCCTTCAGTACTATGTTTATTAATTCTCATTTTACACCTGTGACTCCACCTTTTCCTCCAGGCACTGTAAGACTTATGATTAACCTACAGCAATTAATCCAAAACCTCTATAACATAAATATTTGATCAAGATTTACTGCGAATTATAATCATAATTTATGATAAGTATGAATATAATTGGTAATTACCTTGATGAAATCAACACTGATATGTAATATAACCGTTATTAGTTTTAAACATATTAGTAGACCAAATGATTCTGTGACAAAACTACCACATTCTTTTTTTTAAATCTCATGTTAAAACAAGCGTATGTTAATTATATGCTTTGCCAATGAAATATAAATTCATAAGTACCTTTACGTATTAGAATCATCATATCTAGAGTGGATCACCTTCGGTTTGTTGTGCAGTGAATTTCACGTAATAGATAAAAGGTCCTTCTGCTGTTGAAATTGAGACAGAACCTCTTTTTACACACACACAAATGCACACACACACAAATACATAGACACGCCTAAGCACGTATCTAGAAGTATAAGATCTTTTATTTGTTTTCTTTGTTCAGTGACGTTTATCCTCTTCTAGTAGGGAAACGGAACTTCCTCTCTCTCTATTTTTCCCTCACCCTCACCCTCCCCTTCCCATTCTGGTTCCCCTTCCCTTTTCCATTCTTTCCATCCACCTCCCATCACCCCTCCCCTCCCTTCCCCTTCTCCTCCCCTCTTTCCTATTCCCCCTCCTCCTCTGTCTTCTCACTTCTTTCCCTTTCCCCTCCTTCCCTATTTCCTTCCCATTCCCTTCCTTCTTTCCCCTTTTTACCCGTAGTTATTAAGATTTTTCCTGGGAGAGCCTGGTTGGTCAGTTTTATATATATATATATATATATATATATATATATATATATATATATATATATATATATATAATATATATAATATATATATATATATATATAACGTATACAGAGGGAGAGAGAGAGAGAGAGAGAGAGAGAGAGAGAGAGAGAGGATTTATGATAATGATATATGAGAAAATAAGAAGCATACAATTTAAAAAGTAGGTGATAAACGAAACTAATTATGTTACTCATAACACCATAACATCCATTAATATAAAAGCTTCCCAAATGCCACACGATATCTGCGTGTGATGGTTCATGTGGAATCCACCAAAATTCATTTCTTTTGTCATGACAGTTATTATATATTCATTATCATGTTCCATTCTGAATTCCTCTGAATTACAGCCAGTGGACTCCAACGTTTTAATAACGATGGAAAAGTCTATTAAATTTCCCATTAAAACCTCGGGGCGATTTTAGTAGCATAATTATAGCAAATCTCTAACACGCAACTGTTGTTACATTTTCCAGTTCTAAAAGACAAAGAAAAATGGTTTTATTGATATCTGTCTTCTATAGCTCTAGAAATGATTGTATATATATATATATATATATATATATATATATATATATATATATATATATATATATATATATAAATAGAGATAGAGATATCTACAAACTTCACTGATTTATTTCTGCTATAAATATGCGATCTTATCTGTACATTCCCTTTAATAACGACGATTTTTTCTTATTATCCTAATTCACTTTTTTTCTCTGAATTCTCATAACACATTTTAGTAAAATGTAGCATTGGTTTAACCACAAGATTTATGGTTTCACTCATGGCCTTTTGTTATAAGCTTAACAGCCCATAATATAATTCGGTTTATCCGGCAACTTTATAGACTATAAAAGTCCTTCCATCTAATAAATAATATTCTTCTTATGCAATTGCTAATGCGACATCTTTCTCTTATCAGTTTCCGAGTCTGGGGGAATATTTATTGATTATTTTCCGTATTTAGAAAAATATGATATTTGCAATTATTACAAACGACTTATTTCAAACAGATTCATGCCGTGCGGCTGACAAATCTCAAATTTTTTTTATTTATCTATTTAAAATGTCTGTATTCACTTTCCAAATAACGTATTATTAGGTTCATAACAGTAATTGGTATACTTTATTCATAGTCAGTGACGCAATACTGTGGAAACAAACAGATGTTAATGTAAACTTCGTGCCAATGATGTAGTAAGTGAAGGTGACCAATGGTCTCTGGTTTCGTCATCCTGCATGAAATGGACAGTATCATGAATTTTTTTTTTACTGACTAACATTTACTCAAGGTTATTCAGGTATAGATATATATGAGTTGGAAAATTAAAGTATTTAATTTTCGTTTATAATTCTTCTTCTTCTCTTCTTCTTCTTCTTCTTCTTATTCTTCTTATTATTATTATTATTATTATTATTATTATTATTATTCTTATTATTATTATTATTCTGTCTCAGTCATCCTATTCGACCTGGTCTGGTATTTAATATATATATATATATATATATATTATATATATCTATATAATATATATATATATATAGTATATATATATATGTTGTGTGCGTTTTGGGTTGTATCTTGCCTCTGTTTCCTAATAGCGCAATCTTCTGTATGACTCCTGGAGCTACTTCGGCATCTAGTTTTTCCAGGTTTGTTCTCAGGATCTTGGGATCGTACTTAATGTTCCTAAAATTGTGGTACAATTTCCACTCATATCCTTTTTACTTTCATTTTTAGGTCTTGATACTTATCAATTTCTTCTTTCTTTCTCATCTACTCTGGTGTCCCATGGTACTGCGACATCAGTGAATGATACTTTCTTCTTGATTTTGTCAATCAGCATCAAGACTGGTCTATTGGCACGTATCACACTATCTCTTCTGGTACCGTAGTTTCAGGATCTTTGCCTGATCGTTTTCTATCGTTCTCTCAGGCTGCTGTTCGTACTATATTGCTGCGACCTAGCTGGTGTTTCTTGCACAAGCTCCAGTGGAGGGC
>NC_061107.1:44722994-44737994 GCF_015104395.2 Macrobrachium nipponense | reverse complement strand
TTTAGCCGCGTTTCTCTTTAGTAGAAGTTTCTCCATTCTTCTTATTACTGACCTTTCTTTTGTACTCAATTTGGCTATTAAAACGCCAAATGGGGGATTAGCAGCTGAGCTAGTTAGCCAATCAGAATTCGCCGATAAGGATCCCTTGCTGTGCAACAGACTAATTATACCGTAGGACTCCCGTAAGAACTTCAGTCCCACAACACCTGCCATACGATGTCCTGGGTTTAAGGACGAAACGTTACAAGAAGGAGAACACGAAAAACATCCTTTAAACATTTTATTTAAATTCAATACGAATTCTGCAAACTTTACGAATATTATTCAACGAAAATCGTTCTAAAGCAAATTAGCAATTCTTGAGTGTGGAGGAAGACCTTAAGTGCTTTAGAAATGAATATTCTATTTTTCACTTAAGTAAGACTTTGAATCCCTCGACATGCAGTGTCTCTCAGCTGCCGATTATGACGTCAAACATTTTCCAAAAGTTTCTTCAGAAAAATCTTCAACTCTTCACAAGTTTGAGGACGTTTAGAAGAGGGATATATTGCTCTTTGATGGCTTCGGTTCCGTTCGAACAAAAGGAGGATGCGAATTATGGAAGTCATTAAGAGAATTCTAATCCCCTCTTCTGCTTCCAAATAGAGAACTAAAGGTCATTAACGATTTGGTTATGGTTTTATCTGTTAAAGTGCATGTGATGACGATTAACATCTGCATAGCCTTATGGCTTTAAAGATCTGCAGATTGCTTTAGAAAAACTTGAGTTTTGAATGTGATTTTTATTAAAGGAATTTTACAAGTTCCCCAATACAGTCAGTTTGATTTAACTTCAACAAGACATCCAAATCTCGGCGGAACAAAATCTGCATTACATTTTGGCTATAAAAAAAATCTGTATATTGACTGAATAAATCTGATTACTGAGTTAAATTTTTTTTACTGAGTTTGAGATAAAATCAATAAGAAAGTACATCCCTGTGATATTCTGTTAATCATATTTCTTTGCATTTGGTGAAATCTACATTTCTTCAGTCAGCCGTTATTACGGACTTCATTCGTTGATGACTTACTTCATTCATCACCGATATTTCAATCCACGTTAGTTTTCATTCAAGCATTCAAATCGGGATCCCGGGAACGGTTCACCTCGTCGTATAAGAGGAGTAATAGTTTTTTTTTTTTTTTTTTAGTCCGTTTGGCACTTGAGTTCGTATGAATAAAATCTTCATTAATATGCAAAGCCAATTTCTTTCCTCGTGAAACATCCATCGTATAGGAGGCAGAGTCTTCCAAGAACGTAAACGGAGCGGAATAACATGATTTGGAAGTGTGGTGTAACTGTATTCCTTTGTTGATGTAATTTTCCTATATAAAGAAGGCAAGAATGGAGACGCAATTCCTTATTTAATATTTGCTTACCAAAAGTAGTATAAACATTAGGCTTCTTTAGCTTTTTTTTTATCTCGTAACATTAGCTACATTGTTCACAATGAGACCGCCATCCATCTTGAGGGAGGTTAGGATAATGACATAGAAACAAGTGGAAAGTAATTTTTTGCTATATTACGTTACGCCATATAATAACACCGTTAGTAATTAATTTAGCTAGAATGCTGAGGGTGAGGCTTAATGAAAAAAACTAAACGTTTTTGATCGGGAAAGGTACCTCATAGTTTATAAACTTCTTTCCTTTCTTTAAGTAAGCTCTGTTGTGATATTATTCAATGTTTGTATATAACTTGCTTACCGCTCGGAGATCTGTTAGGTAGCAATTCTAAGGAGAGTCACACTAAGATTGTTTATAATTCGTGGTTCGTTTCACAGTTATTCTTAGAATTTCTCTAGCATGTAATAACAAAGTTCATCATACTATTGATTTTTCTTCTTGCCAATTAAATGTTTTAAGAATTGCACAAAAGAAAATGATGAAAACTACATGTAGATTTCGCAAAGACCTATATAGAGTTCTCATGCGTTCTCGCCTTAAATGGTTTTTTAGAGCAATGAAACCGTAATAAATACTCTCTTAAGAATGAATTGTTGCTGGAAATTGGACGCATCTCCTTACAGTAACACTACTTACAAAAATAAATGTCACTCTTACGATATTAACAACAGTACAGGTCAATACTTTCACAGAGAGACAAAAGTTCGCTAGTAAAGATTGATGGACTTCTACATCAATTTTTTACTCAGTATCTCAAAGTTTAGTCCGTCACTTTGAGAGCATCGGGTGGATGATATCTTTGTATTATCGATTCTATGTCAACCACTGTTCATCCAGAGTTGTAGTGGAACCGTAATATATCAAAGGCATCGCGTGTTTATATGTCAAATTGATAGTATTTCTAGATTATGTTATATTTGATGATAATAAATGAGGACATTGTTAACAACAAAATCATATTATTCCTTTTCATCTGATAAAAAGAATGATGAGGATTAAAGAAAAGAACATAATATTATGTCATATCTTAAGCTATTTTGTGCTCAGTTGATCTTCAAAGTGAGTTCTAATCCGCTTGAGGGATTAAACCATTTTCTTATTTAATAGCTACTGACATTATATTTTATATATGGCATTAGATAAAGACATTTTATAGCGCCTTCTGTTGAGGTTTCTACGAAAGTATGATTGAGGTCGACACCGGTAAGGGAAAATATCGACTTTCTTGATTCATAAAAAAATGAATAAAATGTATTCCGCCATAGCGGGATCGGTAATGATGTCTGCTTGTAAATCAAAGTGTCTTGGAAGCGAACTGAAATACAAATAGAGGCTTAAAAGTTAATCTCTCTTTTAATTACTAGCTAAACCCACACTAACATATTCACACAAAAATATATATGTAAGCGCGCGCATGTGTGTGTGTGTGTTTATGTTTGCTATTTACCATCTTTTAGTTTCTGAGAACGCTTTTATGTAAATGTAATTATGTTTGAGAGAGAGAGAGAGAGAGAGAGAGAGAGAGAGAGAGAGAGAGAGAGAGAGAGAGAGAGAGAGAGAGAGATATTCGTGAAAAAAGAATCCATTTCAATTCTGAACATTACGACGGTAAAGTCGATTCCTTATCTATCTATGAATGTAATAGATTTACCATCAAGTGAAAGAGCGGGGGAAATACTGAATGTGAGATTCTAAATTCATTATTGCATTTATAATGAAGTTTAGGACCGGAGGAATTCTGAAATACAGGAAGCCTAAAAAAATGCTTATATTCTGAACCGAACTTAAGTTCTTTAATGATAATATTATCAATCAAGGATTTTTCCTTCATATTTACTCGTACTACATCCTACAAATTTATTAATTAAAAACCCATCTTTACTAAATATTTCTGATGAAATGTAAAAATAGGCAATGGTATTTCCTTCAGAGCTCACTTATCAATATAACCAAAACTAAAATAGGTCCAGCAATACGTTTATTAAATTTTCGTCGACATTTTGACACGGCTCTTGCTTAGAAAGCGTCAGCTCGTAAGGATATGTTTCATTCAATGCAGATATCCCATATTCGGCGGAGACGTTCCTGATTCACAGACCATTGGCTGATCCCATTGGGGCAGGATATTGTAATCTCATCGTGGTTGGGCGGGATTCCCGTCTTCCCTCTGACCTAATGGGGGATGTGGCAAAGGCTGTCAGTCCCACTAATAACTCGAATGATCACGTTGTCGTTGGAGATCATTTTAATGCATTTTCATACCAAAATTCTCCCTCTCCCTCCTTATTGTTTGTGTGTGTGTGTGTGTGTGTGTGTGTGCTTAGAATTCCATAAATATTTGTTTATGCGGTTATCATGACCAAACACAGCGCTTGAACTTATTCAGAACTGTCAGTTAATTCGGGCTAAGTAATAAGAATAAGTCATTATCTTAAATATAGAATTAAAAGCAGGTTAATGCATACGAAATGGCCTGTTTTACTTTTATCCGAACACATATGGTTAACTGTACTGCATATGACCACTGAGCTAAATTTTCTATTTAATACATAATTGGGTTCAATGCAATTCCACAAGGCATCATGCATTTCTGCATTGTTGTACCAAAGGAAATGTAATTCTTGGTCGCTGAAGTAATACATTTTTTAATTGCCATAGCTGCCGTTTAGCTTTTTGTAGCTCACTGAGAACTTTCCTTTTTTTGAAACATTTATGATAAGTTACGTATTATTTCTTTGACAAATTATGCAGGAGCCCAGAACATTTTCTAACCAGCAAAATCAGTGCCGCGTTATCTTTCAGGGGTTTCAATTTATTATTATCATCGGGCACCATTCTTATGAAATAATGCTTATGGCACATGTATTTTTCTTATTGATGGCGTTCTTGGATGCAGACAGTACTGAAAATACACGTGATTAGAAACGTACAAAAATAGGCAAAAAGGTTCATATCGCAAGGTTCATATACAGCAAAGCATACTGAAAGACGCTAAGAGAGAGAGAGAGAGAGAGAGAGAGAGAGAGAGAGAGAGAGAGAGAGAGAGAGAGAATTTAGGTAAATTTTCTGACATATGTTATAAGATCTGTTAACATATTACCTATATTGGATACTAAAGTTTTATACGTAAAAACAAGGCAGAGGAACGCGTTTGTTCTGTCAGTACTTGGCGCAAGCATATATCCCTCTTATACGGTAAAAAACTTTGTACAAACCTGGTTCACAGACCTGCACATCTCCGTCATTTTCTACACCCACACACATACCCTATTTCCCATACACCACATTTTCCTTACTCATACCAGGTTTGTCGACATCAAGGTTCTAGCTCCTACATCCGCCTCTTCTTCGCTATGACCGTATTTCATTTACTAAGTTTATGTTCTCTGTAGTCTGTCTGTCTGTTATGCAGAAAGCAGTAATGATGCTCGAGTATAGATCCGAATCTGTAGGTTGGGCTCCTGAACGACTGCTTTGTAGGAAGTAAGACATTCATTTTAATATCTGGATTAATCGATGTATCAGCTGGTCGCCTCTAGTTCTCTTTATCAGATCACTGGAGTTTATTATGTCTTTCCTAACATCTATTGGACTCCGCAGAGCTATCACACTCGCACACAAACGCAAATGAAAATTATTAGTTTCAGATACACAATAATTTCACCATACACCATATATAACCATAGACGATAAAAATAGGATACATAATTTGCTTCAACATTCTTAGTTCAGTTTTACGTAAGAAGTTTATAACATGTACCAAGAACGATCAAAGTCTTGACGTAGTATTTATGTGTGTATGTGCATTAGTCAAAAAAATAGTATCATTACTTTCATTACATTATACATTGTTTTAAGAATTTTGGTGCAATATTATTAACTAAGTATATCCCGAAGTGAGGAAGAAGAAGGATGAACAAACACACTTCCCCGAGACTTTTATCTTGAAATACACACGTACTATGAAGGAAAAGGGTATATATATATATATATATATATATATATATATATATATATATATATAATATATATATATATATATATATATATATATATATATATATATATATATATATATATATATATTATATATATATATATATATATATATATATATATATATATATATATATATATATATATATATATATATATATATATATATATATATATATATATATATATATATACATACATACCTACATACATACATACATACATACATACATACATACATACATATATAGAGTGAAAGGGAGTGGAGAGAGTAAATGAAAATTGTAATAATGGCATAATATAAAACGAATAAGAGATAGTAATGAAACTAGGTGATAACGTAGTTAAATATGTTACTCATATGAACCTAATATCCTATAATATTAAAATTTCCCGAATACCACATGATACCTCTGCTTGATGATTAATTTGGAATCCACCAAAACTCATTTCTTGGCTGATGAAACTCAGCAGCTCATTTTGTTATACAAGTTTTTATAGTATTTTCGTTATCATATTCCATTATGAATTCCTCTGAATTACAGCTAATTGAAGGGAACATCTGATCTGGTGGAATTTAGTTCTTTAATAACAATGGAGTTGATTAAATTTCACAATAACCCTATGGTGATATTGCAAAAGGATTATAACAAACCTCTAACACGCATTTTCCAGTATTATTTAAGAGAAAAATATTATGATTAATGGGTATGGTTTCCCTAGAGCTCAAGAAATGAATGGATATATAGTTAGATAGATATACAGATAAATAGATAGATAGATAGATAGATAGATAGATAGATAGAGAATATCTACAACCTTTACTTATTTTTTCTGGTTAAATATACGATCTCAGTCTTGCATTCCTTTCTGTAGGGAGTATTTTTTTTATTCTTAATTAATGTTCAGTTTTTTCTCTGAATTTCCATAAACATATTTCAGTAGCATGTAGTTTTGGTTTAGTCGCCTTTTATCATACCATAAATAGAATCGTTGTATCCGAGAACCTTATTGCCTATAAAAATCCTTACATATAATACATAACATTCTTCTGAGGCAACTGGTGATGCGAAATCTTTTTCTTATTGGTTGTCGAGTCTGCGTGAATATTCATTAATAATTTTCCGTATTTGCCCATTTTTTTGCCAAGAAAACTTCATTGTTTAGGAAAAAGAAATGACGTTTTCACTTATAAACGCTTTATTTTAAACACTCGGCGTCCGGCTGAGAAATCTGACGATTAAGAAGAGAGAGAGAGAGAGAGAGAGAGAGAGAGAGAGAGAGAGAGAGAGAGAGACTATCCTTAACATATGCTACCTCGACAAGGAGCTGGGATCCTAAGCTATTACACATTTTGTGCATTAAATTACCTCTTGGGGGTATTTTTCTTTGCTCATAGTCAGTAATGTAGTGCCATTTAAACAAGTATTAATACAAACTTCCTCTCCATCAATGGTAAATAGCAGTGACCAAGGTAATGATAGTAATACTCGTTCATAAACTAACGTGCGATGATTACCCGGGAAGCAGGGAGCAATACATTCCTTTGCCAAAATTACCATATAAGTGGAATTGACTTTGTTAACTCGGGCTCCTAACCGAAGCTTTGAAGCAATTCGTGAGGTTTATGGTGTCTGGTTTTCTCATCATGCATGAATTGGACATTATCATAAACTTTCTGTATTCCTTAATTGTACCGAGTATAACATTTACTCGTAGTTGTTCAAATTTAGATTTAGACGAGTTTCCAAGTTAAAGGAATTAAGTTCCCATTATTATTATTATTTGTTAAAGAGGATGGCAGCATCAGTGGAATTGATTTTATATATGGTCAATTCCACTGATGCTGCCATCCTCTTTAACAAAACATGTTTGAGAAAGGGTCTCCTATCTTCATACTATTATTATTATTATTATTATTATTATTATTATTATTATTATTATTATTATTATTATTATTTGGAAGAAGACCCTCTTTTAAACAAATTCTGTTGATTAAAATGGCATAATTCAGCGAATTAATCTTATTTATTATCTTTTCTATTTTTCTTATTACTCGCTTTTCTGGCTCAGCGATACTTCGCAATAATTGACCAATATTCATATTAGGGATAATGCTGAACGTGGTATTTTATTCAGAACAGGCTTTATTAATCAAAGACTGGTATTATCTGTATACTGGTATTATCAGAATAACGGTATATGGGAAGGCGTTCCTCTGGTTCAGATCAAGCAGGGGTCGTCGTCGGTGTTGGTATCATTCCGTAAGAGAGGTCAATGTCAGGCCGGGATCGTCTATGGTATTAAGCTGGTATTACCGCTGGTATAGCTATGGCTTATCGCGACGTTTCAAACTTCTCGTAGGTCATCTTCTTGGCTGGTTAGCAGTAGAAGTGAAGAGATGGTGTCTGCATGCCGATATTTATAGCGGCTCGAATCCTAGAACTGCGTTCTCATTGGTTGAGCCGGTCTGGGGCGAAGTCTGGGATCTCTCATCGATGGTTACAGGGATGCAGCCGAGCGAGAGCTCGAGTAGTGTATCGGGGAATGGATGTCTGGAATCCTATCCGCGGTAGGAATCCTATCATCCCGCTGGTACTCCTGGATATTTGGGTAGTCGTTCGCTGCTGATCTTCGGGCGGCGGTAGGGAGGGGAAACGTTTCTTGGGTAATGTTCAAGTTAGGTTTCTCCTTTCCTATGTGGAGGGCTTCCAGGATTCGTAAACGTCGGGGATTGGTGGTTTGGTCAATTATTTCGATATTAGGTACAATATCGCTCCTTTTTATTATTACGTTATGGGCAGTCCTGGCGGGATTATAAATCGCTCCTTCTTGGGCGTGGTGAAATAATTGACCAAACTACTGATCCCCGGCGTTTGCGAATCCTGGAAGCCCTCCATATAGGAAAGGAGAAACCTAACTTGAACATTACCCAAGAAACGTTTCTCCTCCCTACCGCCGCCCGAAGATCAGCAGCGAACGACCACCCAACACTGCTAAATATCCAGGAGCATCAGCGGGATGATAGGACTCCTGCCACAGGTAGGACTCCAGACATCCATTCCCCGATACACTACTCGAGCACGGCTGAATCCCTTCAACCATCGACGAGAGATCCCAGACTTCGCCCCAGCTCGACCAATGAGAACGCAGTTCTAGGATTCGAGCCGCTATAAATACCGGCATGCAGACACCATCTCCCTACGGGCTGCTCTTGAGCAAGAGCCCGTGCTGGCATAAAGCCAGCTTAATCTTAAACAACAACAACACCATCTCTTCACTTCTACTGCTGACCAGCCATGAAGATGACCTCCGAGAGGGTTGAAACGTCACGATAAGCCAGAGCTACACAAGCATTAATACCAGCTAAATACCAGAGACGACCCCGGCCTGACATTAACCTCTCTATGGAATGATACCAACACCGACGACGATCCCTGCTTGATCTGGAACAGAGGAACGCCTTCCCATATACCAGTATTCTGATAATACCCGTATACTGATAATACCAGTCTTTGATTAATAAAGCCTGTTCTGAATAAGATACCACTTTCAGCATTATCCCCAATATGAATATTGGCCAATTACTGCGAAGTATCGCTGAGTCAGTAAAGCGAGTAATAAGAAAAATATAAAAGATAATATATAAGATTAATTCGCTGAATTCTGCCATTTTTTTCAACAGTATTATTATCACTATTATTATTATTATTATTATTATTATTATTATTATTATTATTATTATTATTATTATTATTATTATTATTATTATTATTATTGCATCAGCTGCATTAATTTTATAGAAGTTCTTTTCTATTCTTATCACGGCTTCTTCAATATTACTTAGATTGGCGAGCAACGCGCCTATTGGATACATAAGAAAAGTGAAGATCGATGAATTTGACGAAATTTATGTATATTCAAATTTTCTGTACATTATTAGTAGATCAATGCAAATCTAAGAGAAAAGGTCGTCCGCAGTTTTTCATTTACATAGAGTATTAGCTTAGGTTTGTATTAATCTACGGAGACTTTACGCCGGATTTGAATACACATAAATTTCGTCAAATTCATCGATCTTGACCTTTCCTGTGTATCCAGTAGGCGCGTTACTTGCCAATCTCAGTAATATTTGAAAAATCGTGATAAGAAGAATAGAAAAGAACTTCTATTAAATTAATGCAGCAGAAGCTGCAATCTCCTTCAATAGTACATGCATAAAAGAGGGTCTTCTGCCTAAATATTATTATTATTATTATTACTTTATTAAAAGTAATGGCTACTTCAGCAGCGTTACACTTGTAGAGATTCTTCTCTATTTTGCGAATAGCGGCTTTTTCAGTGCTACTTAAACAGGCTAGTAGAGCGCCTATAGAGGTCATGGTAAAATACAGGGTCAAAATAGGTGTATATATTTGATTTGCTGGATGAGTAGCGCCTCCAGCAGGCGCAACCGACGGGCATCAGGGGCCTTCCCGATGATCTTCGTGTTCTTTATGATGACATCTCGGAAGATAGCCTCGTGATGTTTGGTGCGGGCGTGATTCTTTCATAATAAATATATATAATAAAATATATACTCATAATAAATAATAATAATAATATTATTATTATTATTATTATTATTATTATTATTATTATTTATTATTATTACATTATATTATTATTATTATTATTATTTTATTATTATTTTATTATTATTATTATTATTATATTATTATTATTATTATTATTATTATTATTATTAATTATTATTTTATTATTATTAATTATTATTATTTTTTACTTAGGATGCAGAACCCTATACTCAAGCATACTTTATTAAACGTGATATCTACCTCAGCAGCGTTACACTTGGAGATATTCTTCTCTATTTTTCGGATAGTGGCTTTTTCCGTACAGCTTAAACAGACTAGTAGAGCGCCTGTGGAGGTCATTAACAAATACAGGGTCAAGATCTGTATAAGCTGAAATATATACATCGATCTTGACCCTGCATTTCATAATGATCTCCACAGCCGCTCTACTAGTCTGTTTCATTAGTACGGAAAAAACCGCTATGAGAAAAATAGAGAATAATATTTACCAGTGTAACGTATTATTATTATTATTAATATTATTATTATTATTATTATTATTATTATTATTATTATTATTATTATGGAGTCACGCCGACTTCTTACTTTCTCGACTTCCCACACCCATCTCATGTAAACTACTGCAAGTATTAAATATGAATGCGGTAAGTATGATAAAAAAACTTTTCTCCAATAATTATACACTCGGATTCAATGCTGACATGTATAATAGAATCCATCCAAAAATGTGATGAAACGTGTTAAGTATTTGAATCTAAATATCATCAGCTCTATCGAAATCTAAAGAAAAAATTGACAGCACAGTAAGACAACGAAAAGAAAATAAAAATTATAAGTCTCCATGACACTAGAAAGCTTTTCATCAACATCTCCCACAGAAATAATACAAATAAATGCAGTATGGCGGTAAGAGAGAGAGAGAGAGAGAGAGAGAGAGAGAGAGAGAGAGAGCGAGAGAGAACTTAATTCGATCTTTGGATACTACGGAATGAACATGGACTCGAGTTTCAGTTCACTGGGAAGAATATTTCCATTTATAACCACAAGCTGGGCGGATGTCCGAAGTTAGTAAGATTACTTCTGGAAATTAATCTAGATACGGATAGGATATACTGGAGAGTCCTTAAATTAAATGGCCGCTTCCTTCTCACCTTTCAATTGCATTTTGCAATTCGCTGGGAATGAAATGATCTAGTTATTATTATTGAACCACGGAACCCGAGTAACGAAGGTATACTATTGAGAATTAAAAGGCGGATTCTCCCAACAGTGTTAGTCAGGTAACCCCTGTTCGATTGTTTCTGTGTAAGGCAGCCCCTTCCACTAAGCGAAGAACACCAACATATCCACTCTTAAATATGACAGATGCCCCATTCCAATTGATGTTGTGACCTACAACGAACGAATGAGAAGAGGATTTGGTAAACATCAGATGTTTTCCTAATACCTGTTATTATTATTATTATATACACTAACCCAGAGTGTATTAAATTTCTTTTATTTTAGCTATGTTTTGGAATGAAATATTCAGAATACGAAAAACACAGAAGCCACCAGGAGCCGAGAAAGATTAGACTCAGAGAAAGAGAAGTAAAAGACTAAATGAAAGGAAACCAAATTTTTCCCGTAACGGCTATATCGAGTTAAGACTTTTAACGACATTTAATATACGGAAAGTATTTTCGTTCTCTGCAACAATTTTCCCTAGAAAGAAAGTTAGACTTTTATTTGATGGCAGAATATTTTATTGGCAATGGAGTCGAATATATTCAAAAATTCCTCAGGGGATTTCTAGCATTTTAGGTTTAAAGTTTTACAAGAAAAATTTCATACACAATTTTTTATTGGAAAGGAAGAAGCATACTTTGTAACACATAATTCAAGCTAATTTCTGTTATTTTCACACACACACACACATATATATATTTAATTTAAGGATTCACCAATATAACCTATTCGTAGTGTGTGTGTGTGTGTGTGTTTGTGTGTGCGTGCGTGTGTGTATGTCTAAGTATAAGTATCGAAAATTCCACAATTGAATTATACCAAAACAAATACTCACAGTTATTTTCCTATTTGAGACTACTATACAAAATCTAAGGCTCTTTCTCTTTATTATATACTTCTAATTTACCGCAACCTCTGCTGATAATAAAAATATTTAACTGATAAATATATTACTGTCTCAGTTTTATATGTTTAATTTAGTAATCACTGCACTTATCTTTGTTTTTGATATAGATATTAATAACATGGATAAGAAAATTTCATTATTAAAATAGCATTATTATTAGTTTTGTTTCTTATTATTAGATGTAAGATATAATAGACACAGTGATCAAGGAAGTCATTAGAGCGATTTATGTTTCGGGAAAAAGATGAGAATTTAATATATCACCGAACAAAATGCCTTTTCAGCGTGAGACTTAGTAATTAAGATAAGGTATCATGAGTAATGAGCCTGGCAATTCTCGCGTGTAGATTCTGTGTCTGAACATTTTATAATGAATTTTGACCTGAAGTGAAACAATTTTTGTGTCTTTATATAAGTTGGTAGTGTTCGTACCTTGTACAATAAAGAAAAAAAAAATGAAATCAGAATCGTTGCGCATTTCATGTATTCTGGAATTAGTGCTGAATTATATAATAATAATAATAATAATAATAATAATAATAATAATAATAATAATAATAATGATAATAATAATAATAAATAATAATAATATAATAATAATAATAATATTTCGGAAGGAGACCCTCTCGTAGACATGTTTTGTTAAAAATAGCTGCTGCTTCAGCACTATTAATCTTATAAAGAGTCTTCTCTATCTTTCTGATGACGGCTTTCTCGTTGTTGCTTAGACTGGCGAGCAACGCACCAAAGGGCATGGTAAAATTCGGTTGAGTCATTTGATTTATTATTGCTTATACAATTCTCTCTCTCTCTCTCTCTCTCTCTCTCTCTCTCTCTCTCTCTCTCTAACGCGACGTTTCCTCCTGATCGACAGGACATTATCAAGCGATAACTGCTGAGGGACTGAATTCCAGTGGCGAGTCCTTCTCCTTTTATCGTGGTGTTGCGAGCTCTCCAGTACGGTCAGAGCACTTCTCCGAGAGAGAGAGAGAGAGAGAGAATTGTATAAGCAATAATAAATCAATGACTCAACCGAATTTGACCATGCCCTTTGGTGCGTTGCTCGCCATCCAGTCTAAGCAACAACGAGGAAAGCCGTCATCAGAAAGATAGAGAAGACTCTTTATAAGATTAATAGTGCTGAAGCAGCAGTTATTTTTAACAAAATAATAATAATAATAATAATAATAATAATAATACCCGGAGTTCAACTGCAACAATTAATCTAGACTCTCAGTAAAAATTAAATAGTAAAGAGAATAGTTACAAATGAATGTTGAAACACACACACGCATATATATATATATATATATATATATAATATATATATATATATATATATATATATATATATATGTATATATGTGTGTGTGTGCGTATTATCCAGGGATGATAAGAAAAGTAAGTGTCTTACATACTTACAGTAGAAAAAAAAAAAAATTCTTTTACTGCGCGTTCAAACCCACTTAAATAATTTCCTACTTAGCGGAGAGAACGCTGAATTAGCCCAACCGAAATTCACTATATTCAGTAAATTTTACTGTCTTCTCTTTTCAGCAAGAAACGTACCCAATTCTAATGTCTTCCCACTTCATTGTTAAAGCTTTATAATTACAGAAGCAATGATAATAATACAGTGCCAGAATTATCAAATACTTTGAAAAGGATTGTGCTTGTATGGGGAAAGTGTACCCGCATAATATCGTTACTCTTTGGAAAGAGAAGAAAGGGAGAAAAATTTATACCTCGTGTTTTAGTTTAAATCTTTGCACATTTTACCTACATATTTCAATGATAACGTGAAACTGGCTTATTTTCTTATTATATTTTGTTAGTATGGATGTCAAACAGTCTTATCCGAAGCTATCGCCTCGACGTTTTAATCATATCAGCGAATTGGTAGACCAATATCAAAGCAATCGTTTACCAAACCACCAATGATCTTTCATCGGGATGCGTAAGGACGGAAATCAACTCGCTCTGTACGCAAGAAGATCAGCAACGACTGCGCGCACTGGGTGTAACAAGCACCTCAGTAGCTCTGGGTGAGAGAAGAGCAGCCAGGGAAACGGCGGTCTCTCTCTCGTGGCCTCACTCGATCGCTGCTATTCAGAGTTGGCGACACCGCCACGCCGCGAGGTTCTCCCCGTCTCGCCTCCACTTCGTGCATATCCTCTCACAAACTTTAGCTTCCCCTCGAGTTGGGTTTCGCCGCTGAATGGAAGGTTTCTGAAAATCGCTTCCTATTTTTAATTTATGTGTTAGTGAAAAGGAAATACTTCGCGCAATTGGAGAATTCCTTCGAAAATGGAGAATTCCTTCGAAAGTTTGGAAAGTCGTGTATATGCTCTTATATGTGTACAATGCTAAACTTTAAATAATCTGTTTCTCTGTATTGCACCACTGAACAAGTTGAATCTCTTTTTTCATGTTTTTCTGGTGAAGATTATCAATGAAATATTAAGCTTTGCACTAGCACAGAGGCGGGTTGATCAAATTAAGGTAATTATTTTTTTCTTATATATAACTTTGATAAACGCTTAGGTGAAATGATACTGTAGCCTTTTTACTTTTGACGATGTTTTATTTTTTTGAAATAACGCCAAAGGAATCACATGCCATTACTGATAAGTATATGATGAAGGTTATACATATGCACACACACACACATACACACACACACACACACACACACACACACACACACACACATATATATATATATATATATATATATATATATATATATATATATATATATACTACATACTATATACATACATATGTTGTACGAAGCCCACTAAAATTTGGAAAAAAATTTA
>NC_061107.1:44712994-44715494 GCF_015104395.2 Macrobrachium nipponense | reverse complement strand
TATATATATATATATATATATATATATATATATATATATAATATATAACATATGTGTGTGCATGTGTATGTGTGTATTTATATAGATACTGATAGTTTCAAGATATTCTCCTATACCTTCTCTGAGACTATGAATTATATGTCTACTTAGAAGGAACAGAGATAGTTTATTCTTCTCACTATATTATTTTGGATAGATAATAAATCCAACCGAGGGAATAATCAGATGATTACTGTATACTGTAAGCGGAGAGAGAGAGAGAGAGAGAGAGAGAGAGAGAGAGAGAGAGAGAGAGAGAGAGAGAGAGAGAGAGAAATGGAATGGGTTAGAGCTACGGAGGCAGAAATTGAAGGAACATTTGAAGAGTTTGTAAAATTCGAGAATGGGTTTAGGGTTTATGGAGCCACAAGGAAGTGTTTGTGGTTTCAGGAGAAGATAAGAAAAAATATAAACACCGAGTGATAGAATGAAGAAATGAAAGATTAGGGAAATAAAAGAAAAATGAATTGATGTGACGATATATCGCAGGATGGAATGGAAGAATACGTGTTGACGCACGGGAGAAGGATAAGGTGGTTACAAAGAAGGAGGGAGTTAAAGATAAAGATAATATGTGGAAGCTGCGTCGTTGTGGATGTCAGATTTGTAGATAGAATATTGCTGAAAAGCTCTGGAAAGATTTTTTGATGAAGGGAAAGTTATGTTGGTTTGGAGACAAGGAACTGAATGCTTCTTTGTAAGAACGGGCTGATACAACTGTTAGTCTTTTCTTTACTGAAGTTTATCTTCATTAAAGGAATAATATAACAAGTCAGAGAACAAGTGGTAATTTAAGGTGCAAAGTTCTGGGATAAAAAGGGTAGTCAATGGAGAATGAAACAGTTGATGTTCACAGATTTGAAACAGTTAAAAGCATCTTCGGGGAGTAAGGAGGAAATACGCAGTGAATGTTGGAATGGATGGTGGAGAGAATGGAAGAAGTGGATGCTTGCAAATATTTCGAAATAGAAATTTACGTTGGTGGGATGGGAAGAGGGTTATCAAAGTGTAGGCGAGGTAGGTGGTAGCAGAATGTGAGCAGATGACTAAGAGGGAATTAGGAGAAATCACGGTAGTTATGTTTGAAATGATTTTTGAACCAACTCTTTTTTTTTTTCTTTCTTTCTTTCTTTTGTAGAGGTGAATCATATATGTCAAATTTGAATGAAAGAAATTTTGGAAGCTGTAGGGGGTAAACTCTTTACGTTATAGTACATAGAAGTGGTAACAAAATTTACGGTTAGAATGTAAGTAGGTTACGGACCGGTGAAAATAATATACAATTCCGAAACTCTATGAAATATGAGGAGAAGAACACTTAGAAAGACATAGATAGATGGAACGAGAAGGATAATGGGATGGAGGAGTTCTCAACATGTTTGTATGTGAGTGCATGTGTCTGTTTGTGTGTGTACATATAATCCAAATTGCATGAAGATTTGTCTTACACTAAGTAGAGCATTCTCATATCTGAAGCATCCTTCTGAAATAACAGTGTCTCTGTAATGATTAGCCCTCTCATCACAGTACAAACAAAACTGGGACCAGTTAATTAGGTACAATATCAGTTTATTCAACTGTAATTAGAATCTGGACGAAACAAGAAGATAAGAAAGATTAAATGACTGTATATGACCATTATCATGTTGGTCATGACAAGAAAATAAGTATAAATGTTAGGAGCTACCTCTCAATGAAAACCTTTCTTTTTTATTCGAAAAAACCTAACATCTGCAGAAATTTATGTACCGCATCTTTTGATTTTTTCCTGAACCCACTGATTCAATAAAGTCTTTTAATATTTAATTTTGAAAACTCATTTTTGAGGATGAAATAAAGATATTCCTACATCAGTCATCTGGAACTGAAAATATTTGTAGTAATTTAAAAAGCATATTTTTCATTCATCTTTCATAAAAAAGGACATACATAACCTATCATAGTTTGTGTAACACGACTAGGTTTTCAATCCATTTAACTGGATTATATACTATACGTGAGCAACATTCGCATCGGTGGCTTGGATAAAATTTGATAAGCTTTGCCGTTATTCAAAGAATGATGTGAATATAGAACTAATCCTCAACAATTTCAAGTGCATTTTTCGTCCGTGCATGATTGGTCACTAGGTTTATGTTGTCGTATACACGGCAAGGAAAACCGGAATTTTGTGCAACAAAGTTACTCGGCTTCATCTTACTGTTAACGTCGCTGACTCCTGAACTGAAGTGTTCTTCAGTTTTTTAAGGTAACAGTGAAAGCGAAACTGTTTCATGATTACTATAATATAAATTACATGAAAGTACCCTCCCAAATTTGTGACATTAAATTCCTTGTGACAAATGCGTTCTTAATCCCAATGCTTACATAAACTGGGAATTCCTCAGGGAATCCCCATAAACTTAATGGCAACTTACGGCTCTTACATGGGACACTTGACCTATTTTACTCTTTTACTCTA
>NC_061107.1:44695494-44707994 GCF_015104395.2 Macrobrachium nipponense | reverse complement strand
ACAAACTCGTAAACCACATTCTCTTTCCACTTTACCTAAATAAATCGGATATAGATAATCATAATATTTTCAATAATTATTAAAGTTGCATTGCAGGGTTGAAAATATGTATTTGCATTTGTATTATATCGATGTTGGCATATATTCTATAAACTTGAATGAGATAGTTGTGACTAATTATCAATTCGTGATTTTGCTCATCATTATCAAATGAATAAGAACTAATGATAGTTTGTTCCTGTAATCACAACCCGTGTTATCTTATTCGATTTTGATGTATTTCATGTGAATAACTTACCTTTGTCCTGGAGATAATTTAGTGAATGAATTATAACAATGGCATTACTACACTACTACACTACTACTACTACTACTACTACTACTACTACTACTACTACTACTACTACTGTTATTATATTATTCCCAGAGTCCCTGCTATCACCCCGGGGACGGATAAGATCCACTTATTATTATTATTATTATTATTATTATTATTATTATTATTATTATTAGAGTATGCTCTCATGCAACATGAACAGCAATGGATCATTTCTTTGTAAAGCAAGCTTGAGCTGAAAAGAACCAATCCACAAAGATGAAAGTAACGGCAAACATCTGCTTATAATTTGGCTTCCTGCGTTTTGGGATATCATGCAAAAATCTTCCGAATTTCTGTAAGCGAATGTGTACTACAATTAATGGACATTTTTCTTTTTTTCGGAAAGAAGTACTGTATCAAATGAAACATATCACGTACCAGACATATTGTAAAATATTTAAATCACATATTTGAAATTCATGACTAATTATGAAACGGAATAATAATAGCAAAGATATTAATCGCTATGCTAGTATATTGATGCAAAAATATTTACTTAAACCTACTATAACTTGAATTCCTGGGAGAATTGTCGCATCGCATCTCTTCGATTTCACGATAACATTACATTGGCGAGAACTGTCGGAGTAAAACGAGGTTATCTATCCTAAGCGGATTTCGGAGGAAAGACAGAAATATTCCGATGGAAGTCCCACCGAATCGAGTATGATTTCCCGCCGGTTATTTGAAGAGGATCTCACATGCAAACAATCCGGTGGCGAGAGCCTCGTTTCTCACGGAAGAAGGAAATAAGAAGAAGAAGAAGAAGAAGAAAGAGACGAAGAGGAAGAAGACCAGAAAGAGAGAGGAAATCAGACTTTACCGATTTCTTTCTGAACGTTACAGGACGATTTTGGAACGCCTGTTTCTCAAATGTGCTCTGTCCGGAATAACTTGAAATTATTTTTATTAGTAATTTAGGCGTTTTTCTGTTCACCTAATGTGTATTCAGTGTCCATATCGTTTCTACAACTACAACGTCAGAATGCTCAGCTGACCCAATGAAATGGCGATTGAATCATAATATGACTATACAGGCAAAGCTAACCTTACCAGACGGGATAAATAAATTGATGATATTAATAACAGTCTCGATATTCTTAGTTGTAGTGGTCACAAGAGTAATAATAACGTTAACAACACAATTCAGAAAATATAATGTAGATGGTTTGAAAGTCATAACACGGTCTTTCTGAAATAAATAATTCTACAGTCTATGCCAAGTCTTTAAATAATACAAATTATGAAATAGTCTCTCTTATTGGAAAACGACAACTGAGTTAAAGCTAATCAGTGACATAATCATATAAATAAAGGAAACGCCTGTTTACAATTTAATACAAGCATACATTTACGTAAGACGAATGGGACTGACTCCTCTATAAGTTTATCAAAGGATATTGAGTTATTTTTGGTTGTCTTTGTAATGATTTTTTTGATAATATTTTTCTGTAACTAGTAATAACTGTCATAGCAACATAGTTTTCATATGATAATTCTTATTTTCACCAGTTAGCTGAGTGGACGTCACAATCATCTACTACATATTACGAGGAAGTTAATGGGTGAAAATAATAAGAGTTATTATACGAAAACTATGTTGGAATTGCAGTTATTACTACTCATGTATATATATATATATATATATATATATATATATATATATATATATGTATGTATGTATGTATATATACATATTTAGTATAGAATAATTACTGGATATCTTCAACCCATCTAAAATACTGTTCGGCTCTCCTTGAATGCTAATGGACCACTATTCTTCAACGCTGACCTCATTTGCTTGTAGAGAATTCAGATACTGATATCCTCGTTTGTCGTACACTGATTTTAATGGTTCTCTCACATGATTATATTGGAGCTTTTGATACACTGAGTGCCTGGTAATATGAGTAATAGATTTAATTAAGATGGGTAGGTAAGGGAATGTGAGGATAGGGGAGACATTTACCCATCTCATGCAAACCTGTTTGTTCACCCTGGTTAGGGCATGCTAGGTGAGGTAGGTGATCAGCATGGTAGGGGAGACAGCAGAGTCGAGTCTAGGGCGTGTAGCACATGCAAAGAGGCTTGTTTAGAAATAAGTTATATTTTCATTGTTTACAATACAGCTTCAAAGATGCTTAAATTTCAACTTATTTTCTTGTAGAAATTTCATGTATTTAATACAAGAAGTCTCAGGATATAACATATCAAAATAACACAAAATAAAGATTACAAAAACTAACATATTCCATTGCTTTTAGCTAAATAACTGACCATTTAATATCAAATTTGTTTACTCACTTAGGAAGGACAACGGTATGAAAATCAGAGGAGGAATACTGATAATTAAGGCTAATGTATCATAAAGGCTTGGTATTACTTTGTTGCGTGGAGAATGATAAAATGAGGTATTATTGAAAAAAAAGAGGCAGAACTGATAGATTGATGAACTTCGAGTGATTCATTTCGCTGTTAGTCACGACAAAAAACTTCCAAATTGTACTCAAGTAAACTGTTCCGTAAGTGAAATATAAAGAATTTGTCATAACAGACCAAACCGTATTTCTTTAAAGAGGCTTTTATTTGTCTCAAGAGTGACAAATATCCATCCCATGTGCAACAAAAACAAAAAGTCTGGCTGGCAGAAAATTTAGTAGCGTTTTGGAGAAAGCCCGACGTTCTTTTATCTTGCTGTTAAGGATATTGCAGTATGTATCATAATGCATCCTGTTTGATTCACGAAAAAGAAAAACTGTAACCATTTAGATGTTATGATAAAGAATTCTCCTTCTTCTTAAGGAAATGAATTACAACTCTGTTCATAAATGACTAAAATATTAAACAAATAACTGATGTATGGTGAATATACACACATACACACACACACACACACACACACACACACATATATATATATATATATATATATATATATATATATATATATATATATATATATATATATATATATATATATGACTGGTAAAAATGTTCTGTTACAACAGAATTCCATATAATAAAAGGAGCCCATAAAAACACCAAAATATAGAGAGAAAAGTACTATATTTCAGAGGCTGGTGACTCCCTCTTCAGGTAGATGAATGAGAAAAGTTTACAGAAAAGGTGGTATTTATACCAAGAGGTCCATCCACAGCCATGTCAATTTAGGTCACCCCCGCTGATAATCTTCCTTTAATCTTCTTAAGCGTTGGTTGAATGAAAACCTTGTCGATCGTATCAGAAATCCATGCTCCTTTTGAGATGTTCATTACCTGCCTCTCTTTTATTAAGGCCGATTCCATCATTTGACTCTTGTACCGGCAGTTGTTGCTATAAATTACACGTGACAAATTCCAGTTTTTTCTATGGTTATGTTCATTCATATGGTTGAAAATAGTTGAGTTCTGTTGTCCATACCTAACTGACCATTTGTGTTGTATTAATCTTTGGGGAAGTGATTTACCAGTAAATCCTATGTAAGATTGGTCACAGTTCTGGCATGGGATTTGGTAAACCCCAGTGTCCTGGGGAAATGTCTCTTGTTGGACATTAATCAGGGATTTGGCTAAGGTGTTTGGGTAAGTAAATGCAAAAGGGTTAGATTTTCCGAGGGTCTGAGTCACCTTCTTAATCGTGTCCAGGTTTGGAATTCTTATTTTAATGTTGGGTGTATCTCTGGTCTTGACTTTAGGGGGTCGGTAGAAAATTACGTTTACTTTGTGAATTGCTTTCTCAATTATATGGTCAGGATACTTTAAAGACGAAAGTTACTTGAAAACTCAGCTATTTTCAACCATATAAATGAACATAACTATAGAATAAACTGGAATTTGTCACATGTAATTTATAGCAGCAACTGCCGGTACAAGAGTCAAATGATGGAATCGGCCTTAATAAAAGAGAGGCAGGTAATGAACACCTCAAAAGGAGCATGGATTTCAGATACGATCGACAAGTTTTTCATTCAACCAACGCTTAAGAAAATTAAAGGAAGATTATCAATGGGGGTGACCTAAATTGGCTTGCCTGTGGATGGACCTCTTGTATAAATACCACCTTTTCTGTAAACTTTTTCTCATTCATCTACCTGAAGAAGGAGACAGTAGTCTCTGAAATATAGTACTTTTCTCTCTATATTTTGGTGTTTTTATGGGCTCCTTTTATTAGATATATACTATATATATATATATATATATATATATATATATATATGTTTATATATATATATATATTAACTATATATATATATATATATATATATATATATTTGTATGTATGTTTATATATATATATATTATGTATATATATATATATATATATATATATTTATATTATAAAATAATAATATATATATCTATATATATATATATATATATATAAATATATATATATATATATATAATACTATATATATATATATATATATATATATATATATATATATATATATATATATATATAGACATGTATAAGCATACAAAAATATATGACGATACGTAAGGCAAGAGTGGACATTGAGAAAGGTGTGCGTGTGTTATATCGTGTTCTTCCCCCTACCCACCCTTTTTTTTTCATTAACACTATCACCATCCAAATTCCCTTGTTCTTGGTTTTACTGAAGCTTATGCTAACTAAAATGCAACGGAGGGAATATCCAGCATGTATGATCCTCATGCGGACTGGAACTGGTTTATAAGCTAATTTCAAACGCTACCAGTGAAAATTAAGATAGGGTATTATATCTACATATATGTTTCATTTTGATCAAACTTGCAAGTCAAAATATTAAAAAAGTCCAATGGCCTCACGATTAACAATCTATTTTCCGTTAATCTGCCTCTATATTTATACTTTAATCAATTTTTTTTATAAAGTATTTAACATAAATTAAAGCATATAATGAGTGTTTTAGTATTCTTATACAGTATATATTTTTTTTTTATAAATGATAGATTCCTAATTAATGGCTTACATGCAGACTAGTCCATTGGTTGTCTTATGTTACTCAAGCAACTGCCATTAAAATAGTCTTGTCCTGGAAAAAGCAGAGATATATTAACAAACAGACCTGAGCATCTCTCGAAACTTCTCTGAAAGCGGTCAGCTTTAAATCGTCGGTGCAGTTCACCATGGTGCATTCCGGCCACCTTAAAGATTGCTGCATTTCAGGCAGAAATAACCTTTTCTAATTAGAAGCTTAATGATTCCACATCTTTGATAGGCCTGTGCCTGAGTTTCGATTACACCGATTCGCTTCTTTTTTAAAGTAGGCCACAAGACTGTAAAATATGAAACGCAAGGCACTGTTGTTGCTACACGTTACTTGCTTTCCGCATTAGTTATATAAAAAAAGTAATCTATATATCAATAAATTTTCTAACAAAATATTTTCCTCTCCATATTCCCATAGCAAGAGACAATATAATTTTACTTCCCTTCTGCACAAAATAATTTTGAAGTAGAACAGTTGGACAGCAGCTAAAATATTCACAAGATTCCACGACTTTTGAACGCCACAGATTAAAAGATTCGTTACCGAATATCTCGGCGATTCCATAACATGGCATCGGCAGGAATTTCTCTAGTAAAATCATGATATCTATTCTGAAGGATTCCGTAAAAACGACAGAAATATTCCGTCGGGATTTTCACACTGAATGGAGTGCGATTTCCCGTCGGATATTTGAAGAAGATCTCACCTGCAAACAGTCTGGAGGCGAAAGTCGTGTTTCTCACGAAAGGAGATTTCAGGACGATTTTGCAGTTCAGTTGTACGAAACTTTCTCTTATATACATATATATAATAGATATATATATATGTGTGTGTGTGTGTGTGTGTATGTATGTGTACACGCATACTAACACATATACATACGTACATAAATACGTTCATAAAACAGCATACGCATTAAAATTAAAACTGTTTTAAAAACGTATTTGAGACCATTTTATTCCTTTGCTAAAAGGACCTCTTTACAACTCGAAATCTTCGGTATGGATCTCCTGACTTACCTTGATATTGGGGCTTTTGTTCAGAATCGAGCCCCGGCTCCTCTTGCATGGTAATGGAAGGACAGACTTGACCTCTGACCTTACTTTTTTTTTCTTTTTTTTTGGGGGGGAGGCGGGGAATGAGGGTGGGGGGAATTCATTTTCAACGGATCTCGGATGCCATGGACTGGGTTATGACTCGTTGATTACTTTCTTTCAAGTTACTGCTTTATTTAGTGTTTGGCGGATATATATATATATATATATATATATATATATATATATATATATATATATATATATATATATATATATATACACACACACACACACACACACACACACACACACATATATATATATATATGCTATATATGCGTGTGTGTGTGTGTATTTAATAATCAACTAAGGTACCCCTAAATCACTGGCTTTTGAATTCAAAACAGAGTCTATGAAAAAGACGAATGAAAGTTATGTGCAACTTCAACTTCCTTAATGTCAGAAATGATATGAAAAATTTTGTTTACACCTTTTCCAGTTACATTTAGTTGCTTCATAATCTTGAAAGATTTGGATTATTGAATACTGATATAGATATAAATCAGCAAGGAAAATACAGAGAAATATTTAAATAGTCACAGATGAACGATGGTTGAATAAGGATTTTATTTTTGTTTTTTTCGAGGACTTTGGTGAAGAGTTTCAATAAGTTTGCAAATATTTAGTTGGGTTTTGCATATTTATGTCACTAAATAATTACACATACGTCTTGAAAAATTTGAAACTATTATTCTATTACAGTAATCATAATGATAATATACGAGGAATCCAATATGAAATTACTGAGGGTAAAATCTAATTGCTTTATTTCCCATTTATTATATTCTTGTCTGTTAATCGTTCGGTTTGATCTACGTAAATTCAAACATTTAGTGAAATGGTGAGAGAACCTTCAAACGCTGTAATAGAAGGATGAATTAACTTAGGCATCAAGGAATAAGAACAGGCCAGTCAAGTAAGATCTGTTTTGGAAGAGGAAAGGCAAAGTCTTGGTGAAGAAGGGAATTGTATGGATATGTGCAAGAGATTGAAAAGAAGTTAGCTGCTTACAGATGAAGACAAGAAGTCGAAGCTTTACTGATGACTTATTTGGACAGCAATTGGAACTTAACAAGAAGTGGAAAATATAGAGAAACGAAATAGTTGTCGAACGGCTAACTTTGTAAACGAATGGGTTATGGTGTTCAGATGATGGATGTGGAGAGAGAGAGAGAGAGAGAGAGAGAGAGAGAGAGAGAGAGAGAGAGAGAGAGAGAGAGAGAGAGAGAGCTGTAAGTGAAGAATTTTTGGGACGAAACGAAAATGGAGAGGAAGATCTGGAAGATGGAGAATAGAAGGCATGAAGGAAAAGATAGACCTCATCATGTACAGTTCACATACACAAGTCTGTGTCTCTGTGTGTTTGTATATAAGTATGTGCCTTTTTCTGCTTTCTCGATTTTATCTTTAATTTTTCATTTTGTTCCCACTTCCCAATTAAATCTGAAAAAATTTCACTTTTATTTTACCACTTACTCTTCGACAGGTAATATTCCAGCCCTATTTCTTACTTTATGTTACAACATCTTCATTTCCATTTCTCCCCAACTGAATCTGGGAATGTCGTCTGTTTCCTTTGAAGTTGATAAAATTCCCAAATCGACAGTCATAGCCGTTTCGATAGGAAATCTTTGGATTAGTGCTGCTGTCGCTTTCAGTCTCGCTACATTTTACTCAACTGCTGCCTGCATTTTCTTTGTTAATGTTTATATATGACATTGGGAGCGTGAATGGCTGTGTACTCGTTATTGAGAGTTTAGGTGATATGAACTTTTTGTATGTAGAATTTTACATGTGAATATTGAGAATAACGGTGAGTTGTTAAAATATATTGGAACAAAAATTCAGAATTAGATGTAATTAATATTTCAGTGCCCCGACAGTAATTTTTGTTCATTCAATTGTTATTTTGTTTTCAGAGTGTAAATAAGGCGAGTATAGAATGCTTTTCTAGCATAAGCAATAATATCAAATTAGAAGACGAAATTGGAGCAATACGTGGATGTATTCATATAATTCATCAATACCTTTAGTGCTAATTGGTATAGAGAGAGTGTTGAGTAGATTTGTAGATTTGACACAAACGGTGAACATAGTATCAAATTGGCTGACGATTAAATGGATTATATTTATTCCCGCAATTACGATCGTTATCCAACCACTGCCGCAAAAGAGAGAGAGGAGAGAGAGAGAGAGAGAGAGAGAGAGAGAGAGAGATGAGACGGGAGGCGGGTGTTCAGAAAGTACACAGATGAATTTTGTAGAAGAGACAATGGCTTAAAAGTGTCCAGAAGAGACAAAAAATTATTTTTTTCACTCCATGACTCGGTCTTTTACAGAGAATATGCTTTGTTCGCTCGCCTTTGCTTATCCCAAGGTTTTCCGACTTCTTAACCGAAAAGAGACGCTTCTGTTTATTACTATAATTCTTGGGGGTTGTAAATGAAAAATACTTTTCATAGATTTATTTTCCTATCAATACTATTCTGTGTTTATAGTTATATTTAAAAAAAAAATCAACAGGGAACTCACCCTCACTACCCAAAAGGAAACTTCAAATATGTTTTGAATATCCGTGAATTTGCAGGGTTAGTTTTAATTACTGCTCTTCTAAATAATCAATCTCTACTATACTCTGTTTTTTTTTCATCTGTCCATCCGCCTGTGGTGTTTTTGTATGGTAACACTGCGTCCCGGGCTTTAGAGAGTTACGCTATGTGTAAATTTTAGGTAAATAAAAGGATATCTGTGTATACATTTGCAACTGAAAAGTGTTTTAATAATTTACTGTATGCGAATTACACCGTTAATATTCGAAATAGGATATTATTATAATCGTTGAATGTAACTATCTAAAGCCCGGGACGCAGTGTTACCATACAAAAACACCACAGGCGGATGGACAGATGAAAAAAAACAGAGTATAGTTTACATGAAAAAAAAAGCATATTCGTAAAGATTTTGAAAACTTGAGGTGCTGACCCTTGAATTAGCTGCTGTGCGCATTTTCTCTGTGAGGAAATTTCATAGCCCGTCAAGCATCATGAAGGAAATATGTTAGTATAAAATTATTTTTTATGTTTATTAACATTACAAGGCCCTCTTTTCTTACCCGAATTAACGACAAGTGAATGTTGCCGACTTTGTTATTAACTACTTTTTTTTCATATATTATATTTGTTCAAACAAGATCAGAAAAAAATAGTTTATAATAAAACCAGCAGTTTCTAGCAAAGGAAAACAATCGTCAGTGTTGATAAAGATTAGAACAAATCTTTATACTAACATTTCCTTTACAATGTTTGGCAGGCAAGAAGTTTCTTCACTTAGAAAATGCACAAAAGAAGGAATTCAAGAAGATATAATGCATTATGGCAGAATCTCAAGCGTAAAATGGATGTTAGTGACGTGCTATTTTGAGATATCCCTGATAATTATCTCTGCCTCGATCTATGATATATCAGCGAGCTCAAGACGGCATTTATTGTGGAGTTTGAAAACCAAATGAAATGGAAATTGATGGAAGTGAGACACTCGAGCTGTCTTCTCTTATACAGTTCCACATTCATGCTCCGTATCGCAACGGTTCCATTTTCACCCATTAACAGCTGCCTGAAGCTGTTGAATCTCTAATTACAACTGGATGCAGCAAGGGTACCGCCCCCCTCCTCTCTCTCTCTCTCTCTCTCTCTCTCTCTCTCTCTCTCAATTTTCCTATCTCTCCGGAGTATTAACTTATAGAATAATATAGTTCATAAAAACAAATAACAAGAATTTGTGAATTTTTCTATATTATTAAATGGTTCATTGGGGAATTTAGTTTTTCTTTATTTTAATTTCCATGATATTATCGTAAATAAAAATAATAGTATCCATTTTTCCACTTAGCTTATAAATCCACTCGACAGGGGTTAATTCTCGTAAAGAAAAAGATGGCAAACTAGGTCAATGATATTAGAGTGAATTTCACTATATGTCAGTTACAATCTTCTCAGAGGTTTGCCTCTTACTGATGTCATCACTCTACCCAGTTTGAGTAACCTTGACCTGCATTCAAGATCAAAGAATGATCCTCTTTGCAGATCAGTTTATTTCACATTTTTAGGGGTTTCATTGTAAATTGCAGACAAATAATTCATAATTTGGTATTCACATTATTAGTATGCAAAAATTAATAAGCAATTTTTAAAATCTTTTATGAAAAGTCCCTCATATTTTTAGAAAGAAAAGAATGAAATTTATTAGAAGGAAAACTTTATAGTTATTTAGGAATATATAACTTAGAGAACAATAGTAAAAGTGCCAGACTATTTTTTACTTATGGTTAACTATTTGAAAAGTGTAATATTTTAGATGCACAGAATCGCTTCAAGTTTTAATGGTTTTATTGTACAGGTAATAAAAGTTAGTTGAAACGACGAAAAAAATTCTTGTTGATGTTTATTCTTTCTTTATCTGTGGTCATACGGGATGTTTGTGAACGATGAGAATTTGCTCTCTCTCTCTCTCTCTCTCTCTCTAGATTACCTTGGAAGATCCCAGCTTTCTTAAATAATACACAATTTCTGTACCTAAGGCAGAAGTTGGTCAGAAAATAATACGAAAGGCCTCGTATTCGCAATTGTGAGTTTAGAAAACATCTACTATGTGCTCGTTTATATCAACATCTTAAGGAGTAGTACAGAGGGATACCTCCCTAAAGAATTAATATGTGCTTTGATTAATGGCCTAAGAAACACAAATGGTACTTAGAGGAAGTTTCGTGAAAGGCACATTCGAGGTGAATCGGGGATTTGTGTGTCTATCGAAGAAAACAATGTGTGCTGTGTAAACAAAACAGAATCAGTGATGGTTAAATTGTGATAAATGAGGAGTAAAAATTTCACTGGCAAATTTGTCTTCATGAGAATTAATAAGTATGTTTCAAAGATATATCTGAAAGTATAAAGTTAGTTAACTAAGCACATATTACTTGTTTTTTCTCAAACACCTTTCATATTCATATTTTTCTGTGCCTGATGATATTAAAAGTCATCATTTCAGCAGTTTTCCTCAGGTGTCAGAACCTGTGATGTATTTTTAACATTAATCTAAAAGTAATTTAGAATTTTTGCGACCAATAGAAACTTTAAGGTATATATGCATATTGAAAACATGCACAATAATTATATATATATATATATATATATATATATATATGTTGTTAATGCTTACATTGATACTATAAAATTAATTAACAAGTGACTTTTTTGGTTTTTCCAGTAAAATAAACACTTTATATATATATATATATATATATATATATATAATATATATATATATATATATATATATATATGTGTGTGTGTGTGTGTGTGTGTGTGTGTGTGTGTGTGTGTGTGTGTGTGTGTAGAGAGAGAGATTACTGGATGAGAGATTAAGAGAGATTGTAAAGATCGGGAAACAGCAGTATGGATTCATGAGAGGAAGAGGGATGGTGGATATCATCTTCATAGAAAGACAGCTACAGGAAAAGAGGCTAGAGGGAAGCCAGAAACTTTTTTGTGCACTCATAGGCCTCGATAGAATCCCAAGAGAAGTGATGCTTTGGTGTTTAAGGAAAAGTAAAGTTCCAGAAAAGTTGGTTAGGCTTGTCGAGATGATACATAAAAGAACCAGCACAAAAGTGATAACAACATTTGGGGAAACAAAATTTTGAAATTAGTGTTGGATTACACCAGGGGTCAACATTAAGCCCATTTTTGTTTGTGCTGGTCATGGATGTGTTGAGTGAGGCGATCAGGAATGAGGAGCTGTGGGAACTGTTGTATGCCAATGATCTGGTGATTACTGCTGAAAATGAGGAGGATGTACAGAGAAAGGTTGGAGAGTGGCAGGAATCTTTGGAGAGGGGTAGCTTAAAGGTGAGTGGAAATTAAACAGAGGTTTTGCTGAGCAGTAGGGAATATAGAAAGAAGAGTAATGCAAGAAAGAAGAGGCTCGATTATAAAACATGCAGAAACGTTTAAATACTTAGGATCTACTTTAA
>NC_061107.1:44670494-44690494 GCF_015104395.2 Macrobrachium nipponense | reverse complement strand
TCCTATTTTGTCAATAATTTGAAACTTATCATCCAAGAATTCAAGGCTACAAATTCTAAGTGCTCAAAGATACATACCAGTAAATGTTGACATCTTAATTTGTTTAGCTTGGTTTGAATAAAAATGAATATAAGACAAATTATTTGTTGATTTCCTGTATACTTTAAAACAAAAATTGGTATTATTTTCTTGTAACTAAGACATCTAGAAATGGGATATCATTATTTTCTTCATATTCTATTATGAATCTTATAGAATGTACAAGATTATTAATTAATATTCAGGAAATCAGCTATATTTACATTGTTTCCCAAAACACATTAGAGATAGATTCCTTTGAATAAGCATAATATCAGAAATTTCACGAAGATATTAGAAAGAGGCGGTAAGAGGGGGTTTCCCATAAAGATGTCAAATATTTGTTTGTTCTTATGTGGATTTTATGATATATATATATATATACACACACACACACACACACACACACACACACACACACACACATATATATATATATATATATACAGTGGTCCCCCCGTATTCGCGGGGGATGCGTACCAGACCCCCCCGTGAATAGTTAGAACCCGCGAATGTTTGGAACCCCTATAAAAATGCTAAAAACAGCCTATTTTGTTAGTTAAAACTCAAGAAAAACCCACTAAAAATATTCCTACATGGTTTTTTTAATAGTTTTATCACAAAAAAGTGCATTTTATGATGAAATTCATCAAAAAAACAAGGAATTTGTGGATATTTATCTTAGAAAAATACCGCGAATGCGCAGATTTTCCGCGAATAATGCAGGGAAACGTTCCCGAGAGAAATCCGCGAATGTGTGAGTCCGCGAATCTGGAGAACGTGAATACAGGGGGTCCACTGTATATATCAATAGAAGGATCCACAGTAATATCCTTGTTTATCTAGATATAATATATTTATGGAAATATATACAAAGTTTAAAGCTTGCATCCATCCTCCTGTGGACTTGATCACTAAGCATATATATATATATATATATATATATATATACGTATATATATATATATATATATATATATATATATATATATATATATATATATATATATATATATATATATATAATATATATATATATATATATATATATAGCTAGTGATCAAGTCCACAGGAGGATGGATGCAAGCTTTAAACTTTGTATATATTTCCATAAATATTTTTATATCTAGATAAACAAGGATATTACTGTGGATCCTTCTATTGATATATATATATATATATATATATATATATATATATATATATATATATATATATATGTATATATATATATATATATATATATATATATATATATATATATATATATATGTGTGTGTGTGTGTGTGTGTGTGTGTGTGTGTGTGCGTGTGAGTTTGTGTATATCATAAAATCCACATATGAACAAATATTTGACATTTTTATGGGAAACCCCCTTTAAACCGCCTCTTTCTAATATCTTCGTGAAATTTTTGAGATTATGCTTATTCAAAGGAATCTATCTCTAATGTGTTTTGGGAAACAATGTAAATATAGCTGATTTCCTGAATATTAATTAATAATCTTGTACCTTCTATAAGATTCATAATAGAATATTAAGAAAATAATTATATCCCATTTCTAGATGTCTTAGTTACAAGAAATAATACCAATTTTTGTTTTAAAGTATACAGGAAATCAACAAATAATTTGTCTTATATTCATTTTTATTCAAACCAAGCTAAACAAATTAAGATGTCAACATTTACTGGTATGTATCTTTGAGCACTTAGAATTTGTAGCCTTGAATTCTTGGACGATAAGTTTCAAATTATTGACAAAATAGGAGATTCATTATGTTATCCTTCATATTTTTTGGAATAGTGTAAGAATAAGGCAAATAAGATATATTACAATCCAACCAGAGTCAATACATAACTTGAGAATATTCTCGGTCTACCTTTTCACCCGAATTTTATATCTGCAATACCAATGCTAAAAACTATTGATAATAATTTAGTATTTAGGTATAACTATACTTTAAGAAATATGTTAATTAAGAGTAGTCCGACCAATTCAAACAATATTGTATACAGTATCCCTTGTAAAGATTGTAATAAGATCTATGAAAAGAGAGATGTTCCCAACGCAAATATGCTTTTAAAGAGGCCCAACAAACAATGGCTTTTCAGATCATTTGCTTAAGACAGGCCATGCCATTAACTGGGATAAGTCATCAATGTGCAAGGCCAACGACTACCAGAAAAGAAATTTTCTGGAAACTGTATCCATCAAAGCCACGTCCACCATGAATTTTAATCTCTGGCCCGGATTATCTCTTGATCCTCTTTGCCTGTCTTTTCTGTTTGGAGAACATGCTGCTGAATCAAGAAACTGTAACTCTGCCCACCACTACTTAATTTTGTATATAAAGTTCTGTAAACCATGATTTTACTTATTGAAAACTTGAAAATGTAGAATATACTATGAAAGTACTTGTTCCAACTCCCGTCTTTCACTCGCCCTCTTATGTGGATTTTATGATATTCTCAAGCACGTGGGCATTCGTTCCACATTATACATACACACACCCACACACACACACACACACACACACACACACACACACACACACACACACACATATATATATATATATATATATATATATATATATATATATATATATATACACACACATATATACACACATATTAGTTTATCAACCCAGCGTTACACGGGAAAACTGTGAATGACAACCGATAAACTCTCTCTCTCTCTCTCTCTCTCTCTCTCTCTCTCTCTCTCTCCTTCTCTCTCTCCTCTCTCTCTCTCTCCTGTTAATATGGTTGCTTCAGTTACATTGCCCAGCATTTTTTATTTCATAGTTCACCGCTTCTCACCCCATTCCTATTAGGGGCTGAATTTGGTCACGCCCCTTCTTCCTATCAGGACTGAACTTAAACTTAAAGGGCATGAGGGGTGTCACTATTCATCTCAGCGACCTCAAAACTATTAATTAGACACTAAAATCAGTACTTTTTGCTTATTTTTAGATGTAACCACCTTAACACCCCCTCTCTACCGGGGCTGCACTTAGACTAAAGGGCATCGGAAGTGTCACTTCCCATCTCAGTGACCTGGAAGAATATATAAATATCTGTTGAATTTGGTTATTTTTACATATCATCCCCTTCCCACCCCTACTCACACCCCCTTAGGAAACATGTTGCATATTTTTTCCTGTGGAAATTGGAATCAAATATGAAAATAAAAATTACTAGATAGCTCAATTGATAATTGATTCGTAAGCAATCAGTCCTAAAGTCCTAAATCTTTCAGAGAGCAAAGATGGTTTTCGTTTGGAAGGTGGTATATTGAGTAATTTTTAAAATATTTTGTAATAATGTTAGTAATTTTTTGCATAGTTTTCCACCAGCATTGTTAAAACTAACGATAATATATGAGAGGGTCAGCTACATACAATACTAACTGTATTGTATTGTGTTTTGTTTACGAAACTGACCACTTTGCTGTAGAAGCACAATCGATTCTTTGTGATATCTTATGGGTAATTCGAGGGTAGTTAGAAAGAGAGTAATGCAACTCAGAAAAGACAAAACACTAAAATAAAGTTAATTTTACTTTATTCTTGGGGACTTCTCAACCATAGTACATCAATAGACGAAATATAAACAAGTCAGCACTCATCATAAACTAGTGTTTCTGTTTTTCCTTACGCATACAGTGGGATAATTGGTCTCTACAAAGTCACCAGTCGGAATCCAGGTGTACAATGAACTGAAATGTTAGAATCAAAGAAATTTCACATTTACTTCCGAAATAGAAATTTATAATTTAGTTATGTGGTCTCCTACACTAATTGATTTTGGTCAAGGTCAAGGTAGAGTAGGTCTTAAGACTAGGCCTAGGAAGGGTCTACCTAGCTGCCCAATTTCCCTTGTGTTATATCCCTAGTGCATAACGGCTTATACCCTCACGCAATAATATATCCCCCCGCCGCGGCCCCCCCCCCTTTCAAAGTCGTACGATTTGGGGGGTAAAATGGCTGCTGCTTCTAGCTAAAGTCAAATTTTGAATACTGGCGAGGTGAGGCTGGATAAAAACCGTAAAAATTTTTCATCTCTCCGATCATTTGATATTTCATTTATTTATTGACCTATTTTCACGAAATATTGAGATTGTTTCTTGAACAAGTTTTTTTTGTTATGTACGTTGGAAGGCGCATTTTTGCCTTAGTATTTGTATAATATTAGCATTGAATTATTAGCGATAAATTCCCGAAGGACATTTGTTAAACGTGATTGCTGTGGCAACTGCATTCAACTTTTAGAGTCTTCAATCTTTCTCATAATTTCCTTTTTCTAAGTGACTTCTTTCAGCTAATAACTCTCCGGTGATTGTCATTCTTGGTATTCTTTGTGACTGGACCAGTAACCGGTCGTGAACTTGGATTCTAACTGCTGGACCTATTCATCGTTATTACTCAGAAACTCGCATGTAGTACATTTCTTATAAAATAACGAATCTCAGTTCATTCACAAGGAATGGCAATTATCAGAGAGTTACTGACCAAATGCAACAACACAGACGAAGCAACTGCCAGAAACAAAGAAAAGACCCGTAGTATTATATTAATATGATTTATCTTCCTCTAATATAAAAATCTGAAATCTTTAACAAAACAAATAAAACAAGGCGTGGTCCGAACTTCAGCTTACTTAGTATATGCTTGCAAGATTTACCGCTCACTCATAAGTTGTAAACATTATATTTTTAACGTAACGTGGAGCGCCCTTCGTAATCAAACGCCTACTTATGAAGTGGTCTTCGTAATTAATACTCATACTTGTGAAGTGGTCTTTGTAATTAATACCCATACTTAGTAATACTCATAGTAACAACAATGATCAAATAAAAGGGACGCAAATTAATCACGTTCATTTATTCTTAGTTATGAGCGGAAACACAAAATAATTGAACAGAAACATGGCGTCTAAATTCAGGAGACCTAATACATTAAAACGTGCTAAAACCTATGGTCAAATTCAGTGTTGTATCACCAACGAAATCAAAATAAATAGGCTATGCTACATTTTATTAGAAATAGTTTTTCTATACTATTTAACATACGCATTATTTATTTGTTATATTTTGATTCCAACAAATAAATAAAATGTCGTATCCTCAAATCCCTTTTTCAGACCATTTTAGGCTCTTGAATAGGACTCTCCTAGCCACCAACAAGAACAACAACAGAAACAACTACAACAAAAAGTAGTTAGTAGGCTAATTCCACAAGTAAGCTATCATAAAGTAGAGATTAAGATAATTTTTATTTATAAAGGATGTCCACAGTTGGAGTTGTTATGCGCGCCGTAAATTGTAAGACTGGACTAGCAGAACACATCATTCCATGGTTACATTCGAATTCACATTGTTGGTTTGCTCTGCATTATAAACGCATTCCCATAATGATGTGTTCCAAATTAAAACTTTTACCGGATGCAGACCCGCAGATGTGGAAAAATGTATCACTTAATTTTATTTTTTCAGTAAAATTGTCAATTTGACTATGACCTTATATGTTGTCTAGGAAATTATCATCAGATAGAATAAAAAGAAAAAAGTAATTAGGCAAATTTGCAGAAAAAAATGACAGAGAATTTAAGTTTTTAAATTCATATGGACTTTGAATTATCAACTTTTTGTGTATCATAACTTTGGAGTGGGATCGTCCCCAAAGAAATCCGATTTCCTCAAAAGAATTCCCAGGAGAAAATTCTCTTTTGGAGTTTTAGGATTCGATCCTTCTTTCGCTGTATTTGACTTCAGAAAGTTTCTTATTCACTCACCAGGGAACGTAAGAATTATCTTCGACTTATGCATGCATACATATACCTCCCGGGATCACGTATTTTACGGAACTTAGTGATGCTGACCTCACCACGTTCAACCGATGGAAAGTATTTTATTAACGGCTGAAATGATAGAAGCATACTGTGCATGATAAGCTGGACTTGTTAGGACGCAAACACAGACAGGTTTAAATACACATACGCAATATATATATATATATATATATATATATATATAATATATATATATATATATATATATATATATATATATATATATATGTATTAAGTTAACCACATATTCCGAAAATATATTTTTCCCAAAGAATACTCGTATTTATTACAATTGAAACCAGCAGAACAAGATACCCTTCTTGTCCATATTATTTCATCTTTAAACTAAAAAGAACGTCAACTCTCACTTATATTAGATGGTCCTTTGGAATTAATGTATAATAACATAGATTTAGGATAAAACTAATGTGAAATAACCAGTCTTTATGAAAAAGTGGTGCACCTCATAAAGTGCAAACTTCATCAGATTTGAAGATGCCAAGATATCTTTCAGTTTTACTTTTGAACGAAGATCGATACTGGTAATATATAAACCGATGTTATTATACATTAATTCCAAAGGACCATCTAATATAAGTGAGAGTTGGCTTTCTTTTTAGTTTAAAGATAAAATAATATGGACAAGAAGGGTATCTTGTTCTTCTGGTTTCAATTGTAATAAATACGAGTATTCTTTGGGAAAATGCGTTTTCGGAATATGTGGCTTTAATGCACCCTTTCTGATTATACATGAAACCTTCCAAAACATTAATTAATTTTCCTGGCAACTATGAATGGTTTACATTTAAGTTCTGCAATTCAAAAAACTTGGCATTATAATGCTAAATGGCATCAAATGAACTGAGTAATTTATTTCATAATTACATATTATATATATTATTATATAATAATAATATATATATATATATATATTATGTAACGTTCAAAGAGCTTCTACAAAACATAAAAAAAATTTAATGAAGGCTTAAAAAGATAGAAAAGGAAAGTTTGGTTAATAAAATAAATTAAGCCAGGAGAGGTGTGCGTGTACGTCACTTAGGGGTAGGGGGAGGGGGGTGATGAAGTTACAATGATGGGGATACACTGGAAATATATATATACATGTATATATATATATTATATATATATATATATTATATATATATATATATATATATCCTTTTGTATTTTAGATAGAAACACTATGTCAAAATACGAAAGTATAGCATAATATACCAAGTGTATATGGAAACACCAAATAAGTAAGGAAATGAAAATGGGCCATTGATTTGTTTGTAATAAAATAGATTTAGGATAAAACTAATGTGAAATAACCAGTCTTTATGATAAAGTGGTGCACCTCATAAAGTGCAAACTTCATCAGATTTGAAGATGCCAAGATTTCTTTCAGTTTTACTTCTGAACGAAGGATCGATTTACTGGTAATATATAAAAAGCGATATTATTATACATTAATTCCCAGTGGACCATCTAATAACATAAGTGGAAGAGTTGGCGTTCTTTTTAGTTTAAAGATAAAATTAATATGGACAAGAAGGATATCTTGTTCTGATGGTTTCAATTGTAATAAATACAAGTATTCTTTGGAAAAATACGTTTTCGGAATATGTGGCTTTAATGCACCCTTTCTGATTATACATGATACCTTCCAAATATTAATTAGTTTCCTGGCAACTATGAAAGGTTTACATTTAAGTTCTGCAAATTCAAAAAAACTTGGCATTATAATGCTAAATGGCATCAAATGAACTGAGTAATTTATTTCATAATTACAGATGGAAGATATTAAGCTTACTGCGTCATGAAGATTCTGGTGAGGGGTGGAATAAAAGAAACATAGGTATGAACTTAAAGAAATATGAATTTTAATTCAAGGCGAGTTTGTCATAAGAAGCAAAACAATTGTGATATGAATTATCCGTTCCAGGAATAGTAAATAATGAGGCTAAAAGAAAGTTTCTTAGGGAGTCCATATCAATAGGTAGTTAAATTTAATAAAAGAGAGAGGTGATTGGAAAAGTCATGAAATTCATGATTGACTCGAAATACGAGGAATGTTGGATGATTTAAATTCAAAGGTTACTGACAAAGAAATTGATGGAATACAGATGATGGAAGTGCCAAGAGAGAATCAGATTAAGGAAAATGACAAATCTATTCTGAAAATGGTTCGAGTGTTGAACTGCATACTTTTGAAAAAGAAAGAAAAACTGGTGAGGGGAATTCCAATGTATTATTTGCGAGATCGAAAAATATTTTTCGGGTGAAATGGTGAGACAGTGAGTGGCTGCGGATGTATTTGGTGATTGCTGGCAGAAGTGGAAATAGATTATAAGGTAGTTTTAGAAGGTAAGGGTGGTTCAAAATAAGGCAATGAATACAAGTAGCTTGAACTTGTTTTCTAGTTATTAGAGATTAAGAAAATACTCATTTAATGAAATATATGACATAGATAACAATTAGAATGACAAAAACGGGGTTTATTAGTGGATATAAAGGTAAAGAATATAGTTTCAGAGAGGATTGGAAGAACTTGTGGGTATACATGTATACAAAAAAAGAATAGATAAAAAGATGTCTATGGTTAGTAATGAAATAAAAGGCATACTTTAAGTGAAAAAAGTAATTTTTTAAGTGATTTTACATAAGATAAAGAATTTAATTTATAGAAAAAAATAGGAATTGGACTAAGACTGCCAGGTACAAAGTAAAATGTGAAATGAACTTAGTGCTTAGTGCTTGATATGGAAAGTTAGTGCCAGAGGAAACTAACTGGAGAAAGAAAGTTCACATAGAAAAGGAGGCATGTAGTATAATATGCAAATGAAGATGATTGTCTGAAGGGAATGCTGCTCATTATCAATTAAATGAAATATTTTGAAGAAATGCAGATAGAAAGATCGGTGAGAAGTACAATTGATTAATTAGAAGTGGACATGGTTAATGAAAAGTGGAGAACGGCGTTGGAAATGACTGTTGGGGATATAAAAAGAAGAACCTGTAGATAATAAAAGTGGTGGCCTGAAGTATTGAATTTACAAATGAGGGGTTACTTGCAATGGTGATAGTATAATTTAGTAGTAATACAGGGTATGTATAGTTTACAAGGATAAGGGGAAAGCGGTCAAAGGAAGAAGGGAGATATAATTGTGATTGTGTGTAATTCAAAATCATATAGTGTTGTCTAAAACTTTAAAGAGGCCAAACATTATTTAAACATTATGTAGAGCAGAGAGTACAGCAAATAAAATAAAGAGTGATAACCAGAAGCAGATTACGTTTAAATAGGGTAGTACATATTCTTTTAACCAATTTTGTTTTTAAAGTTCTAAACAAATAAAGGAACAAAGTTTTAAGTAGCACAATTGAACGTTTAAAAAATGAAATCAATACAAAAATAATAATTTTCGCATATAATCCTCAATTTAATACATATTTTACTTTACCTAGTGTTACTTAGAGAACATACGTTATCTGCCCTAAAAATCTAATATCTGCAAGGAAAATAAATTAAAAATTACACATCTGTGGTGGCTATTCACGATCTCAATAATGGAAGATGAAAGAGCTATATAATTCAAATGTCAAGATCAGCATGACGTTTGCAAAAGTGCTAGAAGCAACAGTCAGTGTTTCAGGAAGCAAAAGTTCCTGATTTACTTGTCAGTTCTCCTCTATGAAGGCGACGTTTTATGCTGAATGTTGTACGTCAATGTGAGACGAAAAATTCGAAGATATATAAAAGAGTTACAAGTTAATTATTACCACTGTACAAAACAATGACAGGGAGAGAAATGACATGACTTTATAGTGATAGTGATATATGAAAATATGTATTAAATAATAATTGGACATTCATACAATAACATTATACTGTGGGCATTCAAATTAAAAACAAAATGTTTAATTTTATACGGCTAAAATAAACTTTCCTTTTCCAATCTAAATAACTTTGATAAATCATGGAATTCAGAACCATAACCACTTGTATCCATCTGAGTTTTCATTACATTTGCGAACATGAGATCGCTCTGGTACGCTGATCCATTATTTATGTAATGGATTATTACCATCGTTTGTTAATCCCTCTGATGGAAATGAGCTCTTTCGCGAATAGTTATTATTATAACTCACTTTAACGATGCGCTCTAAAGAATTATATCTGTCGAATGCCGTAACAACATATCAGAAAATCCAGTCATCAGCAGGAGAGCGAAGAGGATAATTCGTTTCAATCACCACAGTTATCTGGCCAATTTACGTCTATTTTGAAAGTTATAATACCATGAAAGTTTAAAAATAAATTATTTTGCATTAGGGTAATAATTGCTTAATATTAAATATAGTTAAAATGATGATGTTTCATCACCAATTTAATTAAAATAATTGAGAATTGAACGTAAACCTTCATATCCAGCTGCAATGTTTGTATGTATCCGTGTTTGTAGAATATCTCAACATAAATTATCAAAACGGAAGCCTAAGTTTGCCATTCCCATCCAATGCTACTTCTGCTTGGAGAGAGAGAGAGAGAGAGAGAGAGAGAGAGAGAGAGAGAACTAGCTGTCTGAGTATGGTAATTAAATTGGCGAACCGGCGAGTGTAAAATTAGGTGAATGTCACCGGTACCGGAACTGCAGATAATAGAAAACTGAAAAATATCGTCGGGTTTTTGTATATTTTGCTCTGCTCAGAAGAAGAAAAATAAACGGGAATCTGTATAAGGATTTGTATATTTCTCTGTTGACCTTATTCCCAAAATAGTTACATTGGCTCTTGGCGGATTTTAAAGCTAAAAAAATATGTCGAAATTCTGGTCAAGATCTTTGTGATTGGTATTGAAACTAAAGTCACAAATTCGATTCAATCCAAATTGATTCTGATGTTATATTAAGAATAACATTCTGTGCACGTTTCCGGTCGTAACTGAAGCTCCATGGTTCATTACCCACCGCAAAATGGAGATGTAACTACGATCATAAAAATGAAACTAGCACAAGAGAGGTAGCCTTCGATGATCTCTCTTAGCCAAGGACTTCTCAAATGGATATACGTTCTCATAATGGGAACTGATGTATGGAGAAACTTGGTTTATTCATCTGGTTAATTTACATGGCTAAACATTTAATATTTAATGTACATTCTGAAGCGGCATAAAAAAAATAATTACTTTGTTCATTATTTTGCCAACAGTGAAGTTTTTTATATTAATGAATACATTTTTCTTTAAAAAAAGTATGATTATCTGCATCATCGGCTTTAGCTAAAAATCCATGAGTTATAACATGAAACAGAATTCTATCAAATAAAGGTTGCTATAAAAACACGATAGAGGGCAGATTTCACAGCAGTGCATTGTGGAAACGTCTCTTTCCCTCAGCTGACAGGTATTAAAGGAAGAGATACAGATCAGTAGCATTTATACTTTATACAACTAAAGAAATGTTCCAGAAATCAGCCGCTACGTCATTCCTGTAGGCAGCTTCTTAGTCTTGTTACTGTTGCTGTAGGAAGATTTTATCAGTCAAGATCTTTGTTTAATCAGTGCTGGTTGAACCATCTGGCTTTTGAACCGACAACTACTGCTATAAGTTATACGCGACGTATTCCAATTTATTTGATGATTATGATTATTAATGTGTTTAATGATAGCTGAGCTCTGTTGTCCATATCGTAATGAGCGTTTGTGTTGTGTTAGTCTTGGGGAGAGTGATTCGCCTCTAAATCCAATGTAGGATTTGTCACAGCCAAGGCAAGGGATTTCGTATGCTCCTGTAATCTTTGGGAACTGGTTTTTGTTGGATGTCAATTAGGCATTTAGCTGGAGTATTTGGGTGTATAAACACAAAATAGTTAAGATTTCCAAGCGTCTGTGTCACTGACCTAATCCTGTTCAATTGTGGCATTTTCATGGAAAAAATCCAAGCTTCTTCCAACCTAAAACGTAAATTCTTCGAATCCTGATCAGGGTAAGAAATCTTAACTCCTTTGTGTGTTATTCTTAAGATATAGTGAACTGGACGTTAAAGGATTAACGTTTGATATACGAAAAATTAGATCATGTGCATTAACGTTTATTTGATGAAGGTAATGCCCATTGAAACTAGCATGTTTATGTAAACTTGTAAGGTACGTGAGATGAAATGAAATGGGATGGAATATGAAATTTAGGCCCAAGGCCTAGCGCTGGAACCTCTGGTGTCATTTAGCGATGTAAGGAAATTGAGAGTAAAAAGCTCTAAAAGTGTAACAGGAAGGAAACTTCAGTTTCACTTTAAAAAAATTGTTAAGAGAGGGTGGAAAGAACGATGTTAGAAATAGAATATGAACGGAGGTACAATAAAAAGGAATAAACGGGCTACCACCCTATTCGGTAGTATGTGGTTTTCACTACAAGTATCCTTTCCGAATAAAATTCAAGCACAATTGATATATAGGATTCATGTATCAAAACTGTTATATTTTCCATTATATTAGAAGCACAACTACAGTATAAAATGGAATGCATAGTATATTGCTCTTAGAAGTACTTAATGGAGCTTTAATCTGTTACTCATTTTTTTATTTGTCTTAGCCGGGACATAATGAGCTCTGTAAATACCAATTGCCGACTGTTTACAAATTCCTTGCTTGAATAGTTTTGCTTACCATTAAACTATTATTGTGTGAACAGATATAGAGAAACTAAATCAACCAGGCATTTTTTCATCCTTATAATATATAACTACTGTATACAATGTGCATACCTCTATTTGTCGGGGAACTTTTCTTTATAATAAATCATAAGATATTCAGTGCGCTTACTTTAGCACTAGTAATCTATGGCCACATTTTGGTCTCATTTAGGTAATGCTTTTTAATGGATACTTTCATATAGTCTACATGAATGAACACTAAAGATCACTTTTACTAGAAGAAGAGGTAACTCCTTGAACTTTATATTTGCTTTTAATTATTCCTTTGAATTGAATACAGTATACGTTCATTGGTTTTCACATTCGACAGGCCAATCCCCTCTCTCTGTTCGTTGTAATATAAAAATCAAACCTTGTTCTTATTGTATTGCATACTATAAAGTGCATTAATATTATTATTCATAAACAAAGAATACTGTTAATTGCGTAATTATTACATACTTAACAAAGGGGAGGCAATTGATTTCCTATTAGAGTAACTGAGTGAAGCATCATGGAATCTTCCAGAGAAGCATGAAAACAATATTGATTGACATTAATAAATCGTACTGATGGTACGATATACCAGCAGGATTCCTTGTTACATGCACCGGCCCAGAGGATTGAATCTTTCATCCATTTGTTATTTTAATGAATGGGCGAAATGTTACTCTCGCTGAGGAAATGGTAAATATCTTCCTGAATAAAAAGTCTTGAACGTGAGCGCGTAAAATGTCAGGGGCTAATTAGGTTAGATTTGCTTTACCATTGTGACAGTATATTTACTATTTTGAGATGTTTCTGTAAAATTCATTCTCGAATTTCAGAATAATTGACCTAGCATTCAAAACGATTAAGTAATCAAATTGTATTTCACCATACATTTCTTTTTTCAGGGAAACTCCCGTGATAATGTAGTAAAAAGATTATTTTTTTCTGATATCTCAACTTTAGAAGGTTTGCTCTGACGACCTGCCACTAAAAATGGTTGTTTACTCAGTACCAAAATTCAAACGAGCCCACTTTTACATAGGTGTTGAAATTCCTCCATCAGGAAATAAATAGCACTTTTGTTTTCAAATGATTCTTCAATTTATAGCGAGAAGTTTCTTCAATATTAAGATACCTGAAATAAAGTTTTATTTAAAATAATTAAAATAATGATAACTGTTCTTTGCAGCTACGAGGCTACTGTCTGGTTCTGGGAGATCCATGATCGAGTTTTCGCAAAACCGTTACTGCGCAGTCGTCAGAGAGGACGCACCCCCTTCCTCTGACGTCATCAAGGTCGTCGCCAATCACAAAGAAGGTCAGTTCATGAATAGCCTCTTACTCTGTTTGCTGAAGCCCATAAACTTCCCAATGATGACTCATAGAAAATGAACATGCATTTCGGTACTTTCGTGATGAGGGAAATGGTCATGTTTTATAGGAAAATATGCTTAGATATAAGTTAAAACGAGAGAGAGAGAGAGAGAGAGAGAGAGAGAGAGAGAGAGAGAGAGAGAGAGAGAGAGAGATTACTGGAATAGCTTATTACCAAATGCCAGGGGTAAATTATAATTAGCCTCATTTAATGAATTTTTTTTCTTTGGATCTTCTTTTGATATTGTCAAGCTCAATTATTGTTAAAATTTAGCTTTATTCAGGTTTACACCTGACAACAGTCGGTATCAGGAACTCATTCCTCAAGAAGGCAACATCAGGATATCACGGATACAAAAGAAGCAGTAGGAGAGAGAGAGAGAGAGAGAGAGAGAGAGAGAGAGAGAGAGAGAGAGAGAGAGAGTTGGGCTAGTGGAAGAAAGCGAAGAAGGGTAGAGAGAAAGACAAAGTAAAATCTGACTTTCAGATGAGAAAAAATAAAACCCAGATTGTTACTATTAAGGCTTGGCTGTCTTTTTGTCTGAATGAAGTAATGGTCTCGAATATATATCTAAAACCTAGAGCTATCTACTACATACTGTACATTCAACTACCCTTTCCTCTGTTAACCAAGAAAATCTGAGGGTAAAATTTGCTTTCAGAGGGTACTCTAACTTCCATCTGTGTGTGTGTGCGTGTGTGTGTGTAAGTAGGTAGAATTATACCTAGAAAACCAAACACCCTTTAACAGATTTTCATAACATAAATTTTACCTGTGAATGAAATTAAACATTTTTCTGGGGAGCTTCAGCTACGACAGAAGACTCCATTGATCAAAATTCATTATGAAATTAGTTCCACAGATACTGAAATAACTCGATGATATGCAAGTCCAGTTAAAGATATATTGGGGAGTAAAATGTTTTAAATTGCATATTCTGATGAATCTGTAAAACTATACACATTGGATACCAAGTAAGTTTACCAAAGATTAACTTTTAAGATACACTTTGGAAACCAAATCATATAAACTGATGTACAATAAATGGAAAATCATAGACGGCGGTATTAATGATCTATCGGTGTGAGTTTTCTAATGAAGAATATAATTAAAATAAAATTGTCATCTCTTTCACGTGATTGTCATAGATAAAAATATTTTATGTTTCAAAAATAAAAATGCCTATAATAATTGCTATCCTGTTTCCATTTTTAATCATTATTAGTAAAATAATTAGTAAACCTGCAAAACAAGGCTATAATAAGGTGTATAAAAATTGTAGATAAAGCCAGTGTTGGAACTATGTCATTATGGGTCCTGGCCCAAATTATTTGAGTGGCCTCTATCATGAAAAGCAATATTAATTGTCACACACATTTATATGATTTACAGGTGTATGTATATTTACCTGTATATATGCAACTATATTGTAGTTAAAACACACATATTTATATATGATATAATTATATAATATATATATATATATATATATAATATATATTATATATATTATATATACATGTACACACACACCATATATATATAATATATATATATATATATTATATATATATTATATATATATATATATATATATATAAATATATACAGTATATATATATTACATATCTATAGTATATAGAAGATATATATATATATATATATATGTTATTTATTATATAATATTAATATTATATAATATATACATATATGCTATATATATATATAATATTATATATTTTATGTATATATTTATATTTTTATTTTTGAATGTATATATATGGTGTAAATAATTGTGTATGTGTGTGCGTGTGAAAATGCTAAAAACTTACTAAATATTAGAAGTCACGTATTCATCATGATCATTTTATGATTACTATTAGTATTATTATTATATAACTTTTATTCTTATCTATACTATAGTACCATCATTATCATTATTACAACTATTATTAGTATTGTTATCATTATTATTAGTAGTACTATTACTACTAGTACTACTAATAATAAAAATACTAATAATAGTTGTAATAATTATAATGTTGATACTATAGCATGGATAAGAATAAAAACTATCATTAGGATCATCATTTATATTTTCACTATTTTTGTTACCTAAACATATTTACAAATATACTACCAAATCAATCTTCTATGACATTATGAAGGCCCCAGATGGACCCCCAATTACAGGGGGCCCTGGTGCATTGCACCTCCTGCACCCCCATTAGTTCCGCCACTAGACCAAGCACCGAACCACCGATGCCTTCGCACTCTCTAGACATTCCAGTTTTGGGAAAAAAACTCAGATATTAACACAGTAACATAACTGAATTTCTTCCCCGTGTTATAATGCAAAATATAAGAAACCAGCAGACACTTATCCTGGTGCTGAACACCAACGAAAGAGAGAGAGAGAGAGAGAGAGAGAGAGAGAGAGAGAGAGAGAGAGAGAGAGATCAGCCATCATCTTACCTGAGCCGGTCATCTTACCTGAGCCGGATAGCATTCCAGTCACACCACTATGGTATTATACGAAAGCCAACCACCTCCTAACCCCTCTCTCCAGTCCACCGTATCGAGTTGGCCAAGAAGAATGCAATGCCGCCAGAACATGACTCAACAGGTTCAACACTCGGCCAATCAAAATTCACCGTCACAGTTTTTGTGAAACTATGAGCAGAGTGGCGGGTTGATGGTGGCGAGTGTATTTTGATATATGATGATAACTATGTTACCAAAAAACACTTTATTCACTCTTCAATTTATTTACTGATTCGAAGATATTAACATAAGTATATCAGCCAGGTAAATGAAGACATACTGACTCGACAATCATGTGGGACTCGTTACTGATGTTATGAAATGCCTATAACATAATCGAGTTCATCCAAACTAACCTTTCCAAAGTTTAAGTGACATTCAGGAGTATATTATATTTGCTTATTCAGTTTTTGCTCCCATTATGCTCGGGTTTTGACAAGAAATATGGACATGAAATTATGAAAGGTTTCATAAATGCGAGATGGGGTTCGTTGAAGAGTCTAATTATGATTGTGGATTTTTTTATATAAAGTATCTCATAGCAGGGAATTTACCAGCTATAATACTATTCTTCATTCCTTCTGACGCTTTTATTGCAGAATTATTCGAGTAGAGTAATTATCTTGAAGCCAGATCTGCGTTGCACGTACTACATGAGATTAAGATTTATGCATTTGTCCCTCACTCACCCTCTGGATTTTTTAACTACTTATTCAGGCCCCTGCATCGTCATTACTATTCTGAAAATCCTATTTCGTCGTAGAGGAAGACTATTTATTTGAAATATCAACACATCCATATCTAATTTTAATTAACAGGAAAACTGAAGTAAGAGAATTAACAGAGTAATTGCCCTAATTTGGGTGTCTGTCTGTAATCTTGTTAGAGCTTTTGTTGCGTCCAGTAAACGTAATGAAAACATATATGATTTATGAATATATTGATTTGGTTAGCTTATGAAATAGATAGGTTTACCCACCATCCCGCAAAAAAAAAAATAATCCATATTGGCTAACGAATTAATTATTGCATGGTGAAAGTGCACATTGATGAAGCCATTGTATTTCACAGATACTGGACCTCTATTCATGCTTCTGATTTATTGATAATTCTTTCTAGTATTTGAATTTCATTTTAATGAATCAAACAAATACAAAAAGATATCTTATATTTATATTTTTTTTCGTCTGGTTGGACGAGGATATTTCTGAAGATTCTTCTTGAAATCTTAGATGGTGTTTTTTCTGTTCCCTTTTGGATCGTCAGAACTATCACAAAGTGACCGTCAAACCAGTGTCAGTGAACCTCATCGTTATAAATGTAAAGGTAATTTGATTTTTTTTCTGTCAATTTTCGTAAAATATTTGAGGAATCATAAAAGTGGATTCGTCAATGACTGGCAAAAGCCTCAACGTAACACGGGATAGTTCTACTCCATCTCTACCAAATGTCTAATTAGGACAGATGTATGTGTATGCATCAACTGCGAAGATTTCATGTTCTCCGTCATAGCGTAGCGTAATGATTAAAGAGTGAGACATTTCCCCCTCCGACATGAGAATGAAGCAGGGATGGTAACGAGAAAAATTCTGATTTGCGGAAGGAATCCGAAGGAAAATGATTTCTTAAAATAACAGTGTACTCTGAAGCTAAGTGTTCATTACACCGGCGTTGTGGTTCAATCGATCTTGGCGAATGCAATTCATCATCGTCATCATTGATTGTAAGTCACTGTCACGCAGAGGTTTGTGTTATGTTGTGTCTTTCTTGTGCTTTGTTTTCTCCAACTCTTCCCACATTCCTCACCTTCCTTTGTATAGTTCTTGTGCAGTAAGTCTGGGTCTTCAACTATTCTGTACTATTCTCTCAGAGGACGTGCAAAGAACATGTCCGAGACGCCCCAATCGCTTTTACAGAGTTGTCTCAATTATATATTAAACATCTGTAATTTCTGTTATGACATATTTGTTCACGCTCTTCTGCCATCTGACCCATAATATTTTTCTTAAAACATTATTTAAGAAAAAAAAACATACACAATCTTTCAGTTATAAATCCTTTGTCATACCATGATTTATACCAGTAGAATAATACAAATGTCATTAGAATTTCATGTATATTCTTATTTTTGTACGCAGGTAATTCTATTTAATTTCGAAGCCTTATTCAATCTGCCTAATGTTTTCCGCCTATCTCAGCCTTTCTTTAAATTCCAATTTTTAAGATCCTCTCCTCTGAATGTCATTGTTCTAAAATATTTAAAAGGTTCAGCCTCATTAATAATGTCGCTATCTACTATTATTTCATCCTTCCAAATGTGAATCAGTATATATTATCCTTCTTCCGATTTCTTCTGGCATCAAAATTCTAACCTCAAACCAAGAGAAACAACCTACCTTCAAAGTTACCATCGTCACCGCTGTTCATCGAATCGTCCAGTGAATAGTTGCTCCCATGCTGTTATTCTCATGTCATAGTTTAAATATAACTAAGGCTGCACGAAACTCGTGTTCTACCAAAATACAAGTATTTTCCTAAACTTAACATGGCAAGAAAAAAAAAATACAGAAGAGGAGGGCAAAGACTATCCTAAACTTCTAGAAAATTAGTAAATGAAAACTCAGTCTCTTAGACTGGCAAATACATTCTGAAATGATTCTTTTGAGTGCTCCCAGTAAACATTATCACAAGTCTGTCATGATCGAAGTCATAGTACATGTCGAAAATTCCCTTATCACGTTACCTATAACAAATCCATCTGAGGGAAAAACTAAGGTCACTTTTTAGAAAAAATATAGCATGAAGACATAAATGCGTAAATGGGAGAACTCATCAGCCAACGTATGTCAAACATGGTAAAAACAAAGACAGTACATAGGGAAAGATGCTCATTAATGAAATGTCAAATAAAACCAACAGAGTACACAATTCAATCAGTGTTCAATCGGGCACTTCAATATGAAGAGATCACTCTCTCACCTTTACTGACAAAGTTTAGCGCCGTCCCCAGGCAGTATGTTTGTTCCCCAATCCAAATTATTACCAGAATAATCCATCTGTACTCGGGATGCCATACTCATTTGCATACTCATTATTCTAGAACATTGTTTCGCCCCTCGTTGTGACGTAGAAGTCCCATGACATGATCCAGGCCAACAGAGTCAACACTTGCGTCTATGCGAGCTACCCAGACTTCCCAAGACCCAAATTTACCTTTCCATTCTTCGCGAGAGATACGAGTGTTCATGCCGCCGCAAGATTTCTTAAACACACCAACACTGTCAGACATTCCATCAGGTATCATATGACATACATTACAGTGCTCCATATATTTTCTACTAATTGCTCTATAGAAACTGTCAACGCACACATACACGCGTATATAGCATGTCACTACAAAACCTTGAGATCTAACTTCAAAGACATATGAAGAAATCATGATGTCCGGTAGCGGAAAACGAACCC
>NC_061107.1:44668823-44669994 GCF_015104395.2 Macrobrachium nipponense | reverse complement strand
TAGCGGAAAACGAACCCGAGATACAACAGTGACGACGAGGTCACCTTGCTGACCTAACCACAAGAAGTTAAGAGGGATCTGTGGCTATTACAATTACGTTTATATACATGTATATATATATATTATATATATATATGTATATATAATATACATATATATTATAGATATATATATATATATATATTATATAATATATATATATATAATATATATATATATATCATATAATATATATATGTGAATCTTGGAAATTCTCCAATGTGACTTCAGGAAGGTTGTAACTCAAAATCAAACTCTTTTTAGCCCCGTTGCAGACGGCAATCATAGACAATCTGAGTGAAATTTTTATTATTACTAATTCTGTCAGCTTTTCCCTCGAGGTGCTCTATGAGCTGATTATCATACTGCGCCTGATCGCTCCAGGCTTTCTTCCAGGCACCGTCATACATTTGAGATGCAAATATAAATCCCCTATACCATAAATTTTTGATGAAAATTTATGTGAATTTTAACTATAATTTACAATAGTTATTAATATATTTGTTAATTACCTCGATAAGATTAACATTGAAAACATATATCGATAATTCCCATAAGTAGAGATACGGTTCCGATAATTTGTATAAATAACACCAAGACGGAAGGCAAGATTTCCCTCTACGCACATGTGTGACATTTACTGACTAAGCCCAATGTGCATGGCATTTCCCCTTTTTTCAATTTTTTTTTTTATTCGTTAAATTCTATTTCCCTCTTCAGTCGTTCGTTGCTTCTTTATTTTTACACTTTGAATTCGTTCAGACGACTGCTTTGAGGCGTTACGGTGACGTATTTCATTATAAAGACGGTTTAAATGAAGAAAGGAATAATTATCGCCCAGTTTGGCAGCAGCACATCTCTGCATGCTTAGTATTCACAATCGCATTTAATGGGGATGGGGTTGGTAGGGGATCGGGAGGGTAGGGGAGCCCTGGGTCTTATGGATATCGTCACAGTGGATTTGCATAATAACAATAATAATAATCCAAAGGAAACTCATCATCACATGAGTCAATGAAATGGGAAAGTAAATCCACGGTAGTATGCCTGTTTGATTTTGTGATTTAAAGTGTATACAACAGAAAGCTTTCGATGACCAAGGAGTACTGTGCGGGTCATCGAAAGCTTTTTG
>NC_061107.1:44648823-44663823 GCF_015104395.2 Macrobrachium nipponense | reverse complement strand
GATTATACAATATAATAAAAACACCTATGTTAATGAAACCAATTGTGAATGCAAATGTAAACACAGAAAAATGTGGAAAATACCAAAATTGCAAAAACATTGAGAAACGTTAATCACACAGAACATATATAAAAAACACACTTTGATAAGAAAAATGGATAAATGTACAAAAAAATCAACACCAAAATGTGAAAAAATGACAAACAGTTCCCCTCGAATAACATAAGTACTTTCAGTATTACAAGTGCTTTTTTAGTATAAGTTTAGCGCAATGAACTTATTAAAAAACTTTTACCTTGAGGTATACCAAATCTGAAGGCCTTTTTCGAAACCACTAATAAACACTTACATACGAGGCACATGTTACACACTTTTACAGCATCTGTTCAGATTTCACAAATAATCACTAAACAATTAAATAAATCTGAAACTTATGAGTGACCAACCACTAAGTATGAAATTTTACGTGAATGAGAAAATCAAATTGAAATCTCTCGCAAGAACACAACAATCACGAATCGTCTCTGATATCTGAATGACATATGTCTCTCTATGGGTGCTTAATTCACAAAAGAGGGTATCTGACCCAAAAGGGCTGGGCCGAATCCTTTTAGGCAAGATATAGCTATTATTTTCACAATTCTCTTTTAAAACGATAAAGAGAGAGAAAGTGGGATTGCAATCATAAATAATATTTATTAATGACTAAAGACAATAAAAGTCACTTAAAATAAAATTTATGATTATAGAATTTTCTCGAATGAAATTAATGTTGCCATTTCCGTGAGTGACGTCACAAACTTTTTCCATTTCATATTTAAAGGTACTTACAAGCAAGCAAATTTTCTTTTGACAAATCGAGAGATATAAGAGTTAATTTATCAGTAATATTGAGCAGTTTATATACAAAAGAATCTCTAATTTCTAAAATTAAATGAAAGGTATCAGACATACGTGAAACATTTATGCAGAATCCTTCTAGAACGATCTTACGAAAGATGATGTAACCTCACGTGACTTCTCGACAAGTTCAAGACAGTCATTCAGTTACTGAGGGGAAGTTTATGCTTGCGAAAACAACAGCATAAGATGCCCCCACCTAGAAGATTGGTTATCCCGGTGTTGAATACAACGATTCACAACGGGATTAATAATCTGCAACTATATTGTTCTTGCCACTAAATGTGCTGTACTTCTAAATTATACTGTTGCAAGCACAAAGACCACCTTGTTATACCTTGATTATAATTTTGCATCTACTGTATAAATGATAATGGATTGTGGTCAGACAACACAAACATTTTTTCATTCGTAGGTCTGTTCACATGCACTTCAAACTTTTTCAATGCTGTGATTAAGTCTAAAGTTTCCTTCTCGATTGTTGACTATATTAACTGATATTGTTTCAATTCGAAGACATGAAGCACACTGCACGGTAAATGTTATTTTCATCTTCTTGAAGTAGGATAGCTCCAATTCCACAATCAGAGGCATCAACTTGTATCACAAATTTCTTATTTAAGTCTGGAGCTTGAAGTACTAGTTTTGAAGTACTGGTCTTGAAGTTGAAATGGTTTTTACTTCCTCAAAGGATTCTTGACACTCTGGAGTCCAAACAAACTTAGCTTTGGAACTAGTTAAGTCAGTCAAGAGAGTTACTACGGCTGAGAAATTTGGACAGAATCGATGATAGAATCCAGTCATGCCCAAAAATCTCTGTAGCTGTTTCCTAGTAGTAGGTGGAGTAGCCTTACGGATACCTTCCACATTAGCATTTACTGGAGTGAGAAGGCCGTTCACAACTTCAAACCAAAAATACTGAACAGTCGTCTTTCCAAACTCACTCTTCTCTAGGTTAACTGTTAGTCCTGCTTCTCGTAGTTTCTAGAAGACTTTCTTCAGAATCTTCAGATGTTCGTCCCATTTTGTAGAGTAAATCACTATGTCATCCAGGTATACACCCCTTCCTTCTATAAATCCTAGCAGTTTATCCATTACTCATTGGAATATTGCAGGTGCATTCATTAGACCAAATGGCAGAACAGTATACTGATATAGTCCAAAACGAGTAATAAAAGCTGATAGAAACTTAGCATTCTTATCTAAGGGAATTTGATAATATCCTTTCAACAAGTCTATCTTGGAAGCAAACTTGGCTTGCCCAATATTATCAAGTAACTGATCAATAAGAGGCAAAGAATAATTGTCAGCCATACTGATGGAATTCAGTTTCCTATAATCAGTACACATCCTAAATAAACAATGGGTTCTCCTTATCCATGTTGCAGGAAATATTCAACTTCTTTTTTCAAAACATCTCGATAATAAGGTGATAAGCGATAAGCTCATTGCTTGAATGGTTTTCCATCTTGAATCTTGATCTCATGCTTGGTCAGATCGTACGCGTAGGTGCATATGCAAAAATTTCTGGGAAACTTCTAATCAGTTAACTTAATTCTTCACCTTGTTCAACACTCGGATGTTTCAGTTTATCCTACAAATTTTCCAAATTTGAAGAATTATTTATCTTGCCTTCAGCTCCAAATTTATAGCCATCATCGTCCTCTGTAGATGAAGTTGTTTGGGTTATTGACACACTTTCAGTTTTAGTTTTTGAGAAGTAAGGTTTCAAGAGGTTCATATGTATCTTCCTTTGTCGTTTTCTTCTTTCTGGTGTTTCAATCACATGAGTTCTAACACTTAACTTCTCAATTATCGTGTAAGACCTTGAAATTTATTGGTAAAGGGAAATCTCTTGACAGGTAAGAACACTAACACTTGGTGACCAATACTAAAACTTCTTAGCTTTGTCTTAGCATCATATCTCCTTTTTATTTTTTTTGTACTCACATTCAAATTTTCTAAAGAGAATTTCCTGATGTCTTTCAACCTTTTCCTCAAGTTCTTCACACACTCTCATTGGATTTCCTCTTGATTTTCTTTCCAATTAAATCATCTTATTAGGTGAACACCCCATGCTTTCTTTATAAGTATTGTTAACTTCAAATAACATAAAGGGTAAACCAACATCCCATTCTCCTCCTGACACAGAACAATACTTTGTCAGCATACTTTTCAATGTCTGGTGAAACCTTTCTAAGGCTCCTGAGTCCCTGGATGATAAGTAGTTGATAACTGTTGTTTCACACCTAACAAATTCATCATATCCTGGAATAACTTGGAAGTAAAATTTCTCCCTCTATCACTTTGTACTATTTCTGGTTTACCAGACTTTGAGAAAAAATCCACTAGTTTTTCAGCGACTATCTTGGCAGATGAATTTCTAACCGGGATCACCTATGGATATCTTGTCATAGGACACATTAATGTCAACAAATACTCATTTCCCTTCTTCGTCTTTGGCAGCGGTCCAACCACATCTGTAATCACTTTGCTAAAGTGTTTCTCCTTCAACTTGTATAAGTTGTAGGGGGGCTTTCTGAATGGTTTCATTCGGTTTTCCTGCTATCTGGCAGGTATGGCACTCACAACAGAACCTGCTAACATCTCTGTGAAGTCCAGGACAGAAAAAAATATTTCATGATCTCCACAGTCATCCTGATTCCCATATGTCCAGACTCGTGACCTACTGCTACCACTTGCTTCCTCAATGGATATGGAATAAAAATTTGATGATATTCACCCCATTCAGCAACTGGAACATCTGCAGGTCTATGCTTCCTCATCAGCAAACCTTCCTTTAGATAATAACAGGTAGGAGTTTGTTGCATCTCTTCTTGATCAACAACTCTGAAGAACAAATGAGCTAACAATGCATCCTTCTTCTTCAAGTCCATTTGCTCCTCTCTTGTCACTTGACCAACTTCAAAGGTTGAACTCTCAATATCTGTTAACTCAGCTACTGTAGTTTCACTACTATCTTCAAGAACACTTTGACTACTCGGAGTCTCTTCAAGAACAACAGATTCTTCTTCGTCTTCTTGAGAAATCTCTTCTTGGTCAGCACTAAGGGAGACATCACATCCCTGGAACAATTCTTCTAAGCTCAAAGATCCTTCACTTGATTCTTCTTGGGTGTGTGAATCCTCAGTTTCTTCACTTACAGGCGTAGTCCTCTTCATACTCCTGGTAGTTACACAACTAGGAAACAGGTGGGGGTTATTCTTCTCCAAATCTACCGTACGGCTGATTTTCAATGGTTTGTCTGTCACTACAGGACAAGGAATAAATGGCTCACTACCACCTTCATTACCCAACAGAATATGTTCACATTCCACAGCCAGTGAGTCCTTCACAGCAAAATCAACATTCCCTGTCACCAATTCACATGACAGGTGTAAACGCCATAAAGGAGTTACTTCCTCTCCTCCTCTACACTTCAAAATAACTGAAACTCCTGTGAGACTCTTCTCCAACTGAGGGTGAGCACCACGTACTACCACACTATGGTTATTCCCTGTATCACATAATATCTTGAGTGGTACCTGCACACTCCCTCTTTGAGATGACAGCGTACCCTCATAGATATATGGCTTAAAATCCTCTAAACTGCTCAGCCACCCACTGCTTGAGGTTACATTTCCACTGGTTGCTAAATACTCAGCTTGTTCAGTTTCAGCCTTCTCTGTAGTCGGATTCTTTCCCGCACTAGTCTTTGTGGTTTGTTTCACCTGGTCACCTTTCACTACTTGACCAACTGGCTTTGACAGCTGTTAATTAGAAATTGGATGAGGATTTCACATTAGCTTGCTGAGGTGTATTACCTCATGTATTCTTGGTAGTATCACTTGTAGGTTTTCCATTAAATTAGTTCCTGAAACTTGGATGAGACTTAAAACCTGGGTATTGTTGATTCTGGTAATTGACATTGTAATTTCGTTTGCTACTAATCATATTGTAATCTTCACTCAGTGTAGCAGCCTTGTCAAGTTTCTTAACCTCTCTCTCTCTCAAATAGACTCTTATATGCTCAGGAATTCCCCTAAGATATTGTTCAAGAACAAGTAATTCTTCTAACTCATCAAAGGTTTTAACTTTAGCAGCCTCCAATCATCATTTAAAACACCTTCTCACTTTATAAGCATAGTCTAAGAAGGTTACCTGCTCATCTTTTCTCAAATTTCTGAAACTTTCATTGTAGTACCCCGGGGTCTTGTAGCCCATTGTGTTTAAGTACCTTGTATTCTTTACACAGTTCAGCTGCTAAGGCTAAATAAGCACTTCTCCCTTTACCAATTGAGATACTTAGGGATTAACGTCTGCGCTCTTACTACATCAAATACAGGGTCTTGATTACTTTGATGAGGGTTAGGTGTCACAGGTAACTTAGATCTAGCTTTTATCAATTCCATCTCCCATTCATGTCTTGCAACTTCTCTTTCCTCTTCTGCTGTCTTTTCTTCTTCTCTTTTTCTTCTTTCTTATTTTTCCCTGTCTACCCTTTCTCTTTCAGTCTGCAGCCTATCTCTTTCAGCCTACATTTTCAGCTTGATTAATCTTTCTTCTTTTTCTATGCATCTAAGCTCTAACTGAGCGTCACTTTCTTTTCATCTTGCTTATTTATAAGATCAGCCTGTGCTACATTCATCAACTCTTGAGCTAATTATAACTCATCTTTATCAGTTATTCTACCAGAGTCTATCAATGTTTCCATAGCAATGCATCTTACTTGTGCATTTACCATACTACTAGACACATAACCACCATATGCTGCTGCTAAAGCGCTCCGCTGTGCCTTAGTCAGAGAGGTTTCAGATGACACTTGAATGGAAGGGGCTGCTAAAAATTCCTGAACATTGAACTGAGCCATTTTCTCTAAGTTATCATCTAATAATTCAGCATAATAAATGCAAAAAACAAATAACTATATGGTCACCCTCCTAACAAAATATATCCCTAACACCACCAGTATAAACTAGAGTGATAATGTGATCTGTTTCCCGGTCTGGACACCATTTAAACCTGCGATAAAGCGTCCAAATATCTGGTCATTAAACTTACCAATGAAAATTTGTTACCTTACAGCAGCCAGACACTTGTATTTTCATCACGGAGAAAATATGACTGATAACTCCAAAGGCAACAGTGATCCCTCAAAACTTATTAATCACGCAAGAAATCAGACTAACTTCATTAAAACAGGTGTGAGGTAATCTTATATGACTTCAATAAAATTGAAGGAAATCTGTCCATTTACCACTCTAAATTTCTCCCTTAACAAAATTGAATATACTGGTAAAAAAAACAATCATAAAAATGTTAAATGCAAATATTTATTATTAAAATAAAAATTTATAAGTGAAATTCACAATCTCACAAAGTTTAATCAATTCTTGATAATTGATTAAGGAATTAAATTATTCAAGTAAAATTCTAACTGTTGAGTAACAAAAATTTGAAAAGAATTCTAAGTAAATGCAAAGTAATTCACAAGTGTTAAAGTCAGTTAAGTATTTAACGATTATTCAATAAAATAAATACACCTAAGTTAATGAAACCAATTATTAATGCAAATGTAAACAGAAAAATGTGAAAAATACCAAAATAGCAAAAACACTAAGAAGGCACTAATCACACAGAACATATATAAAGAACACACTTTAATGAGAAAAATGGATAAATGCGCAAAAAAAATCACCAACACCAAAATGTAAAAAAATGACAAACAGTTCCCCTGGAATAACCTAAATAATTTCATTATTTCAATTACTTTGTAGATTCAAGTTAAGTTCACTGAACTTATTAAAAAACTCTTACCTTAAGGTATGTCAATTTTAGAAGGCCTTTTTCGAAATCACCAATAAACACTTACGTACGTTACGCATTTTTACATCGTCTGTTCAGATTCCACAAGTAATCACTAATTAATTAAATAAATCTAAAACTTATAAGTGACCAACCACTAAGTATAAGATTTAAGGTTAATGTGAAAATCAAATTAAAATTCTCTCGCACGAGGAGAGAGAGAGAGAGAGAGAGAGAGAGAGAGAGAGAGAGAGAGAGAGAGAGCTCCCAAAATGACATCTGCCTCACAAAAGAGGGTATCTGACCCAAAATGGCTGGGCCTAATCAATTTAGGCGAGATACAGCTATTATTTTGAGAATTCTCTTTAAAAACGATACAAAGAGAAAGTGGGATTACAATCATAAATAATATTTATTATGACATGATTTAGGACAATAAAAGTCTCTACATATAAAAAGATATCATTATAGAATTTTTCCTAAGAAAATGAAATTAGTGACGTCACAAAGTTTTTCCATTTCATATTTAAGGTACTTACGTGCCAAAAAATTATCTTTTGACAAATCGAGAGATATAAGATTTAATTTATCAAGAATATTGAGCAGTTTCAATACAAAAGAATCTCTAATTTCTAAAATGAAAAGAAAGGTATCAGACATACTTGAAACATTTATGCAGAATCCTTCTAGACGATCTTACGAAAGATGATGCGACCTCAATTGACGTCTAGACAAGTTTAAGAGTCATGTGCGTTGCATTATTGTTAAAAAAAAATAGAACCACGCGGCCTCTTGCGAACAAGTAAATCTCTGTCTCTGTTCTCATTCCACGTTATTCTCAATACTCTAAATAATGTTTTTTTTATTAGGACTTATTAACTCTAAGTAAAAATAATACTGAATCTGAAATCACTTCGCGTAAGTTGTCTCCTTTGCCTAATGGGAAAGGTAACCCCCTCTCCGACCTCATTTGCATCATTCCAGCTCTTCGTCGCTCTGTTTTTATCATATAAAGCTCCCATTCCATATTTTACTGATGTCGTAAGTGTTATCAGGTGTCAGTATTTTGTTAAGCTTCCTTTGATGAAGTGTTCATAAATAAATTTAATAATAAGCTTGAGTGGGGACGGTGACACATAATTAATAAATTGAAGAGAATCTACTGTAATAGCGTAAACAGTAATGATGATAACGATAATTTCCATGTCACGAATAATGGTATCAAAAGTAATTTGTTCCAGTAACTGACTGTTATTTGTATAGCGAATGTCAGTAAACAATGGGAAAATTGTTCCTCCAAGTACTCAGGGTATAATTTACGATTAGGAAGACTAGTCTCTTGAGAAAAAATAAACTAGAAAGGAATTACAGGGTAAGGGTTCCATGAGATTTATTCATCTAAACTGTACTCACGAAAGGGAAAATTCTATTCTAAAATGTATAAATGAGAACGTATTCATAAAGGAATTGTCTAGTTTGTATATATATATATATAATATATATATATATATATTATATATATATATATATATATATATGGTATGTATATATATATATATAGATATCTATATATATATATATATATATATATCTATATACTATATATATATATATATATATATATATCGATAGATAGATTTGTATGTATGCATATATATATATATCTAGATATATAGATATATATATATATATATATATATATATATATATAGATCTATATATATATAGATATATATATATATGATGACATGTGATTCTGTCTATAAATGTAAAGGTAAAACTATTTTTTGTAATGAGCTTCTAAAGAATATCGACAATTTTCATTTATTTTATTTTTGAACCAAGAATTTTATATAAATGATTTTTTCTATTTAATTTTAATGCAAAAAGTTTTAAAGTTCCATAAATAAAAGTATCTTTATGGTCACACGTGCGCTGCCTCCCAGAAGGATATCATCAAATAGGTCAGAGTTTAGGATTTCTTGTTTTCCAGCAACAGTTTTCGTTCCAACAAAACGTCTGCATTTTTTGTAATATTTTTCCTGTAGCTGACGGCATCGTCTACTGCTCTCTTGTCACTATTATAAAGGAGTTGCCATACTTCTATTTTCCTAACTTTACTGTCTTCGTGTTTTAAATCATATAGGTTTTACTATTATTATTTATCACTGGTAATAAAAATCTTCATCATTGAAAAAATACAAATACCCTTGATTAGCTTCAGACACTAAGAACTAAGATACTTATGATGATTAGATGCGCGCGTGCGCGCAAGCCTTACCGATATCAGACACACGAATACATATCGGAATGTCTACAACAACGGATGTAATCAAAATATCTCCCCACATTGAAAGCTTCAAATATTATTTCTCCACAATTATGTTATGTGACTAACTTGCGATATGAAAAGGGCAGCAGATGAAATGGAAGCAGAGTGAGAAACCTTAACAGTGGCATTCCTGCCGCTGATTAAAAGCATGGACTTCTTTCAGTTCCTTCTTTTTCGTCCTCACCTCTGACTGAAACAGAAGACGGAGAAAGAAGAGATGGGCATAAATACGCGGTTGTTTCATAAAAAAACGGTAATTACGAAAACATTTGCTCATTAAAAATTATTCTAACTTTTAGTCAACGTTTCAGCCATATATTCCTGCATCAAATTCGATGTATTCTAAAAACGTTCTTTTTTGGAAGCTAATCTTTTTCAAAGGTAGATTTACATTGCCGTAAAAGTCTGAGGGTATTAAACATTGTATCCTTTTTGCTTTCTAAAGGATTAGTTTGACATATACTGGAAAATTAACATGGGAAGGGAAGGCCGGGATGTATGATTTTACTTTGGGGGTATCTGGTGTAGGGGGACAGGGCATGGATACATGGCTCGAACTCTTAATAATAATAGTAAATACAACACACACTAGGTGGAACACTGTAAGCAAGGATTGCTGTCACTGGAATCTCAGGATTACTATCCCAAGTATGGTACTGGAAGTTAATGTTGAGTTGCACTGCTGAACTATAGAAGACGGCGCACAACGACTTAGTCTACATGATTCTTCAAAGTAGGCAACATTACAACACTCGGGATAACAACAGGAAAGCTTATGTAACTAATCAGTGCTTAAAATGAAACTATGCAAAATACGAGATATATCAAATATTAAATGAAATGCTAATACAACGAAATTACTGTAAGCATGACCAACACAGATCTAATAACCCTCCACAATGAATTTCCACATGTCACAATTGCACAGTAAAAAATCACTAGAGTCTCTGAAGGAGAAAAGATAATAGGATCATGGGAATAGGAGAACAGTTGCGAATGAGGAATGAGTGCGAGGAATAATAGATGAAGGCCGACAAATCGACTGCCAATTCAATTACCTTTGTCCGTGGATGGGACATGCATAGATTTGAGCCAGGACGTCGGAGGAAGGACTTCATTGCTCGCAGTTTTTCACCAGAGAACAAAATATAATGACCGGTTCACTGTTTGAACAGGTCCGAGTGCTAACGGAGAGACAAGGGCAAGTCGATTCAGTCGTCATATTGGACTTAGGTTAAGCATCAGACGGAAAATTGCCTCCTACGTATCTAGGTTTGAGTCGTTTGAATACATTAGATTTACTTCTCATTTGGAAACCATGGGAACTAATGGAAATTTGCTTTCGTTTTTGTTTCTAATAATTGTTGTTCTTTTATTAAATGCATGAAGGTATTTTAATCTAATTTTACTTTACAAAAGTGATGTTGGGTTGCTAGATATGGCTAAATTTTGTAGAGAATTGTATCAAGCCTCTCCTCAAGTGATGATCATCGACATCAATCATAATTTTCACCATGCCCAATACCCTGTTTCGGAGTGATATAATGGGAAAATTCAATTGGTGGATAGCAAAGTAGTGTGAATCTTCAATCTATAACGGTTGTTTTTAATCTAATGACGCTAATGACTGTTCAATGTTGAAAAGTGGCTAAACTTTCAACGCCGCTGCCTTATTAATCATGGTTTAGATGAGACAGCTAATGAAGTGATTTCATTTTCATAGTCACATATTGCAAAACAAACTACGAAAGTGTCACCTGGCAACTTTTGAAGCGATTATCTTTTGCCTGTCAGGTAGCAAAATGTAAATTCCTTATGTATAATTTCTTTAAAACATCCTCCATCTGAGAACCTGTTACCGTCAAAGGAAGTAAAGGAAAAGAAAAAGGTCTCTGAGGTTTTCATGCAAGAACCTTATAGTTACCTTATTCAAAATCGTAAATAATATTACTTTGAATATGTTAGAGCTCATTTGTGCGCAATCAAGGATTCATTAAGAAAATATTAAATTTTTTATACTTAAGTATGGTTTTAACAGTCGTTCACTACCTAAAACTCATTATTTAATTTCCTTTATTAGAAAAACACTATTAAAGAAACAATATATTATAAAATGTAAATTGACTCGGAGAGAGGACATAAGATAGTTGATGTAACTTTAAAAGTACTAGAAAGTTCAGTGCTGATCATCTCCGTAAATGGTTAGGATACTAAAATGTGGTGATAAATGATTGGAGTAGGGTGGCGTCAGGATTGCAGTTGTCAAGTGAAATAAGTTTGGCCTTTGAGAACCAATGAGAGAGATTCTTTGCCCTTATTGTTAATTAGGAGTTTCCATTTATTTACTGACAAAGAAAGGGAGAGAAATATTCACCATATCCAAATATGCAGTTATAGAACTGTGGTAGACTATCTAAATTCAGTAAACAACCACGTGTTACAACGTTCTCTTCTATCAAAATAATTGTTAAATAATACTGTGTTAAATTTGGTTCTTTGACGAGGGCTTTATACACTAATGCATTATTTAAAACATTTAAATATGTATATTAATCGCAAAAGATACGCTCTCAACAAATCAGCGTTAGGAAAGGTGTTCATTTGTCTCCTTAACATGAGGCTAAAAAATGGGGTGAAAATTACAGAATCAGTTCGAAATCTAATTTAATTTCACTTGCCGTCAATGCAGTTTTTTCTGACTTATCCCTGAACAGCCTGAAGGATAAAGAGGTATCAAGTAGACTGAGGTGAGGCAAGTGATCAGTTTATGTGATAAAGGTGAATATATTTCAACCATTTATCATTTGTATTTAACGGATAGAATTAAAAGGCAAATAAACTGCACGCGAATGGCAAAGTTCACTGTGAGTGAACGATAGCATTATAAAAAACCAGGATATATGATTACGCATAACTGATAACATTTTTACAATATACTCACGTGCGATATACACTTGTTTATTGTTCTTGCAAACGATAGTGAGTGCTCTTTACTTGTTTGACAAATTCATGAAATATAAATTCGAAATAGCAGTTTGGATTACCGTTGGATTTGTGCCATATTATCACTGCTTATGGACTTCCGACCGCCGACTCGGACACTCAAGGAACTCCGAGAATGGCCTGATATCTGAGGTGACCTGATGTGAGGTTGCCATGGATCTCAAGGCAAGAGGCTTGTAAGCCTTTTAGGTGGTATCCTTTCACCAGGGAATGTTCCATTGTATTGCAGCAACTTATGATTTCTTCTATGCAGTTAATTTATGCAACGTGCATAATATATCAATAAATGTATTCTACAGCTTGGATAAACCTTAAATTTTAATTTGGTTACTTTTCATGAAAGAAAAAGTTAAAATCTTTACTCTTTTAGCAACTGTGAATCAGTGTAAATTATTGAGCTGTAGATATCAATATTTTTCTTTAAATAGAAGAACCATAAGTATTTGTGCAAGATTTCGAGCTTTGCGTTTTATTTACATTTATATTTTTTCATGAAATGATTGGAATTTATCATACACAAAAACATAACTTTCTTTTGTCCTTTATTTATGAAATTTTATTATACTATGGAAGGTTTAATATCTATATATATATATATATATATATATATATATATATATATATATATATATATATATTATATATATATATATATATTAATTTGTGAAACCATATCATGTGGATATTGTTAAAATAAAGACAGAGATTATAAATGAGTTTAGGGAAATTTTCATGTTAAGGTAATAATCTTATCTACTATGAGATTCAGGGCCTCTGTAACATGGTTTTTTCGCAATAAACTTTTTATCTATGCATTTCATAAATATAACGCTTATTCAGAATACATATTATATCAACACATAAACCTTTTGAGTTGTATTCTGCACTACGTAGGTTGAATAAATTTGGTACTTATAATGTAAAAGTGACCTTTTTTGAAGACGGGGCCAACTTACTCAGAGAAAAGGTTTCGAACGCACTCGTTACGTAACTTATGACAGCATTTCTTCCCTCTTTTCCTCGATGGATGATTGGCTATACGTAACGAAGGCTAAACCTCTGGCAACTAAATGACATACAAATTTAAATACAAGCAAAGCAGTACACCTTTATGAACTCTGGAACCTCTCCACTGGTAATTGTCATAATGAACAAACCAACAAAATATGTTAATAAATACAAAAACACTACGATTATTAGTCTAACTCCTAAAATAAGTTTCCAAAGAAATTACAGTCTACTTTATAGGTCACAATCAGATTGACAAGATGTAGGGAATAGTTGGTAATTTTCTAAAAACATAGTAGACAAGCTTGATTTGATAACTGCTATATCCAATTTCAAACAATTTTTATTTATTGGCTATCTACCTATTTACTGAAAAAAAAATAGCGGTACCGTATATTGGCTTTAAACCTTCACCAATAATTATCGTCAGAATGGTGACTTCATGAGGCTCCACACTTTCGCCTCGTTTATAATTCAGGATAACACTGGAGGCTATCATGGGCATTGTTGGATTAGAACATTTATCTTCTGGCTATAAAAACTAATTTCTCGAGTAGTTGTAAGAAGTGCTAAATGATCCTCAAGGATCCCAGCAGTTGGCCTAAACGTTTAATTCATGTTTATTACTGCTATACTGTTGCGGCACTACTGCTACAGTAGTATTACTACGCTAGCACTGATACCCCACCCACATCTATGTATCGTTCCGCCATTCATAAAGTCTTTGGGTCGGAGCCGTTTACCTTGCTTACGTAATGAATGTTTTTCGACTCTTGGCTCGTAATCATTGGCCATGGCGTCGGCTAGATCATTTTTACTCTATAAAAATTAGAACTATCGGGTTTAGGTTATTGATAATGCTGACAAAATTTGTGTGTGGTTGTAAAATATACATATGTCAACTTTCAGCTACACCCGATGCTTTGACAAAGAGCAAAGTCAAAAAAACCGTGTTACAGAGACCCTGAATCTCATAGTAGAATATCACAGGTCAAGGTGAGAGCTTCTGTAGGAAAAGAAAGACTATTTTTTTTTTATTTTGTAAATACATAGAACTGCATTAAAGAAGCGATATACAGAGATTAACTTTATCTTCATCACTCGAGACATAAGCAATCATAGTTTTAGGCATGTTGTCTTTCGTTTTTTTTATTAAATTTTTTTTTTTACATTTTAAGGCTATCTACTCTCTTTAGGAACCATTCACTCGACTCTTAGGTCAGTTCAATATCTCGTAACTTTTAACCGACAAAAAGTTGCAAAATTGCAGTTTTACTTTTCATGACGAATGACCTCAAAACTGAACATAAATTGGATGATAATCTGCAACAAATACTGGAAATCATGATTGCAAGAGCCGTCTCCTCACTGCAGAAGAAAAATAAATCATGATCTGTTTGGAAATGGGAACTTTTTTCCACGAGTCCTTGGATGTTTGCTTGGTGCCTTCAGTAAACAAACGCAATCTAATCTATTCTAGAAGAGAAGCTGCTGATCAAACAAGAGTTTTTTGATTCAGTCATATTTACATTAGCCATTCATGATATGCATTTAATTCTAACAATGACAATATATTTCCTTGCTTACATATTCAATTTCCAGCAATTTAGGGGGACTTATCTTTTCAGATTAATGATTAAGAGAAAATATTGACTGAAAATTTCAATATTGAATATATTTAATGTTCTTTCTAATAGGAAATGAACATGCTTATGTAACATGCAATGAATGGTTGACTTTTTATCAAAAGAAGATACCTAAGTTTAGAACTTAAAACATACACATTATAATAATATTACTACTATGTGGAATGAAAGAATATAGAAAGAGGGGAAAGGGTTCCTGTTTCAAGAATACGAATCTTTAATGAGAGAGAGAGAGAGAGAGAGAGAGAGAGAGAGAGAGAGAGATTCGCGAATTTATATAATGGAAGGAATGCAAAATATTGTCAG
>NC_061107.1:44627879-44648323 GCF_015104395.2 Macrobrachium nipponense | reverse complement strand
CTGACAATATTTTGCATTCCTCCCATTATATAAATTTCGTGAATCTCTCTCTCTCTCTCTCTCTCTCTCTCTCTCTCTCTCTCTCTCTCTCTCTCTCTCTCTCTCATTAAAGATTCGTATTCTTGAAACAGGAACCCATTCATCTCTTGCTATATTCTTTCATTCCACATAGTAGTAATATTATTATAATGTGTATGTTTTAAGTTCTAAACTTAGGTATCTTCTTTTGATAAAAAGTCAACCATTCATTGCATGTTACATAAGCATGTTCATTTCCTATTAGAAAGAACATTAAATATATTCAATATTAAAATTTTCTGTCAATATTTTCTCTTAATCATTAATCTGAAAAGATAAGTCCCCCTAAATTGCTGGAAATTGAATATGTAAGCAAGGAAATAAAAAAAAATATCTATGTCATTTGTTAGAATTAAATGCATATCATGAATGGCTAATGTAAATATGACTGAATCAAAAAACTCTTGTTTGATCAGCAGCTTCTCTTCTGGAATAGATAAGATTGCGTTTGTTTACTGAAGGCACCAAGCAAACATCTAAGGACTCGTGGTAAAAAGTTCCCATTTCCAACAGATCAAGATTTATTTTTCTTCTGCAGTGAGGAGACGGCTCTTGCAATCATGATTTCCAGTATTTGTTGCAGATTATCATCCAATTTATGTTCAGTTTGAGGTCATCCGTCATGAAAAGTAAACATGCAATTTTGCAACTTTTTGTCGGTTAAAAGTTACGAGTTATTGAACTGACCTAAGAGTCGAGGGAATGATTCTTAAAGAGAGTCGTTGATAGCATTAAAATGTAAAAAAAAAATTTAATAAAAAAAACGAAAGACAACATGCCTAAAACTATGATTGCTTATGTCTCGAGTGATGAAGATAAAGTTAATCTCTGTATATCGCTTCTTTCATGCAGTTCTATGTATTTACAAAAATAAAAAAATAGTCTTTCTTTTCCTACAGAGGCTCTCACCTTGACCTGTGATATTCTAGATAAGATTATTACCTTAACATGAAAATTTCCCTAAACTCTTTTATAATCTCTGTCTTTATTTTAACACTATCCACATGATATGGTTTCACAATTTATATATATATATATATATATATATATATATATATATATATATATATATATATATATATATGTGTATATATATCTTAAACCTTCCATAGTATAAAAAATAAAATTTCATAAATAAAGGACAAAAGAAAGTTATGTTTTTATGTATGATACATCCAATCATTTCATGAAAAAAAATAAATGTAAATAAAACGCAAAGCTCGAAATCTTGCACAAATACTTATGGTTCTCTGTTTAAAGAAAAATATTGATATCTACAGCTCAATATATTTACACTGATTCACAGTTGCTAAAAGAGTAAAGATTTTAACTTTTTCTTTCATGAAAAGTAACCAAATTAAAATTTAAGGTTTATCCAAGCAGTAGAATAAATTTTATTGATATATTATGCACGTTGCATAAATTAACTGCATTGAAGAAATCATAATTTTCTGCAATACAATGGAACATTCCCTGGTGAAAGGATACCCCCTAAAAGGCTTACAAGCCTCTTGCCTTGAGATCCATGGCAACCTCACATATCACGTCACCTCAGGCAAAGAGCACTCACTATCGTTTGCAAGAACATTAAATAAGTGTATATTGCACGTGAGTATATTGTAAAAATGTTATCAGTTCTGCGTAATCATATATCCTGTTTTTTTTATAAAGCTATCGTTCACTCACAGTGAACTTTGCCATTCGCGTGCAGTTTATTTGCTTTTTAATTCTATCCGTTAAATACAAATGATAAATGGTTGAAATATTTTTCACCTTTATTACATAAACTGATCACTGGCCTCACCTCAGTCTACTTGATACCTCGTTATCCTTCAGGGTGTTCAGGGATAAGTCAGAAGAAACTGCATTGACGGCAAGTGAAATTAAATTAGATTTCGAACTGATTCTGTAATTTTCACCCATTTTTTAGCCTCACGTTAAGGAGACAAATGAACACCTGTCCTAACGTTGATTTGTTGAGAGCGTATCTTTTGCGATTAATATACATATTTAAATGTTTTAAATAATGCATTAGGGTATAAAGCCCTCGTCAAAGAACCAAATTTAACACAGTATTAAGACATCTTAAAATACATTTTATTTAACAATTATTTTGATAGAAAAGAACGTTGTAACACGTGGTTGTTTACTGAATTTAGATAGTCTACCACAATTCTATAACTGCATATTTGGATATGGTAAATATTTTCTCCCTTTCTTTGTCAGTAAATAAATGGAAACTCTTAATTAACAATAAGGGCAAAGAATCTCTCTCATTGGTTCTCAAAGGCCAAACTTATTTCACTTGACAACTGCAATCCTGACGCCACCCTACTCCAATCATTTATCACCACATTTTAGTATCCTAACCATTTACGGAGATGATCAGCACTGAACTTTCTAGTACTTTTAAAGTTAAATCAACTATCTTATGTCCTCTCTCCGAGTCAATTAACATTTTATTATATATTGTTTCTTTAATAGTGTTTTTCTAATAAAGGAAATTAAATAATGAGTTTTAGGTAGTGAATGACAGTTAAAACCATACTTAAGTATAAAAAAATTTAATATTTTCTTAATGAATCCTTGATTGCGCACAAATGAGCTCTAACATATTCAAAGTAATATTATTTACGATTTTGAATAAGGTAACCATAAGGTTCTTGCATGAAAACCTCAGAGACCTGTTTCTTTTCCTTTACTTCCTTTGACGGTAACAGGTTCTCAGATGGAGGATGTTTTAAAGAAATTATACATAAGGAATTTACATTTTGTTACCTGACAGGCAAAAGATAATCGCTTCAAAAGTTACCAGGTGACACTTTCGTTGTTTGTTTTGCAATATGTGACCATGAAAATGAAATCACTTAATTAGCTGTCTCTCGGGATACCACTCATCTAAACCATGATTAAATAAGGCAGCGGCGTGGTTTTCCCACCAATGCTGATTGCTATCTGGACAATCACTGACTTGAAAGTTTGGCCACTTTTAAACAGTGAACAGTCATTAGCGTCATTAGATTAAAAACAACCGTTATGGATTGAAGATTCACACTACTATGCTATCCACCAGTTGAATTTTCCCATTATATCACTCCGAAACAGGGTATTGGGCATGGTGAAAATTATGATTGATGTCGATGATCATCACTTGAGGAGAGGCTTGATACAATTCTATACAAAATTTTGCCATATCTAGCAACCCAACATCACTTTTGTAAAGTAAAATTAGATTAAAATACCTTCATGCATTTAATGAAAGAACAACAATTATTAGAACGAAAGCAAATTTCATTATTCTCATGGCTTCCAAATGAGAAGTAAATCTGATGTATTCAAACGACTCAAGCCTAGATACGTAGGAGGCAATTTTCCGTCTGATGCTTAACCTAAGTCCAATATGACGACTGAATCGACTTGCCCTTGTCTCTCGTTAGCACTCGACCTGTTCAAACGTGGAACCGGTCTTATATTTTGTTCTCTGGTGAAAAACTGCGAGCAATGAAGTCCTTCCTCCGACGTCCTGGCTCAAATCTATGCATGTCCCATCCACGGACAAAGGTAATTGAATTGGCAGTCGATTTGTCGGCCTTCATCTATTATTCCTCGCACTCATTCCTCATTCGCAACTGTTCTCCTATTCCCATGATCCTATTATCTTTTCTCCTTCAGAGACTCTAGTGATTTTTTACTGTGCAATTGTGACATGTGGAAATTCATTGTGGAGGGGTTATTAGATCTGTGTTGGTCATGCTTACAGTAATTTCGTTGTATTAGCATTTCATTTAATATTTGATATATCTCGTATTTTGCATAGTTTCATTTTAAGCACTGATTAGTTACATAAGCTTTCCTGTTGTTATCCCGAGTGTTGTAATGTTGCCTACTTTGAAGAATCATGTAGACTAAGTCGTTGTGCGCCGTCTTCTATAGTTCAGCAGAGCAACTCAACATTTACTTCCAGTACCATACTTGGGATAGTAATCCTGAGATTCCAGTGACAGCAATCCTTGCTTACAGTGTTCCACCTAGTGTGTGTTGTATTTACTATTATTATTAAGAGTTCGAGCCATGTATCCATGCACCATGGTTAATTGCAGGATTTATTGTTTTTGCTTGCAACCCAGTGACACATTTGTTCTCGATAGTGTACATAATATTCGATGGTGACTCGGTGCCACGGAGCCAGTAAAAAATTTAATTTTCTGATTACCTTACACAATTATATTTATAAGTGGACATATTACGTTTGCTTTCAATCACTTTTTGAGAGTAATTTTTGGAGATTCTTTTAAGGTACTTACTTTTTATTATCTGGTCACTAGTGGAGGGCCATCCTTAGTCAGTTGTCGTTTCCAAAAAGACATTTTTTAGAGTAGAACCTCTGTCCCCCCCTACACCAGATACCCCCAAAGTAAAATCATACATCCCGGCCTGCCCTTCCCATGTTAATTTTCCAGTATATGTCAAACTAATCCTTTAGAAAGCAAAAAGGATACAATGTTTAATACCCTCAGACTTTTACGGCAATGTAAATCTACCTTTGAAAAAGATTAGCTTCCAAAAAAGAACGTTTTTAGAATACATCGAATTTGATGCAGGAATATATGGCTGAAACGTTGACTAAAAGTTAGAATAATTTTTAATGAGCAAATGTTCCTGTTTTCGTAATTACCGTTTTTGATGAAACAACCGCGTATTTATGCCCATCTCTTCTTTCTCCGTCTTCTGTTTCAGTCAGAGGTGAGGACGAAAAAGAAGGAACTGAAAAAAGTCCATGCTTTTAATCAGCGGCAGGTATGCCACTGTTAAGGTTTCTCTCTCTGCTTCCATTTCATCTGCTGCCCTTTTTCATATCGCAAGTTAGTCACATAACATAAATGGTGGAGAATATTTGAAGCTTTCAATGTGGGGAGATATTTGATTACATCCGTTGTTGTAGGACATTCCGATATGCATTCGTGTGTGTCTGATATCGGTAAGGCTTGCGCGCACGCGCGCATCTAATCATCATCTGTATCTTAGTTCTTAGTGTCTGAAGCCAATCAAGACTTGTATCTTTTTCAATGATGAAGATTTTTATTATCAGTGATAAATAATAATAGTAAAACCTATATGATTTAAAACACGAAGACAGTAAAGTTAGGAAAATAGAAGTATGGCAACCCCTTTATAATAGTGACCAAGAGAGCAGTAGACGATGCCGTCAGCTACAGGAAAAATATAAAAAAATGCAGACGTTTTGTTGGAACGAAAACTGATGCTGGAAAACAAGAACTCCTAAACTCTGACCTATTTGATGATATTCTTCTGGGAGGCAGCGCACGTGTGACCATAAAGATACTTTTATTTATGGAGCTTTAAAACTTTTGCATTAAAATTAAATAGAAAAAATCTTTATATTAAAACTTCTTGGTTCAAAAATAAAATAAATGAAAATTGTCGATATTCTTTAGAAGCTCATTACAAATAGTTTTACCTTTACATTTATAGACAGAATCACATGTGCATACATATATATATGTATGCACATGTATATATAGATATATATATATATATATATATATATATATATATATATATATATATATATATATGCACATATACAAATCTATCTATCGATATATATATATATATATATATATATATATATATATATATATATATATATATATATATATATATATATATATATATACAAACTAGACAATTCCTTTATGAATACGTTCTCATTTATACATTTTAGAATAGAATTTTCCCTTTCGTGAGTACAGTTTAGATGAATAAATCTCATGGAACCCTTACCCTGTAATTCCTTTCCAGTTTATTTTTTCTCCAAGAGACTAGTCTTCCCTAATCGTAAATTATACCCTGAGTACTTGGAGGAACAATTTTCCCATTGTTTACTGACATTCGCTATACAAATAACAGTCAGTTACTGGAACAAATTACTTTTGATACCATTATTCGTGACATGGAAATTATCGTTATCATCATTACTGTTTACGCTATTACAGTAGATTCTCTTCAATTTATTAATTATGTGTCACCGTCCCCACTCAAGCTTATTATTAAATTTATTTATGAACGCTTCATCAAAGGAAGCTTAACAAAATACTGACACCTGATAACACTTACGACATCAGTAAAATATGAAATGGGAGCTTTATATGATAAAACAGAGCAACGAAGAGCTGGAATGATGCAAATGAGGTCGGAAAGGGGGTTACCTTTCCCATTAGGCAAAGGAGACAACTTACGCGAAGTGAAGTGAACATGATTTGATGTTTTACTGACTCCTTAGGCTTGAAGCGGCTGTTGTTATGACGGGGTAGTTGAGAGGAAAGTGGGGAGAATGTTTAATGCTTATGTAAAGCAGCTGTGTTTATAATTTCGGAGGTATTTTATGAATATATATTCTTACGCTGTTGCCCTCGCAACTCATAACTTCCCCTCAGTAAGTGTATGAAATGCTGTAAAAGTGCTTGCAACAATATTTTCAGATTCAGTATTATTTTTACTTAGAGTTAATAAGTCCTAATAAAAAAAACATTATTTAGAGTATTGAGAATAACGTGGAATGAGAACAGAGACAGAGATTTACTTGTTCGCAAGAGGCCGCGTGGTTCTATTTTTTTTAACAATAATGCAACGCACATGACTCTTAAACTTGTCTAGACGTCAATTGAGGTCGCATCATCTTTCGTAAGATCGCTCTAGAAGGATTCTGCATAAATGTTTCAAGTATGTCTGATACCTTTCTTTTCATTTTAGAAATTAGAGATTCTTTTGTATTGAAACTGCTCAATATTCTTGATAAATTAAATCTTATATCTCTCGATTTGTCAAAAGATAATTTTTTGGCACGTAAGTACCTTAAATATGAAATGGAAAAACTTTGTGACGTCACTCAATGAAATGACGACATTAATTTCATTAGGAAAAATTCTATAATGATATCTTTTTATATGAAGAGACTTTTATTGTCCTAAATCATGTCATAATAAATATTATTTATGATTGTAATCCCACTTTCTCTTTGTATCGTTTTTAAAGAGAATTCTCAAAATAATAGCTGTATCTCGCCTAAAATGATTAGGCCCAGCCATTTTGGGTCAGATACCCTCTTTTGTGAGGCAGATGTCATTTTGGGAGCCTCTCTCTCTCTCTCTCTCTCTCTCTCTCTCTCTCTCTCTCTCTCTCTCTCTCCTCGTGCAAGAGAATTTTAATTTGATTTTCACATTAACCTTAAATCTTATACTTAGTGGTTGGTCACTTATAAGTTTTAGATTTATTTAATTAATTAGTGATTACTTGTGGAATCTGAACAGACAATGTAAAAATGCGTAACAGTCGCGTCGTACGTAAGTGTTTATTGGTGATTTCGACAAAGGCCTTCTAAAATTGACATACCTTAAGGTAAAAAATTTTTAATAAGTTCAGTGAACTTAACTTGAATCTACAAAGTAATTGAAATAATGAAATTATTTAGGTTATTCCAGGGGAACTGTTTGTCATTTTTTTACATTTTGGTGTTGGTGATTTGTTTTTTTGCGCATTTATCCATTTTTCTCATTCAAAGTGTGCTTTCTATATATGTTCTGTGTGATTAGTGCCTTCTTAGTGTTTTTTGCTATTTTGGTAATTTCACATTTTTCTGTTTACATTTGCATTAATAATTGGTTTCATTAACTTAGGTGTATTTATTTTATTGAATAATCGTTAAATATTTAACTGACTTTAACACTTGTGAATTACTTTGCATTTACTTAGAATTCTTTTAAAATTTTAATTGTTACTCAACAGTTAGAATTTTACTTGAATAATTTAATTCCTTAATCAATTATCAAGAATTGATTAAACTTTGTGAGATTGTGAATTTCACTTATAAATCTTTATTTTAATAATAAATATTTGCATTTAACATTTTTATGATTGTTTTTTTTTACCAGTATATTCAATTTTGTTAAGGGAGAAATTTAGAGTGGTAAATGGACTGATTTCCTTCAATTTTATTGAAGTCATATAAGATTACCTCACACCTGTTTTAATGAATTTAGTCTGATTTCTTGCGTGATTAATAAGTTTTGAGGGATCACTGTTGCCTTTGGAGTTATCAGTCAGGTAAGGTAACAAATTTTCATTGGTAAGTTTAATGACCAGATATTTGGACGCTTTATCGCAGGTTTAAATGGTGTCCAGACCGGGAAACAGATCAGATTATCACTCTAGTTTATACTGGTGGTGTTAGGGATATATTTTGTTAGGAGGGTGACCATATATTTGTTTGTTTTTTGCATTTATTATGCTGAATTATTAGATGATAACTTAGAGAAAATGGCTCAGTTCAATGTTCAGGAATTTTTAGCAGCAGCATATGGTGGTTATATGTCTATTAGTATGGTAAATGCACAAGTAAGATGTATTGCTATGGAAACATTGATAGACTCTGGTAGAACAACTGATGAAGATGAGTTATAATTAGCTCAAGAGTTGATGAATGTAGCACAGGCTGATCTTATAAATAAGCAAGATGAAAAGAAAGTGATGCAGAGTTAGAGCTTAGATGCATAGAAAAAGAAGAAAGATTAATCAAGCTGAAAATGTAGGCTGAAAGAGATAGGCTGCAGGCTGAAAGAGAAAGGGTAGACAGGGAAAAACAAGAAAGAAGAAAAAGAGAAGAAGAAAAAACAGCAGAAGAGGAAAGAGAAGTTGCAAGACATGAATGGGAGATGGAATTGATAAAAGCTAGATCTAAGTTACCTGTGACACCTAACCCTCATCAAAGTAATCAAGACCCTGTATTTGATGCAGTAAGAGCGCAGAAGTTAATCCTTAAGTTTACTGAAGAACCCCCAGATGAGTTTTTTGATCACCAAAAGATTGTCAATTTTGCTACAAGTATCTTAATTGGTAAAGGGAGAAGTGCGTGCTTATTTAGTCTTAACAGCTGAACTGAGTAAAGACTACAAGGTACTTAGCAACCAATATTTAGCAACCAGTGGAAATGTAACCTCAAGCAGTGGGTGGCTGTGCAGTTTAGAGGATTTTAAGCCATATATCTATGAGGGTACGCTGTCATCTCAAAGAGGGAGTGGGCAGGTACCAGTCAAGATATTATGTGATACAGGGAGTAACCATAGTGTGGTAGTACGTGGTTCTCACCCTCAGTTGGAGAAGAGTCTCACAGGAGTTTCAGTTATTTTGAAGTGTAGAGGAGGAGAGGAAGTAACTTCTATATGCCGTTTACACATGTCGTGTGAATTGGTGACAGGGAATGTTGATTTTGCTGTAAAGGACTCACTGGCTGTGGAAGGTGAACATATTCTGTTGGGTAATGAAGGTGGTAGTGAGCCATTTATTCCTTATCCTGTAGTGACAGACAAACCATTGAAGATCAGTCGTACGGTAGATTTGGAGAAGAATAACCCCCACCTGTTTCCTAGTTGTGTAACTACCAGGCTAATGAAGAGGACTACACCTGTAAGTGAGGAAACTGAGGATTCACACACCCAAGAAGAATCAAGTGAAGGATCTTTGAGCTTAGAAGAATTGTTCCAGGGAAGTGATGTCTCCCTTAGATTTCCCAAGAAGACGAAGAAGAACCTGTTGTTCTTGAAGAGACTCCGAGTAGTCAAAGTGTTCCTGAAGATAGTAGTGAAACTACAGTAGCTGAGTTAGCATATATTGAGAGTTCAACCTTTGAAGTTGGTCAAGTGACAAGAGAGGAGCAAATGGACTTGCAGAAGAAGGATGCATTGTTAGCTGATTTGTTCTTCAGAGTTGTTGATCAAGAAGAGATGCAACAAACTCCTACCTGTTATTATCTGAAGGAAGGTTTGCTGATGAGGAAGCATAGACCTGCAGATGTTCCAGTTGCTGAAAGGGGTGAATATCATCAAATTTTTATTCCATATCCATTGAGGAAGCAAGCGGTAGCAGTAGCTCACGAGTCTGGACATATGGGAATCTGGATGACTGTGGAGAAGATCATGAAATATTTTTTTCTATCCTGGACTTCACAGAGATGTTAGCAAGTTTTGTCGTGAGTGCCATACCTGCCAGATAGCAGGAAAACCGAATGAAACCATTCAGAAAGCCCCCCTACAACCTATACAAGTTAAAGGATAACCCTTTAGCAAAGTGATTACAGATGTGTGTTTGGACCGCTGCCAAAGACGAAGAAGGGAAATGAGTATTTGTTGACATTAATGTGTCCTATGACAAGATATCCATAGGTGATCCCTGTTAGAAACTTATCTGCCAAGATAGTCGCTGAAAAACTAGTGGATTTTTTCTCAAAGTCTGGTAAATCAGAAATAGTACAAAGTGATAGAGGGACGAATTTTACTTCCAAGTTATTCCAGGATGTGATGAATTTGTTAGGTGTAAAACAACAGTTATCAACTACTTATCATCCAGAGACTCAGCAGCCTAAGAAAGGTTCCACCAGACATTGAAAAGTAAGCTGACAAAGTATTGTTCTGTGTCAGGAAGAGAATGGGATGTTGGTTTACCCTTTATGTTATTTGAAGTTAACAATATTTATCAAGAAAGCATGGGATGTTCACCTAATAAGATGATTTAATTGGGAAGAAAATTAAGAGGAAATCCAATGAGAGTATGTTAAGAACTTGATGAAAAGGTTGAAAGAGATCAGGAAATTCTCTTTAGAAAATTTGAAAGTGAGTCAAGAGAAAATGAAAAGGAGATATGATGCTAAGACTAAGCTATGAAGTTTTAGTGTTGGCCACCAAGTGTTAGTGTTCTTACCTGTCAAGAGATTTCCCTTTACCAATAAATTTCAAGGTCTTACACGATAATTGAGAAGTTAAGTGTTAGAACTCATGTGATTGAAACACCAGAAAGAACAAAACGACAAAAGAAGATACATATGAGCCTCTTGAAGCCTTACTTCTCAGAAACTAAAACTGAAAGTGTGTCAATAACCCAAACAACTTCATCTACAGAGGATGATGATGGCTATGAATTGGGAGCTGAAAGCAAGATAAATAATTCTTCAAATTTGGAAAATTTGTAGGATAAACTGAAACATCCGAGTGTTGAACAAGGTTAAGAATTAAGTTAACTGATTAGAAGTTTCCCATAAATTTTTGCATATGTACCTATGCGTACCGATCTGACCAAGCATAAGATCAAGATTCAAGATGGAAAACCATTCAAGCAAAAAGCTTATCGCTTATCACCTTATTATCGGAATGTTTTGAAAAAAGAAGTTGAATATTTCCCGCAACATGGATAAGCAGAACCCATTGTTTATTTAGGATAATGTACTGATTATAGGAAACTGAATTCCATCAGTGTGGCTGACAATTGTTCTTTGCCTCTTATTGATCAGTTACTTGATAATATTGGGCAAGCCAAGTTTGCTTCCAAGATAGACTTGTTGAAAGGATATTATCAAATTCCCTTAGATAAGAATGCTAAGTTGCTATCAGCTTTTATTACTCGTTTGGACTATATCAGTATACTGTTCTGCCATTTAGTCTAATGAATGCACCTGCAACATTCCAATGAGTAATGGATAAACTACTAGGATTTATAGAAGGAAAGGGTGTATACCTGGATGACATAGTGATTTACTCTACAAAATAGGAAGAACATCTGAAGATTCTGAAGAAAGTCTTCTAGAAACTACGAGAAGCAGGACTAACAGTCAACCTAGAGAAGAGTGAGTTTGGAAAGACGACTGTTCAATATTTTTGGTTTGAAGTTGTGGAAGGCCTTCTCGCTCCAGTAAATGCTAATGTGGAAGGTATCCGTAAGGCTACTCCACCTACTACTAGGAAACAGCTACAGAGATTTTTGGGCATGACTGGATTCCATCATAAATTCTCTCCAAATTTCTCAGCCATAGTAACTCTCTTGACTGACTTAAGTAGTTCCAAAGCTAAGTTTGTTTGGGCTCCAGAGTGTTAAGAATCCTTTGAGGAAGTAAAAACCATTTCAATTTCAAGGCCAGTATTCAAGCTCCAGACTTCAATAAGAAATTTGTGATACAAGTTGATGCCTCTGATGATGGAATTGGAGCTGTCCTACCTCAAGGAGTTGAAAATAACATTTAGCATAAACTTCCACTCAGTAACTGAATGACTGTCTTGAACTTGTCGAGAAGTCACGTGAGGTTACATCATCTTTCGTAAGATCGTTCTAGAAGGATTCTGCATAAACGTTTCACGTATGTCTGATACCTTTCATTTCATTATAGAAATTAGAGATTCTTTTGTATATAAACTGTTATCTCTGATAAATTAACTCTTATATCTCTCGATTTGTCAAAAGTAAATTTGCTGGTTTGTAAGTACCTTTAAATATGAAATGGAAAAAGTTTGTGACGTCACTCACGGAAATGGCAACATTAATTTCATTCGAGAAAATTCTATAATCATATCTTTTATTTTAATTGACTTTTATTGTCTTTAGTCATTAATAAATATTATTTTTGATTGCAATCCCACTTTCTCTCTCTTTATCGTTTTTAAATAGAATTGTCAAAATAATAGCTGTATCTTCCCTAAAATGATTCGGCCCAGCCCTTTTGGGTCAGATACCCTCTTTTGTGAATTAAGCACCCATAGAGAGACATATGTCATTCAGATATCAGAGACGATTCGCGATTGTTGTGTTTTTGGGAGTCTCTCTCTCTCTCTCTCTCTCTCTCTCTCTCTCTCTCTTCTCTCTCTCTCTCTTGCGAGAGATTTTAATTTGATTTTCTCATTCACGTAAAATTTCATAGTGGTTGGTCACTCATAAGTTTTAGATTTATTTAATTGATTGGTGATTATTTGTGGAATCTGAACAGACTATGTAAAAGTGCGTAACAGTCGCGTCGTACGTAAGTGTTCATTGGTGATTTCGAAAAAGGCCTTCTAAAATTGATATATCTTAAGGTAGAGTTTTTTTTAATAAGTTCAGTAATTGAAATAGTGAGAGTATTTAGGTTATTCCAAGGGGAACTGTTTGCCATTTTTTCACATTTTGGTGTTGTTGATTTTTTTGTGCATTTATCCATTTTTCTCATTAGAGTGTGTTTTTATATATGTTCTGTGTGATAGTGCTTTCTTAGTATTTTTGCTATTTTGGTATTTTTCACATTTTTCTGTGTTTACATTTGCATTCACAATTGGTTTCATTAACATAGGTGTTTTTATTATATTGTATAATCATTTAATATTTAATTGACTTTAACACTTGTGAATTACTTTGATTTACTCAGAATTCTTTTCAAACTATAATTGTTACTTAAGAGTTTGAATTTTACTTGAATATTTTAATTCCTTATTTCTCTAATTTTCGTGATAAATTAATTGTGATTTAATGTTGATCAGTAATTAATTCAAGAATTAATTAAACTTTGTGTTGTTTTCAAGTAATAGTAAATTTCAGTGAAATTGTGAATTTCACTTATAAATTTTGAGTTTAATAAAAATATTCTGTATATAAATTGTTGTTGTGTTTTCTATTTTTTACCAGTATATTTAATTTTGTTAAGGTAGAAATATGGATTGGTAATTGAGCTGTTTTCGTTCAATTTTATGGAAGTGAGTTAGAACCAAGGAAATAATAAACCTTTAAAGTTGTTGATGGAGTGATGCACTTTAATTAATTTAATTTCATATAAGATTAACTCACACCTGTTTTAATGAATTCAGTCTGATTTCTTGCATGATTAATAAGTTTTTAAGGGATCACTGTCGCCTTTAGAGTAATCAGTCGTATTTTATCTGTGATGAAGACACAAGTCTCTGGCTACTGTGAGGTAACAAATTTTCATTGGTAAGTGTAATGACCAAATATTTGGACGCTTCGTCACAATATTTTTTGATGATCAATATAATAATTTGATGCAAAAAGACAAAAATAAAAAAAAATGGGCTAACCTTAAATGTTAATATGTTATTTAGACCATAAATAGAAAAATAAAAAACGATTCGGAGTTTCTTTATGAATATATATGTTTTCGGTCAATATACGGTTTATTCCAAAAGAAAAAAAAACTAAGAATATATGAAGTAATACTTGTTAACATATCGCTAACTATTTCGTATGTTGAACATTCTTTTAAACGCCAGTATGTGTCTGTGTGAATGCAGTGACATACGGAAAGCGCACTGAAGAAGCAGATGACTCACCGTGCTGAACAGCTCATGGTCCAGAGACGCCGCGAGGGTGACTACGCCTGAATATCCATCTATGCTGAAGAGACCGTCTTCGTTGCCTCCAGAGATGCTGTATTGCACTCTCGCCCCTGAGGGAGAAGAGTAAACTATCAGTTAACTAGAGTTCAATAGTATCTCAAATAACAATCATAATTACATCGAATAAAGATAGATGTTGCAAATATCGTGGCCTCCATAACATTGTTCAGTGTATCATTGTTGCTAAGAGCATCTGGGTTTGATACAATATCAAATGGAAAATTACTACTGAGTTATATATATATATATATATATATATATATATATATATATATATATATATATATATATATATATATAGATATATATATATATATATATATATTATATATTATATACTGGTACGTAAAAGGTTCTGAGAAAAAAATAAGAAATTCATATATATATACCGACATTGAATCCATCAGAGGGGAAAGAAACCATAACATTCAGAAATCGAATAAGAAGGATTAACATAAAAAGGATGAGTAAAATAGATTGAAGAACAGGTAAGATATAATATATATATATATATATTTATATATATATATATATTTTCTTTTTATATATATATATATATATATATATATATATATATATATATATATATATGATATATATATTACCTGTTCTCAATCTATTTTACTCATCCTTTTTATGTTAATCCTTCTTATTCGATTTCTGAATGTTATGGTTTCTTTCCCTCTGATGGATTCAATGTCGGGTATATATATATGAATTTCTTATTTTTTTCTCAGAACCTTTTACGTACCAGTTAGTGGGGAAAATAGAGTAACTAATGAATGGATTTCACAAAATGAATAATTGATAAATCCTATTGATTATGTTGCCCCTATGAGTTAAGATTTAAATGTCCAGAACTTAGGTGACGATGCTAATAATGCCATTAATAATAATAATAATAATAATAATAATAATAATAATAATAATAATAATAATAAGTAATAATAATAATTATAATAATAATAATAATAGAATTCTGATGTGGAGGCCTATACTAAAAACGTACTAATACTACATAATGTAGAAGAGAAAAAAATGATATGACAGCACAACATTTTTTATCGGATAGTCATTACAAGGAATAAGTATTATATCGTTCTAAACTTTTATTTCATTTAAATATATGAAGTTTTCTGCTTAGCCAGTTTCATCAGGTGCCTATTAAAACCCCAAAAACCTCAAGTCTTTGCATATTCAAAGTTTGTTATTTTTTGGCCATCAGTCGAAGGGCATTCATTTACTTAAGAGTATTTTGCTCTAAGCTCAATTAATGAAATGCTAATTTGCTCCCGAATCAGTCCGGTTATTTTCGATAAGCGACGGCAGTGGATTATGCCATACCTCAATGGCCTAAAAAATGAAGCTGAATTTTCCATTTTTTTTTTTTTTTTTTTTTTTTTTTTTTTTTTTTTTTTTTTTTGTGTGTGTGGGGGGGGGGGGGGGGGGGGGGTGTTGGTAAAAAGTTTTCAAATGACCGTAAAAATCAAGTTTTATTTTAGAAAATAAATCCACGCGAATAATAATTGAACTGCTTGTGACCGCAGTGTCGGAGTAAACAGCCTTTTCAAATTATCGATTTATGTTTTATAATGGCCACAGCTACGCTGTCAATTTATTGGTTTAGTTCCAATGATAACCCCTCCACTGCAAAGAATATGATTACAATCTATTTGGAAGGGAACTAGCAAGTGATACTGAGCTCTGAATGGAGATCATATCAATAAGTTATTGCTTATCCAAAAGAATTCAAATATCAATTCACAGGAGATAGTCACCTTCAATGTAGAATCGAAAAAGATTTTTGGAATGCTACAATAGATATTCATGGTGTTATTTCCAAATACTTAGTATTAACGTATAAATAGTATTAACAATAAGAATTCATCTAAGGTTAATTTAAAAAAGAAGCTCTTCATAAAATGAACCATCAAAAAAAAATCCAATATAGATCATTTTCAGTTTCATAAAAGCTTTTGTTTTCTAGACTGTAATTTCATACAAAATCTTTGTTACTGACCTTATCTAGTTTTATAACATTGGTTACCCTACTTACAGTCAGAGTAAGATACCTAAGAAAACTTAACAAAAGAAGAGAGAGAAGTAATACGAACATGGTAGGATCTACTAAACTATGTCTCGCTCTCTCACTCTCATGCGCTACCAAACTCCTTTTTTACATAAAAAATTTAAAGGAAAACTATATTGACTAAAAAAGGTTAACGGTAGAGGTTCCCTTTAAAAAATATAGAGGGCGGCACTCTTTTCTGAAATTTATTTTTCAAAGGTGAAAGGTAAGCGGAAGTACTTTATATTTGCAAATAATAGTTTGCAAAGCACATTTATAAGTATTAACTTTTGAAACATAATAATAAAGTAGACCTGCTAAGAAAAATATTCCTACGTCTCCTTTGAATTGTTTTGATGTGTAAAGCATGTGAACTATAATTGAAAATGCTTCTCTTTCCTGTGACTAATAATTCTGTCTTGAATTCATTAAAGAAGACTCTCTGGTCAGGTAAAGGTAACAGTGTTACACAGACTACCGCTACGAACAAAAATTCATGTAGTTTACCGGAAGGTTAGTAGGTGAAGAGATGCTCTCATGGAAATGAATAGCGCAAGAGTCCTTGTAAAGAGTATAAAGGTGACCCTTTGACGAATTTTATATACCCTCCATGAACAGGAGAATACCGCGGTAGTGATCGTAGCAAGTCATATTTAAATGTGACTATCTCACAGGAACGACCTCACCGTCAGCAAAAGCCTATGGCAACGTTAGCCTTCCTCCAAATGCTCTCTCTCTATCCTCTCTCGCTCTATCTCTCTCTCTCCTCTCTCTCTCTCTCTCTCTCTCAGTGATCAGAATTTAACAGCATGATTTCACAGCAATAACGAAAAAATACCGCAACTGATGAGAGACAAATCAGTAGGTCTACGGGGACGAAGTGTGGTTTGAGCACGGCTCAACTTCAGTTAACCATCCCTTCTGCAGGTCTTTACTTTATGACTTACTGCAAAACAAATTTTTCACTTTTATTATTATTATTATTATTATTATTATTATTATTATTATTATTAATATTATTATTATATTATTTTTTTTTTTTCTCTCTATCATAGTCCTCCAATTCGACTGTGTGGTATTTATAGTGTGGGGTTCCGGGTTGCATCCTGCCTCCTTAGGAGTCCATCACTTTTCTTACTATGTGTGCCGTTTCTAGGATCACATTCTTCTGCATCAGTCCTGGAGCTACTTCAGCCTCTAGTTTTTCTAGATTCCTTTTCAGGGATCTTGGGATCGTGCCTAGTGCTCCTATGATTATGGGTACGATTTCCACTAGCATATCCCATATCCTTCTTATTTCTATTTTCAATCTTGATACTTATCCATTTTTTCCTCTCTTTCTCTTCAACAATCTGGTGTCCCATGGTATTGCGACATCAATGAGTGATACTTTCTTCTTGACTTTGTCAATCAACGTCACGTCTGGTCTGTTTGCACGTATCACCCTATCCGTTCTGATACCATAGTCCCAGAGGATCTTTGCCTGATCGTTTTCTTTCACTCACTCAGGTTGGTGGTCGTATTATTATTATTATTATTATTATTATTATTATTATTATTATTATTATTATTATTATTATTATTATATCTGTATTGAGTTAAAATTACTGATATTATTATATTACTATTATCATTATTATATTATTGGGAAAAGTAAATCAACAGTAGTGTACCTGTTGATTTTGTTATTTAAAATATAAACAACAAAATGCTTTCGATGACCCGCACAGTACTCCTTGGTCATCGAAAGCTTTCTGCTGTATATACTTTAAATCACAAAATCAAACAGGCATACTACCGTGGATTTACTTTCCCATTTCATTGACTCATGTGATGATGAGTTTTCTTTGGATTATTATTATTGTTATTATGCAAATCCACTGTGACGATATCCATAAGACCCAGGGCTCCCTAACCTCCCGATCCCCTACCTACCCCATCCCCATCGAATGCGATTGTGAATACCAAGCATGCAGAGATGTGTTGCCAAACAGGGGGATAATTATTCCATTCTTCATTTAAACCGCCTTTATAATGAAATACGTCACCGTAACGCTTCAAAGCAGTCGTCTGAACGAACTCAAAGTGTAAAAATAAAGAAGGAACGAACGAATGAAGAGGGAAATAGAATTTGAACGAATAAAAAAAAATAAAAAAAGAGGGAAATACCATGCACATTGGGCTTAGTCAGTAGATGTCACACATGTGCGGAGAGGGAAATCTTTTCTTCTGTCTTGGTGCTATTTATAGAAATTATCGGAACCGTATCCCTACTTATGAAAATTATCGATATGTTTTCAATGTTGATTTTATCGAGGTAATTAACAATTATATCAATAATTATTGTAAATTATGGTTAAAATTCACATAAATTTTCATCAAAAATTTATGTTATAGGGGATTTATATTTGCATCTCAAATGTCTGATGGTGCCTGGAAGAAAGCCTGGAGCGATCAGGCGCAGTATGATAGATAATTAGCTCATAGAGCACTCGAGGGAAAACCTGACAGAATTAGTAATAATAAAAATTTCACTCAGATTGACTATGATTGCCGTCTGCAACGGGGTAAAAGAGTTTGATTTGAGTTACAACCTTCCTGAAGTCACATTGGAGAATATCCAAAAGATTCACTTATATATTCATATATATATATATATATATATATATATATATATATATATATATATATATATACGTTATATATATATATATACGTTTATATATATATATATATATATATATCTATATATATATATATATATATATATATATACGTTTATATATATATATATATATATATATATATATATATATATATACATTATATATATATATATATATATATATATATATATATATATATATATATATATAATAAATATTAAAACCAGGGCTTGAATGAAGAGCATCTTTATTTGCGACTAGTTTCGGAGATTTACTTTCCTCCGTCATCGGGCAATCTATAATGAAATATTATTTACAATTAAAATCAATGACGTAATATAAGTTACGTAATATAAGTTTACTTGTGGGTAGAATTCATGCAAAAGTTTGGTTAATCTTTTTTTAACATTAAAGGACCTATTTCCAACAGAGCAGTTATGTATTTTTCCATCTCGTTTCTTGGAAATAGGTCCTTTAATGTTAAAAAAAGATTAACCAAACTTTTGCATGAATTCTACCCACAAGTAAACATTCGAGTAATATTGAAGCCTAAATCTACATTACAAAAAATTCTTCAGGTTCAAGGATGTGATACCAACTGAACTGCAGTCAGCTATTGTGTATAAGTATAAGTGTCATTGCTGTAGTGCAATGTACATTGGAAATTCTAAACGACAGTTCAGGGTTCGCATCTTCGAACATCTCGGAATATCTGTTAGGACAAATAGGCCATTAAGCAAACCACCATTTAGTGCTATTCGTCAACACTCTGAAGAATATGACCATCCTATCAATGTAGATTCCTTTTCAGTCCTTACTTGCAGAACCAACGCAATGGAGCTCGGAGTGGTTGAGTCTCTATATACCATAAAAGATAAACCCTCTCTTTGTAATAATGAAAGGTCTGTTGAATTGCTGTGTTTAGATTTTTAGATTTTTTCTGCTCTCTTTGACAACTACATGTATTTCTCTATATTTTAAGATTTTGCTGCGAGTTTAGGTTATTATGTCTTGTAATTGTGTAATATTATACTTTATTTTGCTTCGTTAATTTTAATGTAATTTTAATTGTAAATAATATTTCATTATAGATTGCCCGATGACGGAGGAAAGTAAATCTCCGAAACTAGTCGCAAATAAAGATGCTCTTCATTCAAGGCCCTGGTTTTAATATTTATTATTCGTCTCCGATTTCCACTGAACTCTTCTATTGCTGATATATATATATATATATATATATATATATATATATATGATATATATATATATATATATATAATATATATATATATATATATACATACATGTATATAAACGCAATTGTAATAGCCACAGAGCCCTCTTAACTTCTTGTGGTTAGGTCAGCAAGGTGACCTCGTCTTCACTGTGGTATCTCGGGTTCGTTTTCCGCTA
>NC_061107.1:44621594-44627379 GCF_015104395.2 Macrobrachium nipponense | reverse complement strand
CAAAATATTGTCAGCTTGAGAGATGGAGTTAGGGAAATCATGAATCCAAATAAAGAACAAGAAACAGAACATTCATTAGACGGAAAAGATTTGTGAAACTTTAAGGGATTACCGTCGCTGAAATGATTACGTAACGTAAATTGGAAAGCGAGAGCAGAGAAGAGGCAATAATTATGAATAGGATATAAAACTTGAAATTAGCACAAAAGCATCGAATAACGTAAGGCAGTGAGGAGATGTATGTTGTTAGGTCAACAACAGAAATTATATGAAAGTTATATATATATATATATATATATATATATATATATATATATATATATATATATATATATATATATATATATATATCTATATATAAATATATATATATATATATATATATATATATATATATATATATATATATATATATATATATATATATTTATATAACTTTCATATGTATATATATATATATATATATATATATATATATATATATATATATATATATATATACTATATATATATTATATATGTGTGTGTGTGTGTGTGTGTGTGTGTGTGTGTGTGTGTGTGTGTGTGTGAGTGCGTGTCGATTTTGTTTCAGTATATAAAATCTAAATAGCGAACACATGGGTAACACTGGAACAAAACTAAGGACTTACATGAAGCCTGAAAAAATTTGCAATTCAAATACGATACACGAACGGAAAGAACAAAATGTAGATTGGAGCAGTGGTATCTTCACGACCCTTTGTGTAGGGGATTACCTTTTTTGTTTAACAGTTGGTACAGAATAAAGGTAGTTGTAGGGACAACGCGAAAAGGGAAGAGAGAGAAGGAATATTGTTGTATTGATGGCTTCTAAGGCAATTGTTTTGCCAATCACAGAAGGCGTTTTTCTTCTCTCTGATCACAACGCTGAAAGACATCATTAGCTTCACTTGGAACGAAGAATAATTTCAATCAATTCTTTTCGTAATTATTTACACAAATTGTTTTGTCGACTCAAAGGGACTTTTTTGTCTAACCATTTGAGCTAGAAATGGTTAAACAGTACTAAAACAATATGGCAATTATTCTTTTATTTTAATTAGCATAGTGCTGCTATACTGAATGAAATAATTATTACGTATTGTTGCACGTCATAAGCCACAATAAACTTCAGTTTTAATTGGATATTAATATGAAAATGAATCACTCGAGGTTATATTTGTGATTACGGCAGTACTGTAAACATTTGTTGTCCATGGTGACAATTGTTAGGGTACGATATTATTTTCACGTTATAATGATGTTTTGTGTGTGTGTGTGTGTGTGTGTGTGTGTGTGAGTGTAGTATGTTCACTCACTACAAAACCCTTGGATTGTAATTTATTTGACTACGGTTCCTCTAAATCTTTAATGAAAACATAGAAAAAATTATTTTTTTGGACATCTTAATGAAAAGCAGATTTGAAACTAAGGTTGCTGGAAGAAGAAACAAACCATGAGATGTCTAAAGAACCTACTCTTTTAACAGTTAACTATTAAGAAATATAGAAAACTCCCATAAAAAAACGTCCAAAGCTCATTAGCTTAAAAAGGGGAGAGGGGAGAGTCCCGAGTAATCCAGTCAAGCTGATGAGATCAGTCCTCATTAATGGCAGGGATGCGACTGGCGAGCTCCGTGATGAGGATTGTCAATCACTCCTGGGAGGACAGGGACACATTTTGGGAACAAAAGTGGGTCGTTCCTAAAATTGTTTTGAATTACTTTAATATCCGTTGTGAATTATTTTGGGATTTGATACATGTTTTATATTTGAGTTTTTCGAACCCCTCCCCAAATGGAATTAATAAAATAAACAAATAAGGCAGTCATACCCCACAGTAATAATATCAATTTAAATTGACCTGATGCCCCTCAACGACTATTAATTCTACCTCCAAGAAGATATGGTTCAATATTAAATTATGATTGAATTACGCTATCAAGTGTCGCTGCAAATGAGATATTTCTTAGTACTAAGGATGCGTTCATTTATAAAAAAAAAAAGTATACCAGATGCAAACTCTTCAAATATCACCATAAGATAACTAGAACCCACAAAATATACATAAACATAAATGCGATGATTCTTGGTTATCATAACATCATAACTAAATTGAAAAATTTACTGTGCAACAGTCTTTCGCCTTAAAGTAAATACAAAAGATCTTGCACTTGGTTGTTCTACTTTCTTCTTGCCCATATTCTCCGTTTAGGCCATATACTCAGTTTACAATTGATATAAAGTTGCTCCAGTAATAGAAATATATATATATATATATTATATATATATATATATGATATATATATATATATATGTGTGTGTGTGTGTGTGTGTGTGTGTGTGTGTGTGTGTGTGTGAATACACACACACACACACACACACACACACACACACACACACATATATATATATATATATATATATATATATATATATATATATTATATATATATATATATATATATACCTGCATGAAGTGACAAACTGATTATCGAAATAACCCACTGATCAATATATTCCATTTCATAATTCTGGAGGAGAGGAAATATTCTAATTGAACGAATTAGATAACTAATATATAGACTAGAAGTGAAAATTTTGTGGAGAAGAATGATAAAATTATACAATTTATATTAATGGATATAACATACAATGCGTAATTTGGAAATTTGATTATGAAGTAGGATGGATGACAGATAGATTGTTATTTAGAATAACACTAAGGGTTTAGAGAAGAAAAAGAGTTTATTTGGATCAAGTATTTGTAGTCAGAAAGTTGTGGAAGAAGCCTGAGCGAAGGAAAGAAAAGGGTTTCTTGTGCTATTTTGGAAATCGAAGACTGATTTCACTTTAATGCAATATGGGAGATTTATAACACGTATTTTATACTCAGTAGACTATTAAGAACATTAGGAATTTTATGATGAAGGGCATAAGGTGTAAAAATGACTCACTTGGTGTACAGAAGAACTGCCCCCAAGGTTATTCAGCATATAAAGAGGGAACACAACAGAGGTTTTAGGTAAACATGGATATTTAACCACAAGCTTAGAGGATTAAGAAATTGGGAAGATGACAGAAGGTTCTGGTGGCTCTTCTTTGTTGATGAGAGATTTTTAGTAACTAATAACTTAATGAGAGGCAACAGATACTGGTTAATGAATAAAAAAGTTTTCATAAGAGTGTCAATGTGAAAGCGAATGTCATCAAAAGTAAGAAAACTAGAGCAACTGGATATAATTAGTATATTTAGACAGATGATGAAGCACTGTGGATGGTTTATTTTAACTAGCTTTTGACAACAAATATGACATTTGTTGATTAGATGAGAGAAAAGATGAGTCACAGAATAGATGAGGCAACGAAGGCATAAGGATGTCTACAAAAGTTATGGAAGAAAAATGATTCAGTGTTGAAGACAGAGTTTGGCTGCATGAACATATTGTTGAGACAGGTCTCTTTCAAGGAAGGAAAGTTTGGTATTTGAATGCTTTAGAGGAAGTATTTTCAAGTTGCTGACATTACCCGTTAATATGGGATATTTGCTGTATGAATTATTGAAATTTTCAGAATGACTGATGCACAAAAAATACAATAAAATGTTTAATTCAGATAACAACTATGACTAATGCTTTTTGAAAAGGTATGGTGGTGTTTAAAGAATGAATTGGACAGAGAGATAAGAAAAAACTTGTCCTCCTGGAAGGAGTACTGGAGCTTAAATGCCCTAATATCCAATAAGCACGAGAGTATATGTATTATGGACCATATCGTGCACAGCGGAGTTGGCATGCAAGACATTAACCATCTGCTCATGAAGAAGTGGCTGAGTTTGCAGACGTTTCCCACATTTGTGAGTTATCCTTGATTTAGGAAATTTCCAGGATGAGAGTAGAGCAACTGTCATTTGTTTTTTACACACGCACAAAACAAATATATATATGTATATATATATATATATATATATATATATATATATATATATATATATATATATATATATATATATATATATATATATATATATATAACATATTCATTGGAAGCTTGCATTACAAGTCAGTGACTCCTATGGGCCTGTTCCTTATGAAAAGGGTTCATTTTCTACATAATAATAAAAATGCTATTAATAATAATAATAACAATAATAATAATTATTAGGGAAAAACTCTCTATCGCGAGAGTATATATAATGTTCTAAAGGGTCCACAATAATACAAAGTGTTAAGAGTCCGTGTATAATTTTAAGACTTTGCAGAAAGCTTTTGAACCCTTCCCTGGGTTCATCTTCAGTCAAAAAAAAAGATGAACCAGGGAAGGGATCGAAAGCTTTCTGTAAAGTCTTAAAAATTATACACGGACTCTTAACGCTTTGTATTATTGTGGATCCTTTAGAACAATAATAATAATAATATAAACACATACACATGTATATGTACACATGTGTATATATGTATGTATATATATATATATATATATATATATATATATATATATATATATATATATATATATATATATATAGTAAAAAGGTTGTGTGTTCAATACCGGCGACATATGTTACATGAAAGCAATGTGCAATATGAAGCTGAGAACGAGTAGGAAGAAGATTGGCTCCGGTAATAGCAAGAAATCTCTTCAATCTCCGTTGGTGTCATATTGGTTTTCTCACCCAAAAGAATCCAAAGCGTAGAACGCCTTTCTCTTATGTTTTATCAGATTTCTTCCCTGAAGACAATAAGGGCGAAGATTTTGTATTTGCTTGGTTGTGTTCGTGAGAGTCTTGATTTCAAGATATTCATACTATTCATTTAATGTACATAAGAAAAATCCTTTCTGTTGATTATCTTATATATCAAGTAATGTCGGTTTTATTTTTTATATAATATAGTTTTAGTTGAAATATCCTTTATTTGTAATAAATAAACTAAGATGGATATTGTAGTTGTATTATTATCATTTTCATGACGAGTATGCCCATTAGTGTTGACTCACGTGTTACTCTTACATTAGCTGTCTAAGCATAGGCATAGGATTATATTCTAAGAACTACCTAAATAAAAAAAAATCACTATCTTTCTTGTCAATTTTTTTCCATGTCAGTCATTAAGTTTCTTTTATATATTTTGTTAATTATTTTACTAGAAATATAGTTTTTTACGTTGCTCTTCTATATTCAACAGTATTCTTTATATTTGAAATTGATCGTGAATGGGAATTACATTTCCAAATAAATGGCAGGGTGACACGACCTATTTATTAGATGATTTATTTGTCCTTAGTAAAATTGGTGATATATAATTATCTCAATTGAAATGTTAAAACAACATTGTTATTATTATTATCATGAAATCTTAATTTTTAATCTTCATTGGATTCAGCATCACTAGTATTATATCCTTTTCAATCAAGTGATTATTGTCGTATTATGCAAAATATGTTTTAGTGTATTTTAATGCTAATTTTCCTTGTTATTATGATACGAATTCTATATTTACTTTAGAATGGGTAACTGTTGAAAGTAGAAGCATTTGAGTTAGTATTAGGTATCATGCCGTGAAAAAGTTTGGCCTGCTGGTTTACACTCATTGACCATTCCATTTCTGTTTATATTTTGTCTCTTCATATGCTGTTATACGGCATATTTATAAGTAAAGGAGTATTATATATATATATATATATATATATATGCATGTATTTATGTTGTGTGTATATATATATATATATATATATATATATATAGTATATATATATATATATATATA
>NC_061107.1:44616594-44619094 GCF_015104395.2 Macrobrachium nipponense | reverse complement strand
ATATATATGTGTGTGTGTGTGTGTGTATATATATACTATATATATATATATATATATATATATATATATATATATAATGTATGTATTGTGTGTGTGTGTATGTATATCTTTCTTTTATTCGCATGGTGATGATTATGCAAATGCATGGTATTACTTTCGACTGCATGCTTCCTTTTCCTCACAGCATACATAGATTAATACTGCTGAAAACAGGGTTTTCCATTTGAAGTTTTCATACACAAATAACGTTACCCATGCTGGTAACTTTAGATATTTCTTCCTACCATTATTAGATATTATCATTCTGCCGTATTGGGGAAAATTTCAAATAGGCATAAACTTTTCAATATAATTGCTCAAAATTATTGTTTCCAGTTATCAAATATTGGTTATATGATTTAGGTATCAGCTTCACATAATCCTACAAGTTCATCTTTTACTCAAATTATTGTAGCACGGAATGTTCATCGAGGCCTTTGGTGTCTATTTTATTTTTATCTTAAGAAACATTTTTGTGGTGTAGCAAAATACGATGCTCGTAAATTAATGGAATGCTATAATACATGTTTAAACTCCCGCTCACTGGTGCTTTTTGTAATGCTTCTGATGCTCTATTTGGTATCTAATCCTTATTAATCTTTCATTTTCTAATCTTTTATTTTTCCAAATCGTTCTCGCATTTTATGGAAGTTTCAAAGAAAACTTTAGACCATTTTATGTAGTAAAGGTGATTATTAACCAAACTGCACGGCAAAGTAAAGTCAGTGAAGATTCCTCTCTTGATGTGTTTTTATTGATTTCTGTCGTCTTGACCAACTTTATAATATTTCGCTTTTCGTCCTTAATAAAACGATAATTATAGAAAACGAGCTCCCGGCGCTGCATTGATCTTTTAAAACAACATTAGTAAAAACTCGAAACGTTATATAGCTCTCACAATATAGGTATGTATTGCCCGTTTTACGTAGTAGAACAATCTCCGTTGTATAACTTTATTTTCAGGTGATATGCGCCACAGTTTCCGCATTATTGGAGTCTCTCTTTCTCTCTTTCGTGACAAGTGTTTCTATGTAAAGAATTTTCTTTATAAATATTTTTCTTACCGTGTTCATATTCTTTTTTATGGATATTGACATGATACCTTTCCCATTATTTTTCAGGCTTCTAATTAGTCCTTTGACGTTTTCTTTTGGCCTGGCAGGTTATTCTTATTTTACGATCATGTGCTTTATATATATATATATATATATATATATATATATATATATATATATATATATATATATATATATATATGTTAGCCATCTGTTACCCATCTCTGACACCATTTACCAGCGAAGGGTATTTAATATTTGGTATGTGTGAAACCCGAAACGTTAAGGCAAACTGATAACACACTCAATCTCTCTCTCTCTCTCTCTCTCTCTCTCTCTCTCTCTCTAAGCGATCACCAGCATAGCCTCCCCTCTCTCGACTCGCAACCTCTCTCTCTCTCCATTCTAACAGGTCATCGAATGAGAGTCAGAGATATAAAAAATTTAATATTTATTTAACAATGGAAAGATAATAATACACATCTCACAGACAAACTAACTCAGTAAACACCCCCGTATTTTAATAGTCTTAATCAGTAATTAGTCACACCAATTAGCTCTCCTCCGTACGGGACTCTCTGTCCCCCCTCGCTAGAATCGCCTGTTACAAAGACACGAGAACATACTCGTAAGCACACACAGTTGTAAAGACAAAGTCAATAAAATGGAACATCTTACAAGATATCAAACAAGCCATCCCTTTGGCTAAAGTAAGGTAACACTTACCCATTACAGCCCAGAATATCACACACAGAAGTAAATAAACTTTTGAAAGAGCTATCCCAACATCTGCCTTTCTCCCACGGACCTCTCTGTAAGTCTTCCCATAGACTTGGCTAAAGATGCCATTATCAACGGAAGAGGCGCACATGTACATATGAATGCACACGTCGTCAACGCCCCATGTAACTGGTTGCAGCCAGTTATTCAAAGGCACTTGAACAAGATCCCATGACCTCACACAACTACAGAACGAATGTTGACCTGCTTAATTAAACAAACATCTTCATATCACGCCATCCCAGAAATGATTTATCAGCTTTCTCGGGTTAATGCTTTGGACTGTCTCAATGGGTAGTCTGCACATTCCAAAAAGGTCACAGCACATCACATTGGCATATTAAATATATTATTAATTATAACCCTCTTCATCTGACATATATATATATATATATATATATATATATATATATATATATATGTGTGTGTGTGTGTGTGTGTGTGTGTGTGTGTGTGTGTGTGTGTGTGTGTGTGTGTGTGTCTGTTGGAGTGCAAATGAAATTCGGGAAAAGCTTTATAGAATTTTTAATAGGATAATAGCAGGCTTAGCAGAAGCGAAGCCATTTTTCAACAAAATATTTGTACAAATAACGGTCAAATTGCAAGTACACAGTAACAAACATGGA
>NC_061107.1:44601594-44609094 GCF_015104395.2 Macrobrachium nipponense | reverse complement strand
ACAGAACCTTCACAATTAAGTACATCCCCACAGGCACTTATAAATAGAGACCTCTATCCTGTACCCTCATCTGCCTATTTTTCTCAAACCTTACCTTACTCTTCTTTACGGGTAGAAAAATCTGTACTTACAGGCAATGAAGTTTTCCCCTTCACTGAAGATGTAGAACGAGACACCAGTATTGGCGATGTTTCTAAAAATGATGCTCATGTTGATGGCAGCGTAGAACCAAGTAATACCTCATTCGAGATCGCTTCGAATGACGAGAAAACCAGTAAGCTTTCCCTCGAATATCCCACTTATGGAAATTCTAAAACTAATTCCGAAATTGTCTATGAATTGAATGACTCGGCGGAGCGGAAGTATTCACGAGCGACTCGAAATGCAGCTAAAAAACAGTTGAGTGCAGTCAGCGCTGTTATGGAGGACCACCAGTGCTCAGAACAATTCGCCAGTTCCAGACTGAGTACAAATCAAATGATCGCCGAAAGAGACGACGCGGTGCACACGGTCGAAATGGCGGTGACAATAATAGTGAAAGATATAAACGACAATGCTCCCGTGTTCCCTAATATCACCATGTTCGGAGAGATACAGGAGAATGGCCCAGCTGGTAAGTGAACACACACTGCCATTATTGTTCATTCCATTATCGAATGCTATTTCGATTATCTTAGTCTTTCAGGAGCAGACGATTCAACCTTTGGCCTAGTTTTCGCCAAACTAATGAGGGATACAGACGAAATGGTGGAATTCAAGAGAAGTGCAATTTTCTTTTAGCTTTTGGCGTGAACATGTGTACATATCACACACACGTAACGTACTAACATGGACACTCAGTATATAATTTACTAAAAGTCACAAATATACACGTGATTTGATTGACAGTTGAACCCACTGGTAAAGTATTAAAAGAAACAAGAGTACCAAGTGCCTTCGTGCAGCTAATCATTTAATGACATTCACAAAGGGCATCTTTCTTTTCCTTTCATAGTAGATTGCTAACCACCTGGCTGGTTTCTATTATCTGTTTCGGGAGGGAATTCCAGGACCTGTAGCAAAAGTCAGTGAAAGGTTCCAGATAATTGTGTTTCAAGAGAAGAACCACAGCTGACCATCAACGGGAAAAAAATCAACCCATTTTTTCTCCTTCTATCGAACTCACTACCTCATTTCTTTCTTTCCTTTTCACACAAATATCAATGTGTCACTTTCTTTGTTCGCCAGTGTTAGAATAAAGAAGTAAATATTCATATATACAGATGCTTTAGGACGTGACATCGTTATATAATTTAAGAACATTAATCCTATTCCCTTAATCGAGCTAAAATCATCATGTGCTTCAACTAAGCTTATTGAAAAGTGAGATGACCTTTGTTGAATGCATCCTAATGGTCAATTCTTACCAGTGAAATCTTAACAATTGCAACTAATCTGCTTTATATCTTACATTAATATGACTTAATATTTGTGATAGGTATTTATTGGTAACATTATTGAAAACGTTTCCTAATTATGTTCATTACAGTCAGCCATAAACCCCCAACTCAACATTCTCTCTCTCTCTCTCTCTCTCTCTCTCTCTCTCTCTCTCTCTCTCTCTCTCTCTCTCTCTCTCTCCCTCCTTACAAATGATTTTCAACTAACATTTTTCGTATGTGGGGTGTATAATATAGGTACCTCTGTTAAAGGTAATTTTTCTTATAATGCTTATCACGGTTCAAATGTGTCATCCCTGTCTTATTCAACAATATTAAATTAAGGTGAAACTTAGATTCCGTGGAGAATATGCGCATTATATTTATGTGAAATGAAACACTTCATTTGATTTCGAAAAATCATAGGATCTTAAATAGACCAATATTGTAAAAATATGTAGAAAGGAAAACTCGTTTATGCTATTCTTGTAAAGTGATTAGGTTCTATTATTAATTTTTTTCTTAGTTACTTAATCTTTTCCAGTTATTTGACAACGTTTTATCAAAATCGAACTTTCTCTTTTCCTCCGCAAGAGCTCTCGGTAGCCCAGGTCTCTGCTTGGGATGCAGATGATGCCACAGAAGGAACCAACGCTCGCATCACTTACTTCATCGAGAAAAACGTCATCCACGACAAGACTGGCGACGCTATATTCAATGTTGAGCCTCATACTGGACTGATCACTACCGCCCTCTGCTGTCTGGACCGAGAGACTACACCCGAATATTATATTCAGGTAGTGGCTTCAGATGGTGGTGGCCTTAAAGGTAAGCATATTTATGATCGTTTTTATGCCGTTAATCATTCGATGTAAATAGAAGAGTAGTTTTCTTTGTTTCCTAGTTTTTTCAATGTACTTCTTTTTAGAGACAGAATTTTATAAAATGAAGATAACTTCTTTCGTACACTTTCCGGAAGAGATTTACAACTTTCTTTCCAACAATACTAAAAATAATAAGAGAATGATCTTATTTGAAATAGATAGAGCCATAAGCTTTAAAGTCCATGCACCAGATATTTCGCTCCTTAGCTGAAAGGATGCAGCAGTGCATTGCTAAGCAGGTTAGAAAATCCTCATCCTGCTTCTCATTCGTGGGGCTTTAGATGAGTAATTCCTTTACTTGTACCAATTCTAAATCTGGGAGAAGTTTTGCCAATATTGATACTAAGATCTCGAGGAGTTCCATGACAATTTTATGGGGGAGATAAATAATTTAATCTTTCATCATGACCATCCTAACTAATATCATTGGCTAAAAAGTGATGAAATCAATCACAAAAAGGGTTTGTAAAGCCTACCTACAAGAGACAGATATGGCGGCAAGGTTTAACTCAGCAACCTGATAAATTATGACGAATTAGGAGTCTTTTCTCAACCAGTATAGAAAGCGAATGCCATTATAATACGTACAGCGCTAACCATACCTGAAGATATAGACACTGGCAGTTCTTCAAGTATTATAATTTGAAGACATAAAGAAATGTATCCACTCAGAATCGGGCGATCACATAAACGCAAGTCATCTTTGTGGGTCACAATTTATTTCTTTTTTCTTAATTGTCGTCGTGAACAATACGGTGAACTTATCCCTATTATTGCTGTTGCTGCTGCCGGAACTACAGTAATATTCAAGAAAATCCTGGGTCGGGTCATTGTTGGGTGGTATTGGAATTATACTCTGATTTTTTTTTCATCTGTCCATCCGCCTGTGGTGTTTTCGTATGGTAACACTGCGTCCCGAGCTTTAAATAGTTACGCTGTGTGTAAGTTTTAGGTAAATAAAAGGATATCTGGGTGTAAATTTGCAAATGAAAAGTGTTTTAATAATTTACTGTATGCGAATTACATCGTTAATATTCGAAATAGGATATTGTTATTATTGTTGAATGTAAGCTGAATGTAAGTATCTACAGCCCGGGACGCAGTGTTACCATACACAAACACCACAGGCGGGTGGACAGATGGAATAAAACCGAAGTATAGGCTCTCTTGCTTAATTTTCACATCATCAACGGTGGTTCATCTAAACTGAAGCCTATTGAATATGTGTATTATAGTGTCACTCGCTTTCTATACTTCTACTTTTTTTTTATTTCATCATAATTTATCTGGTTGCGGAGTAAAGCCCTATGCCCTAGGTACCCTTCCTTTGTAGCCCTTGACCTCAGTATCTGTCTCTTGCGTACTGGGCTTTACTACTCCTTTTGTGATTCCATACCTTTTTTGCCTGTGATTTCAGTGCACGTTTTGCAATGGCAACGCCTTAGATCAAGAAAAATGTGGTAAGAAAGGAATTGGAGTTATTTAGATCTTAGATATGGTTTTCTTAGGCCTATGTAGCTTCTCCATGATTATGATCAGCTCAGCTCATGTGCTACATTATTGATAATATATATATATATATATATATATATGTCTATATATATATATATTATTATATATATATAGTGTATATATATGTATATATATATATTATATATAAATATATATAGGACCAAAGTCGGGATTTTCGTGTACTTTGGGTGGCTGGGTTTTACACATCACCAACGATCGTACTACTGGTAAGAACTGAATAGCAATTATTAACCTACTTGCAGTGGGTTTTTCGCTGGTCCATGATCTAGGCTATAATTAATGCACAGCACCTGTGCCTCTGGTGTCCAGCCCCGTCCCTTGCGACATTCCTGAGTGGCTGTGCTGGAAAGTTGCAAACTCGTCAGTGTTTATCAACACGTCATACAGTGAGCATCTCAGCTCCGACCTCTCCTGACAGACGTCTTTCTAAAGTTATAACTTTCATTACACCTCAGATTTACCCAAAGAAAAGTAGTGTTTTCCAATTTCATTACTAAACATCGTCAAGCCAATGATTTAAGGATTTTAATGATATATGAATGATGTGCTTCAGTAAACTTAATGCTAAGATATGTAAAGCGAAATAAACATAAACTTTTACGATAAAATATATTCTTTCATTCCTTACATGACATCGCAATGCTTTCATTATTTATTGTTTTGTGCTTCATACAGCAGCATCATAGCTTAAATGTTGTGGATGCCAATGCTACCAAAAATTATAGGTAAGACTATCAATATAAAAGTAACAAGCAAAAGATTAAAAAGATTAATCTGTCTGTCTGTCTGTCTGTCTGTCTCTCTCTCTCTCTCTCTCTCTCTCTCTCTCTCTCTCTCTCTCTCTCTCTCTGTTTTTCGTGTAGTCACGTCCTAGTCACGTGATCAGTCGATGATGTCATCATGGATCACGATCCCTTGATAGAAGTAGTCTTATAGGGAAAAAAAGAAAAATAAGATGTCATTATCATCACTATAATTATCACTGTCACCCTCTCATATCCTGTAGTGGAAATCTATACAGATAACAAAAAGGAATAATGAGAGTGATATAGAAAAGGAGAAAAGATTGTAGTGAAAGAGAAACCTATGGGATGAATGAATTTCCTCTATAAGGTATCAATATCTCTCTAAGTAACGATTTTTTTTTATGTAGAGACTTCTGATAATGATAGCGACGAAAATGGTTTTTTTTTATGTAGAGACTTCTGATAATGATAGCGACGAAAATGATGTCTTATATTTCTTTTTCCCCATAAGACTACTTCTATCGAGGGATCAGATCACGATGATGACATCATCAACTGATTAAGTGACCAGGACATGACTACAACAAGATGAGAGAGAGAGATTAATATTCAAAAATCTTTTTCTTGTTACTTTCATATTGGTAGCCCTACCTATGATTTTTTGGTCGCATTGTCATCCATGACATTTAAGCTACGGTAATGTGTGAAACATAAGACGTTAAATGATGAATGCACTGCGATGTCATGTAAGGAAAGAAAAAATATATTTTATCATAACATTTCATGTTATTTCACTATTCTTATTTTAGCATTAAGTTTACTGTCGCACATAATTTTTATTTCATTAAAATCCTTAAATCATTTTGAAAGACTTCTGTCAGGAGAGGTCGGAATGGAGATGTTTATTATAATGACATTTTGCAACTTTCCAGCCTTGTGACTAGCTGATCAACTGCCAATCAGGAACGTCATAAGGGACGGGGCTCGCCACCAGATGCACGGGTGTTGTGAATTAATTATGACCTAGGTTTAGTTGCCACCCAAATTAGGCGGAATAGGTTAGTGCATATCTCCATATGTTCGGACATATATTAGCATACTTTCTTATATGGATAGTTTAATACTATGATACCTAAGGACGTTCTCCATCATATGTGGAGTACTCATCGGTTTTCGATCAGTTCTCTTTTCTGAGCGTGGAGTTGCTTTCCCCTTTTCATACATAATGTAAAAGCTCTCTTCTACTCCTCAATGATTATTACATATTTGCTGAACAAGAGGAAAAATAGTATAATATAATAATACTTCTCTAAACAGGCAATTTAGCAATAATCAAAGCGCTACATTACCTTGTACAGTAGAAGTGAGGAAATATAAGGGTGTTAGAAAAAAATATCTTCAGTGATGTAGAAGAGAGAGAGAGAGAGAGAGAGAGAGAGAGAGAGAGAGAGAGAGAGAGAGAGTAGCTTTAGTCTGAATGGCCACCAGAGATTATTACCATATAATAAATACGGTAATGTTAGGTACTGTTCTGGTACATGATCCCCTCCTCCTCATGGGACATCTTTTGGATTTGTTGATCGAAATACATGGATGGCCAAGTTTTACTTATACACGATAATATGAAAAGCGTAAAATAAATCTGACATTTCGTAAGGTTGCATTTTATGCCCCTTACATGACATCGTGGTTTTCCTTGGCATAAAGAACTACCTCCTTACCATGATCAAATGTTTTATCATCAAGTTGGTTCTTTGCTCTTTAAGAAAGTAGTTTTAAAGCTATATGAATTATAAGAGATATGAAATGATCATTGGATAAAAAATTCATGCTAGACGCCAATAGGCACAAGATTACAGAACCATAGAAACTTGACAATACTTCAATACATTTCCCTAAATCTTTGAGTTTTAGACCTATTATAAGGAAAGGAAAGAAGGGAATTGAACTCAGTGCCACAATATCAGAGATAGATGACCTCAGATCAAAGTGGAATTGAGAAAGCAAGCTTCTTTCTATGCTTTCAAGATCGAAAGATGGCATAAACTTTCCAAGCAGTGAGACCTATCGTAGCCTTGCAAAGCATGTCACTGATAGTTTACAATAGGCATGATAACGGGGTTTCTACAATGGAAATACAGTACATATAAATACTACACTCAACAAGATCCACAATAGAGAATGTAAAATTTTATTGTTACCTATAAAAGCGCCAATAAGAACAGATGAGACAAATGTTAAAACATCCATCATAACAGATGAAAGTGGTACTAGATTTCTCAACGTGGGAATGCTAAACTGTTTGGCTACTCCAGGAAAACAAGAAATTCGTTGCTTAAAATAAATAAATAAATAAATAAATAAATAAATAAATAAATAAATAAATAAATAAATAAATAAATAAATAAATAAATAAATAAAAAATAAAAAAATATAAAAAAACTGCCAATAACGCTTTTCGAGAAAGATATTAAATTAGACTTAAAACTTAATAGAACAAACCTTTGGTTTACGTTAATGAAGAGGATAACTTGGCACTTGTCAAAAACAGTGTGCGTTTTCAGTCTCACATTCGCTCGTTACTGCAAAACCCTCCGGGTCGATGATCATTCATGACACCAGCTCAAGAGTAAGAAACAAAAAGATACAAAAATTTCTAAGAAAAGGTGCTTGTTAACTGAAATATAGCAATGGAAAAATGAGAGACATTTAAGTTTTGGTGGATAATTTGAATGGCATAAAATATAACTCCAAAAGGCACCCCTCCAGAATACGAGGTGTCAGAAAAACTAAGTATCACAGCTGTATCTTTTACCATTATTGTTGTAGAGCAGTGGTTCCCAATATTTACCATACCAAGGACCGCAGATATGATGAGTCCCAGCGAAGACCCCAGCCCGTCAAAAGTTATCGTTATCA
>NC_061107.1:44591594-44596594 GCF_015104395.2 Macrobrachium nipponense | reverse complement strand
AAAATTTTAGGCCTTTCTTGGCTACTTGCAATGTAAACTTAATCTCTTTCCTTGATAAACGCTCAAAGAAAAGGTCCATTGGAGGACGAAATTGTTGGGCATTTTCTGAGACATACCTTTTTCATTTTCCCCATGTGGGAATACAAACTTTAAATATTGTATATTATAAATATATATATATTATTTATATATATATATATATTTATATATATATATATAAATAAACCCCAAAAGTTTTACCGTCTTTTTTAATTAAATCGATTCTAGAAATATATACATACATATATAATATATTATATATATATATATATATATATATATATATATTATATATATATATATATATATATATATATATATAGATATATGTGTGTGTGTGTGTGTGTGTGTGTGTTGTGTGTGTGTGTTCATTTTTAATTCATCTCTCAAAGTTATTCTTTTACAGTATAAAACAAAAGTTTTAGTTGGAGATATGCAGGCACCATCAATCTTTTAAGTGTTTTTTTTTTTTTTTTTGCACACTATGTTAAACATTTTTGACAGACTGACCTAGTTTAAAGTCAATATATTCACGTATTAATTGGATTTTCTAAAGAATGAAAAAGTAATTGCCTGACACAGCAAGAATATTGTTAACTGTTTAAAAAAAATGGTGATTAGGGATAAGTGAGCATGAGAGAAAGTACGGAATAAAGAATAAATTATGAAAGCAACATAAAAAATCGAATATCAAGAAGGCAAATAAAAAATGTTGATAATGAGTAAGACTAGGGGATGGTAAGGAAGATCACCGTATATCACTTACTGCAGCGAAATGTTAAAAGAAAAAATATTTATGTAGAATTTGTAGAAGTGGAATCAACAGGTGCCTAATTCAACATAGGCTGTAAAAGTGTTTTGTGAGCAACTGGGGAGCTTAAATCAGATGTTTCTGCTTTGCAGAACTCTGATTTTTGCAAGAACATCTGATTTCTGGTTTGCAGTAAAATTGTTAAGTCAGTTAGGGTTATTTTACTTGCCTGGTTATCTAGTTGACAAAATAATTTTTTTTTTTATTTATAGATGGAAAATAAATTAAATAGGGTACGTTTGAATCCAAGATTTCATCTTGCATAAAATGAGGATAATTTTAATATATATTTATAAGCGGACACACTCATAATATATATATATATATATATATATATATATATATAGTATATATATATATATATATTATATATATATATATATATACAATATGTGTGTCAAAAGCGCAGGCAAACAAAGTTTAAATAAAACTCCGTTTTATTTTTCGTGCAGTTATGATGGAAATAACTGTCTTTCATAACCTCTTGTATTCTTTACGTTAGGGACAGGGACAGTGGTGGTCCGGCTGAGTGACGAAAACGACAATTCTCCCCGTCTGGCCAGGAAGAGCTGGGAGCTCGAGGTCTACGAAACCTTTAGCGATGGACCCCCCAACAACATCACCCTCCTGGAAATGACTGCGGCTGATCCTGATTCCAAGAACGACTTTTCATTTAGAGTAAGTGTCATTTTCCGTAACCCCTTCGTGTGACTATATAAGCCTTGTCGAAATAGAGATCGCGTCTAAACCCCTGTAGTTAGTCTGTCAGTGAATCGTGGCTGTTCGTTGCGTCCTGTGGTCTAGCGAGTTAGATTTACATAACTTACTGACGATAACTGCAGTGAAAACCAATCCATGGTATTGCCACAAATGTGTTAGTCCATAGTCATTAGTAAATGAAAAAGAAAAAAAAATGCCCTTTTTGTTCCTACGACGTGAAAATACTTTCAACGAAATAAAGTGGCCGAACTCATTTCCCTTTAAAAGGGGGGAAAAACCTTTATCCTGGAAAAGGGATTGTAATTAATCCCTTTCGGTAAAAGTTGTTAGCGAAAATACTGATATAAAAGTAACTGATAAAATATGTCCTTTTAAGAGTGTTTTATTCGTGAAGGTGGTATTATGTGGGAACATCATTTGTTCTTAAACAGTGTATAAATTAACATCAATTGAAAAATGCATATTTACACAATAAAGTACAAACAAATATATTTCCCGTAATGGCGACTGGCCATGAGTTTCTTGTACCATGGACATATGACTTCTGCCAAATTGCTAAAGAGTAAGTTTATATAAAACATAGCAGGTTTCTTCCGTTAATTCTTGATAATAAACCTATTTATACAGTTCATCAGTATTTTGCTGCCATTTCTATTTTGATCAAGTAATGTGGTTAAGAAAAAATGAATTTCGTTGAAAATTTACCTCCATGATAACTGCAAACACATCGCCATATTCTTAATAAATGCCTCTCACAGACAGACACATATACACGTATACATACGTACACACACACACACACACACATATATATATATATGTATGATATTACAATATTGATTTTGTAAAATTGTAAAATATAATTCCAACTCAGTATTATTATATTATTGTAGTATTGTAAATAATGCGTTAATATATCACTAAGGCATAATTTAAAGTTATAAGAATAACTTAAGTCTTTTAACAGCGCATATTGTCCCAGGAAAAGTTGTTCATAAGTGGATGTGATCTATCATCGCTAGAAGCCTCGTGAACTTTGTTTTTTCTTTTTTGTATGATTAGAGATGTCCAGTATTGAACTAGTGTTTGTTTCTGTCTAAACCATGTGACCATTGCATCATGTTTCGCCATGCGGCTTCGAGAATGCTCCATGTCTATCCATGTCTAAAACGTTTTGCATAGTATCTCTCCATGAAGTCAGTTTCAGGAAGTGACGCCATTCTTTTTCTTTCGAGAATATTCCATAGTCATTTCTTTCATTTAAAGAGTTCTTACAGTTCTGAGGCCGTGTACACAGTTTGCTTATCAATAATCACAAACTCTCTCTCTCTCTCTCTCTCTCTCTCTCTCTCGTTTTTAAATGGAATTTATTAAGATTATTGCAGGGGTCTCGTTCCCTAAATGTTTTGACGTCATCCATCCATTTCGTGGTATCGTTAACCAAGTAGTTCCCATACGTGCATAGAATTCGTCATTCTGATACTGATAATCATGGTATAAAGAGATGCTCTCTCTCTCTCTCTCTCTCTCTCTCCTGAATCAGAGATTTTTAATTTGTCACGTAACGTAAAAATATTATAATTCGTGACTCCCAGTGATTATTAATTTCTAAATAATTACGGTTATCTGTGGAATCTGAACGGACATTGCGTAAAAGTCTGTAAAGGGCCTTTTAAGGGCCTTTTTTTTTTTGGGGGGGGGGGAGGGTGTGAAATTAGGAAGAAATAAGAGGAAGCAAAGATAAATACAGAAAAGAAGAGATCCCACTTATTGAATAAGCAGTGTATTACTAAGCTTACGTTCATCCACAAAGATACGACGTCAACGTAAAAATCTACAGAATCTAGTAATTTTGGGAGACAGTACGCTAAGCATTTAAAAAAAAACAAAGGGAAGAAACCAATCAGAATCTTCTCCACCCCAGCTAAGAAGATTATCCAGAATTTTCTTAACATTCCTGGAGCGAAATGCAGATTTTGTAGGAATAGGTTCAGGATGACAAGTATCAGGGAGAGGGACATCCTCAGCTGATTTCTTAGCTTTAAAAGCTCGATGAAGCAGTTCAACCTTTTTCGTAGGCCCACTAACCAATATACCATTTTATCTGTTAGTAGTGGTGGAATGGAAGATGAGGTTGACCCAAAGATAGATGATGCCAATTTAGTCCACCATAGATGAGGCTGAGTAATTGCTTCAGGTTTCCTCTTCAAGGAATTATTGTAATTTCTCTTGGCTATATGGTAAGTTCTATTCGCAGCACGGCGAGACTCAATAATAATGGTGTAATTTTTATTTGTATTATTTCATTTCCATGCGTTGAATTTAGTCTGTTTGTCGTGGTAGGCTCGTCTCCATGTCTCATCAAACCATGGCTGGTTATTTGTCCCGAATTTGGTGACCTTTCTAGGACATATCTTATTAAAATAGCCATCAGCATAACATTTAACTTCCATTTGGGATCAGGATCTAATAAAGCATCTGAAATATCAAGTGCCTGTCATTGGCTTTGAATTTCAGCTAGACCGTTTTTCCAATGGTGAATTAGGAATATACTGATTGACAGATATGTCCATCTCAATTGCAAAATGATGAGAAGTGCCTAAATATTCACAGACTTTGAACTTCACAATAGCTGAAGCATCTGTGAATATGAGGTCTAATCTATTATCAGAAATGAGTGTGGGTTCCTCAATTACCTGAACAAAGTCAAAGGATACACAGAACTCAAGAGCAGACCGGCCATGATGATCTGTGGAATTTGAATTTGCCCACTGACTACGCTTTGCATTACAGTCTAGACAAATGACGAATGAATGAAGATTTTAAATCCTGCGACTGAGCCATACTAATCCTTTCCAAAAGACAATCATGTATAGAATTATCGCTGGATTGCAGTATACAGGAAATACGTAAACATTTTAGAATTACTGAAAAAAAAAAAAAAAAGAAGTTCATGTTACCTACATAATTTTTTTTTTTTGACAATAAACAGGTTGTCCGGACTTAGTGTATACAGCCATACCTTACTCATGTGAGGTGCTACGACGACAAATAAAGTCAGAGCCACCAAACCCGAGATTAAAATCTCAACTTTTGACTTGTTATTACTTAAAAGAGTCTCACATAGAAATATCAAATCGTAGTTACGGGCACAACTCTGGAGATCAAGAAAATTTGATCTTAAGCCCAAAATATTTGAGTAAAGTACTTTACAATTTTTCATACTGTAAAGATTAACAGGCCGAGGGGTCAACTCAATATCTCCCAAATGAACAACTTTAAATCAGTATCAAAACTAATAGATTCATAACAATAGTAGCACTGTAATATTCAACAGAACAACAAACAACAATACCACCAACAACAACGGTATTTACATTATTTAAAAAAAATCTTTAGAGAGTATACTCGTAAATAAACGTCACCATAC
>NC_061107.1:44566594-44581594 GCF_015104395.2 Macrobrachium nipponense | reverse complement strand
CACTATAAAACAATTATATCCATATCCCGGCTCTGTTGCTTTATCTCCCGTCGGTTTAGTCTCCTGCACTCATAAAATGCCTAATTTTCTTCTCTCCATCACATCTGCAATCGCTCCTCCCTCTAGTCATCGTCACCACATTCAAAGTTCCAACTCGCAAAAGTACCACCATCTTCCTTCTCCCACTCTTCGTCTTCTTAGGGTTTCTTCTTTGACCTGTTCCGTCCTCTACACAGTAGTCCTCACCCATTTATCACAGGGTGCAGGCGAAGCTCATGTGTTTCGTATACGGGTTGTGCCCCAGGATTATTATTGGGCTGAATTTTAAAGTCGAATGCTTATCTCGCCATCTATGCACAGGCTTTGGAGCGGCACTGGGTCGAACTGGCTCTTCCCACCTCCATTAACCGGGTTATATAAGTAAATATATAATATATATATATATATATATATATATATATATATATATATATTCATATATACGTATATATATATATATATATATATATATATATATATATATATGAATATATATATATATATATTATATATATATATATATATATATATATATATATGTGTGTGTGTGTGTGTGTATGTATATATATGCATATAATAGAAAAAAATTAAAAACTAAGAATAAACATTCTCTCTCTCTCTCTCTCTCTCTCTCTCTCTCTCTCTCTCTCTCTCTCTCTCTCTCTCTCTCTCTTCCTGGAATTCTCCTCATCTTGACTCTTTACAGCTCAGTAAGAACTGTTGTAAATGTAGCAGAAAATGTAAATTCATAAAGAATTCAGGTTCATAAAATAATCCTGAGAAACCTTTAACAGCGTCCTTTAGAATAAAGACTGTGTCCTCGATTCTGTGGAGGAAAGCAGATCCCTCCCCTAAATCATTAGTAGGAGTAGGTAATATTCATTCATCAATAATGACACGCTCTTCCTGTAGCAAACAACTGTCATGAAATCCCTTAGGCGCATGGAATTGTTTTATAATAACAAAAGGAAATAGATATTTTTAATATCATTTTGAAACCAAACAACTTAATTTTCATGTTTATTTCTTTTTACAAAATACGTTGCCATGTGTTTGGTTATGCCTACAGTAAAATAAGAAGAATAACAAAGAAAAGTCTTAACCATTATAATTAGAGTATGGGTGACTAAGTCGAAGACAGTTTAAAAGACAGTCGACGATATAGGCCTTTGCTGAAGTAAACAATCTAAAGTGTATTGATTTCTGAGGAACGACTGAAGTAACCCCATGGCTGTTGTTATAAAACGTAAAAGAAAGAAAAAAAATTGTCCCTTCGCCCTTCCCTGCCAGTAATACAAAGAGAGAGAGAGAGAAGAGAGAGAGAGAGAGGAGAGAGAGAGAGAGAGAGAGAGAGAGAGAGAGACTGATCAGTGATCCCAAATGGCCTTTGATATCTGCTGTGTAAAAGGAAAACTGAAGATTATGCATTTCGATTTGGTGCCATAGTGTGATTAGTTGAGGAAAACAATAATTTAATATATAAATAAAGAAAATGCTGCTTCAAACCAAATCTCTAATGTTTTCGAATTAGCTTTTTCAATTAAAAGACAACTGAACAGTCGAAAAAGCAGAAGGATGAGGGAGCAGATAGTAATAAACTATAAAAATGTTCTAGGAGGTATTAAGATCCATATGTTATTTAGAGCAGTATTTATTAAAAATAACACAAATAAAAAAACAGAAGAAAAAACTAGGGTCAAAAATAAAACATAGAATAGTCATGGTGTGAACGAAAAAGACATAGAAAGACTTCAGTTCTTAGTAAATGCAATAACAGGAGAAGGGTAGATTGCTAAATGTCGTATATTGAGGTTATGAAAAGAGTGGGAGAAAACAGAAAAGTGAGGAGAAATTTTAGAAAAAGGAAGGGGGATCCGATTTTTCCTGTGCCGGCTGCAGTAAATATAAACTCTGGAAATATAAATAAGAGCGCGTTGAAAGACAGAATTTAGGCCAAAACGAACTATTTGTTGCTCAGAGATTTCATTAAATTAGTTGGGATTCGTCAAAATGATGACACAAATCTTAGCAACTTGGAAAGGCATACTTACACGTTTCCAGTATGGGGGTTGGGGGCACAGTCAGTGACTGGTCATCCAAGGCTAACATCGATGTGCATACTACAATTCATACTCATAATTAAAAGACAATGACTGTACTCATGTCGTTTCAGAAAAAAAAACTTCTTGAGGGTTCTGAACTTGTATGAAAGGGAAGTTTTGAAATTTTATCGGGGTCTAATACTTTTATTCATGCCCTACGAAGATGGGTGCAAAATAAACTGAATTAGCGAATCAAAAGACTCCGCTTGCTCACAAAATTCAATGAAAATTATTTTATTATAACTTATTAAGCCAGTCCCCTTCAGACCGTACAAAACAAGAGTATCAAATAAAAATAGCCAGAGAGAGAGAGAGAGAGAGAGAGAGAGAGAGAGAGAGAGAGAGAGAGAGAGAGAGAGAGAGCAAGCTTTACAACCATGTAAACGGGGAAGAGAGGATAGCTGCATTTTGCCGCTTTTATTGAAAATGCTCTTGACAAATGCCAAGAAGTATTTTTCGGCCAGGAAATGGGAAAAAAATATTATACTTTCCTTAAATACTAGAAAATCTTTCCATGTAAAGTAGCGACGCACATAACCTTTACACTATTTAGTAGATACCTAAATAGCAGGAACACCGAAAAACTCTATAAATGACTGATGCAATCCATTTTCTGAAATGGATAACTTAAAAAGCACTATAGATGTCGTGGGACTTGTGATTCGGTAAACAAACTTTAAATCTCGCCTGAGTAAGTAAAGGGGAAACAGTTACCTAAGCAATAACGGTCCATTGGAAACTTATAAAGATATGTTCGTACGAATATATATGACATTAGGAGTTATTTTTAATACAGGTGGGGCTTTGCAGAATAAATAGATGAAGGAACACGATGGAGAGGTCTTCGTCAGTAAAAGACAGAATACTCCAGTCCATGTTATTCAAATCATTACGAATATCATAACCTGTCCTTTGGGTACTGAATACTGTAATTTATTTGATGATGCAAATTAGATAAAATGTGCGTGAGCCTCAATGCCCCTAAATTAATTACCCGCATATGGAAGTCTTCAGTATATTAGGCAAATTAATATGAGATGATATAAAATTCCAATATAAAAAAAGTCTTCACTGATCATTTTCATTACAGACATTTCATTCGTCCATTCCTATAGTTAATGGAAGGAAAACTGTATATTGTTTATTATAAAAACGTCTCTATCGGTTCCATTACATTTCAAAAACAAGTGTTGACTGACATCCAACATAATTTCTCCTTTCTGTACTATAACAGGAAAATATTGATGTTATTTAATTCTGCAAAGAAAAACACAATATGAATAATTAGCAAACTATAAAAGTTACATATGAAATATTAAATTTCTTAATATAGTTTCAACAGAAAATGTTGAAAATATGATGAAATATAATTTTCTTTCTGTACTATAACAGGAAAATATTGATGTTATTTAATTCTGCAAAGAAAAACACATTATGTATAAATAGCAAACTATAAATGTTACATATGAAATACTAAATTTCTTAATATAGTTTCAACAGAAAATCGTTTGAAAATAATGATGAAATATAGTTTCTTTCTTTTAACTATTGTTTTTTGTACGTACATGGAAGTCTCAAGCTTCATCTGGAGATGAAATAGATGGTATGTGAAAAGTTTACTTAAGGTGCTCGTAAGTGACTGCTAAAAACAACTTGGCCTCAGAAAGTATGCTTTCCAAGTCTTTCCTCTCCATGTCCACTTTCAATCCACTGCTCCAGTATTTCCTGCTCCTCTCCTTTTTCCTAAGATTGTAGAACTCTGAACTCTTTTTGACCACCCTTTTATCTTCCATGTTTTTCATATGAACGTAAGTAATTTAAAAGTCTATTATTAGGGTTTCATATTTATATAAATTAAGCATCGGTGGAATCATATTAGGTAAAAATATGAAAGAAATCGATTCCGTCAGAGGATAAAAAGATGAAATTATATCCAAATAGGTTCTTACACTGTACTCTCCACAAGGACTTACTGTTTTTCCATGACTTACCACATCACCCCATTCCTAATTATACCGTATCAAACAATCATGGAGAAATAACACACTGTTGCCTTGGTAACCCAGGTCATTTTGCATCTACATCATTTTTTTTTTTTCCAGTCATATATCAGTTATTTATCCTTTACGTCAACCGCCTGTCTCTCTAATGGTTCAATGATAAGAATTTTCTTGATTCTCGTACCCAATTGTTTAACGGTGCTGCAAAAGGTTAAATTCCTTGTCCCATTGCATGTGGAGGTCAAGGGGACGAGCAAACGTACAAGCTGAGATCTGTTCTATATCATACATGATAAAGACATCCCTCTGAAAGAGAGAGGTGTTGAATTAACTACAGGAGTAGCATGCATTAAGGCCCTAACTATATACCATCAAGCCATCCTAACTCACTGCAATACCACTCAGTCGGGCACAGGACGGCACAACCAGTCAAAAGAAGCTATGCTATCAGTTTTCCTAATCTGGCTTTGGCTTAGAAACGTTGAACGTGGTCCAAGGTGGGATATATAGTGACGAAGGAAGCATACATGTGGGAAACAACGGTGAGGGGTGGGGCGGGGTGGAGGATTTGGGAAGGTTTCTTGATAAATGTAAAGAAAATAGAGTAAAGTCGAAGAAAATAGGCCGCCGAGTTCCTGTCTACGTTTCAGAATTACCTTGGACATCATAAACGATCTCTCCATAAACAGTTGGTCCCAGAATTACTGTTACGTGACAAGAGGTAAATGGCGGCCTATGTGAAAGTAGAGCAGGTATGTACGTCCAATCGAAACAGCATCTAACAACAAAATAGCCTAATCTTTCTGACTCATGCTTCTCTGGAATTGCCTAAGGTTACCTAAGGGTAACTTTCACAAGATGGCGACATCTGCAATTGCCTCTCGTTTTTAAACTTAAATATCTCAGAGATTTCGGCAACAAACACAGTGAGTAAAGGCGAAGTGACTAAGAAAGGTATGTTGGGTTGGACACCAATACAATTAAGTTCCAATTCCATTGCATGTGGAGGTCCGGACCATCCTTACACTGTAATTTTAAGATCACCAGGTTAAGCCTAGTGACCCGAAAGAATACACACACACACACACACATGCATATATATATATAGTATATATATATATATATATATATATATATATATATATATATATATATATATATAAAACATTCATTGAATAGAATGGCTTTCTCACTGTTAACCAGCTTTTTTGAAATTGCTTTCATATTTTCTTCATTATTTTCGTTCACTTCATTGTTCAGGTTACTAATGGACACATAATGGGGTTCTTCCATTTTACTCCAGTATTTTTTTTTACACGCGACAGCTGTTTCGTCAACCTATACGTATTGACGTTATCAAGCGTTATATATATATATATATATTATATATATATATATATATATATCTATATATATATATAATCCTACCTGTAGTCATTTGTATGAGAGACACCGCAGCGGTGCTCCATTGTTTCACTTTCCTTCGTGGATTTTGTCTTTATTTACATATTCATCACATTCCATATTTTCGTGATTCAGTTGTACTCCATTGGTTACCCTTAGCTAGATATCAAAATATATTTTATTTTACAAAATAAATTAGGAAATTTCTTTAAAATTAAAGACCCTATACCAACAAGCCTTCGCTCCAATCTGATCTATAAATGGCAGTGCAGTGGCTGTGATGCCACTTACGTCGGAAAAACTACCAGATCAGCTTGGATGAGATGGTTTGAGCAACTTGGTAGGTCATTTCGTACAGGCAATTATCTTACAAGACCTAGTTATAGTGCAATTAGGGAACACAGCGAGGAGTCTGGTCACCCTTTACATATCGATGATTTTTTCTATTTTAACCTCTGCCCAGTTTGCTACAGACCTCGACATTTTAGAAGTTTATATTCTGTTAAGATAAAGCCTTCCTTGGCTAGAAATGTAGCTGTTACCTCACTTTTGTGTTTTTAGTCTGCTTCCTGCTGGTTTGTATATCGACTTAGTATATTTACTGTTCTTTTGTACCATCCGTTTTTGTGACTTAAATTTGTATTCTGCTTCATTTTATTTTATCTACTCAATTGTGTCATTTAGCAATTTTTAATTATAATTTTTTTTAAGTATTAGCTATCTTTTAACGTACTCTTATAATTTTTATACATATCATTTTATTATTGTAAATTTGATTGCAAGAACTATAATGTCATTCATTTTAATTTTGTAGGTTGATAACGAGTGATAGTACTACTCGAAACATGTCCCAATAAAGTTGTACAAAATGCTGTTCCGGGTTTTGGCCTTGGTGTCCTTACTGATATGTAGATGGCGCTTCCCTGCTGGTGTTTCAATTGCTGTGAGTATCTATATATATATATATATATATATATATATATATATATATATATATATATATATATATATATATATATATATATATATATATATATATATATATATATGTATATATAGATATATGTATATATAGATATATATGTATATATAGATATATATATATATATATATATATATATATATATATATATATATATATATATCTCAGCAAAATTTGAAGTTTCCTAATAAACTATCAAATTTTTACCCTCTTTGACTGTACTGTCAGGTAACATTCTTTCCAAGTATGCGAAATATCTTGAGGGATACTGATGTATCCTAACTTCTAGGGTTACTTTAATAACACCTTTTCTAAGTCTCCATTATTATCTTGGACTACAAAAAGCAAATGATCATTAACACTTCAAAGTAAATAACTAGCTCTTGCAATGTTTTATTACTATGCCCAATATACACTTGCTTATCTGTAAACGTCATCTATTTCACACACCATTCATGACTCATTTTCTTAATCCTTCAGGTTATATCTATGAAACCACTTGGTCAACAAAGCATATTTAATACACCTTTTAGGTAGTTATGAATAGCTTTTTCACATCAACAGATGGTGAGTTTCCATTCTTCAACTTCGTTAATGTCCTCCTTTTTACTGTTCTTGAATTCACAAATAATTTTATAATTCAATAAAGTCTTCTACTTCTGTTATTCAGCTGAATTTTTTCCATCTTTAAAATTTGTTTCATGAGGACAGAACTGTTTTCTCCTTAAAAAGCTTCTCTCCATTTGACGAAGTATTCTGACACCCACATGTTCTATAACCTTGCTTTTCTACTGCACTTCCTCTATTTTCATTTACTCACATAGCCTATCTCCTGCTTTCATTCACCATCATCTTCCTCCTTCAAACACTTTCCGACTAACTAGCATCGTGAAATTGTCTTCATTGTCCCCAGTTAGCACTTTGATGTCTGAAAATATCATCCAATGTACATACATGCCACTTTTGCTCCATTTTCTTATGACAAAACTTTGTACCTTCATATGCTATTTTTTATTTGAAGTCTTTCATCAGTCATTCCATAAAGATAATTAAACACTCAAGGATACTTGCTCCAGCCTTTCTTTGCATATTTTAAGTAATTTCAGGCCTTTATGGTTCTATGCCATATATCCTCGACACGCTCCACAACATTTTTGTAGAGCCTGTCCCTTTTTTTCCGGACACTATATTCAAAATTGGAACATTTCGTTTCAACCGTTGCTCCCACAAGCATTCTCAAGCTCACAAGCACCCCTTCCACTTGTATCCTTCATCACTGTAATCTTACACTGTAACTATGAAGATAAAAAGGCCCTTAAAAACGCTACGTGCACGTTGCAACCATATATGTATATATGTCGAGAACTTCTGCATTCCTGATCCCTTCATGTATACAGACTCTTTTATATTACACAAAACGGAAAGAATGCCATTAGTATTTCACTCGATATCAAACATAAAGAAATTGTGTGATTTTTCATTGGTCCCAGAAGATCCTCATCGACCATTCATTGGTAATTTCTCCCTCCCGGGTGGCCCACTACTCTTTACTAGTGTTCTTTATTGTTGCACATTAAATATGTACCCGTACCTCTGGTACTTTATAGGGAAGCAATTGTGCAGCTTACTACCGGTTGAGAAGCGTTCCCACTAATGGATTAACCTGGTGTGTGATTGCCTAAGGCCCCGAGAGAGAGAGAGAGAGAGAGAGAGAGAGAGAGAGAGAGAGAGAGAGAGAGAGAGAGAGAGAGACGCACTTCCCTACCTTCGGATAAGGTGCATTAGAATTCAGCGTAGAAATCTTTCTCCATATTACACAACGGAATAGCATAAGGAGTTATTTGAATTTATATTTTTATAATACTGTAGTGAGTAATTCTCAGTGATTTTCAACATAGAGGAAATAAACCCGTTTTCATCAAGAAGCGATCGATTATTCATTTGCTCTCATATGAACTAATGAACAAATTGGATATACCATATTGATATTCTGATGTCTCAAACACCCATATAATTTTTGCATAATTAAGCAAGTTCATCCTTTGTCCCCAAATCCGCCCGTCCCCAATATTCTTCTATTTATTTATCAAATGACAAAAAGCAATGAATTTTAAAAAAGAGCAATAAACAGTGGCATTTTATAAGGAAAACAATCGTCCATTGCATACAATAACAAAGGTTTTCAAATATAATTTGATCAGGCGGTAGTCAAAATGAAGTTATTTCCTTTTTCAGCTTTGATGTTCAAAGAGGGACAAATAAGAAGATGCAAACACTGATTACAGGTACGATTTGTGAAAATATATTCCGATATAATAAGCAAACAAATTTCAGTTGCTTGTTATTAGGAAATTTCATCGTATACAAGAAAAAATAGACAAAACCTGAGAGATAATATTGGAAGCTTATATTTACAAGCTCACCTAAATATTATTGCTTGGGGAATAATAATTAAAAAGCTGATAATGGTAATGCCGTTGGTCTGATTGTACTGAAAATTTGATGAGCTTAAGGATACTTTTAAATATACATACATCACACACGCGCGCGCGCACACGCACAGACACACACATATAGCGCCTCAGTGGCGTGGTTGGTATGGTATTAGCGTCCCACCTCGTTGGTCGTGGGTTCGATTCTTGGCCATACCATTGACGAAAGGGAGATGTGTATTTCTGGTGATAGAAGTTCACTCTCGACGTGGTTCGGAAGTCACGTAAAGCCGTTGGTTCCGTTGCTGAATAACCACTGGTTCCAGCAACGTAAAAGCACCATACAAAACAAACACACACACATGTAAATCTATCTATATATATATATTATATTATATATATATATATATATATATATATATATATATATATATATATATATATATATATTATAAATATATATATATATATATCTATATATATATATATATATATATATAATAATTAATGAGGGGACCAGTTTTACCTATGGGCGTTTTTGAAAAAAAAAAAAAATGTACTGAAACTTAATTAGAATAAATGCTAGGAGTATATTAAAAGATACCTTAGGTAATGCTTAATGTGTTATTCGTTAATGATTTGTGTAAAATATATATATGTAAAAAAACAAAGATAGATAGTTAGAAAAACAGATAGACTTAGCAAGTGGAAAATACTACGTGAAATAAGACAAAATTTTGCTCTCCGTTTGTTCTATCTATCTGTCTATTTAATCTATCTACACAGATAAATATACAGACTGCTATGATGAAATAAAGAGAACATACTATATGCTCCTCAAATGAGAGAGAGAGAGAGAGAGAGAGAGAGAGAGAGAGAGAGAGAGAGAGAGAGAGAGAGAGAGAGACATAGCATCCCAAGATGCCAGAGCCATCCTACATAATATATAATAAGAGGTACTCACCAAGAACTACCTTCAGGAGTCTTAAAGCTTCTTACGGGAATATTTCCCGGAATACATAAGGAACCTTAAAGAAATTCCGTTAGCAGGATTATGTTTCTCTCTCTCTCTCTCTCTCTCTCTCTCTCTCTCTCTCTCTCTCTCTCTCTCTCCTTTGAGGAGTATATAGTATGTCGTCTTTGTTTTATCATAGCAGTCTGTATATTTACGTATGTAGATAAATAAATAGACAGATAGATAGAACAAACGGAGAGCAAAATTTTGTCGTATTTCACGTAGTATTTTCCACTTTTCAAGTCTATCTATCTATCTATCTATCTATCTATCTATCTATCTATCTATCTATATACATACATACATACACACAACAGACAAACATAAAACCAAGGGAGAACAGAGATTGTTGTATTTTATCTAGTATCTTCCCCTTTTCAAACAAAGAATGAATTTGGCAGAACAGGAGACCATAATTCTAAAACGAATTTCTAAATCACTCTCATTTAAGGGGAACGGGTTGGGTGCATTAGGTTCCTCCTTTTCTTTATTTTTCGTCTTATGTGGAATCCATGTCACATGGGAAAGGTTCCAGTTGTAAGTCTTCTCAAGTAAACGTACTCAAGGAATCTTATCCCTTAGTGGCACGTACTTACGGAAGCGATTATTTATACGTTCAAGGTAATGTTATGGTATCAACTAAACTTGTTAGAAATGAAGGATTAAATTTTGCATCTCTTATCAACTGTTGGCGTTTGAATTCTCTCTCTCTCTCTCTCTCTCTCTCTCTCTCTCTCTCTCTCTCTCTCTCTCTCTCTCTCTCTGCTAAGGGCTTTTCCCATGGAACCACGAGTCCCATTAGTTAGTGCAGACCTGGCGGTATTTATATGGACAAAAACAAAATTAGTGTCTCCCGAAGGCTTCCACTAATCGTGCTGATACTATTCAGGAAGGGGATTTTTGTGTTATTGCTTTTATGTCCGAAAGAATATCTGATTCAATTTATAAACGGATTTCTTGGGACTAATTAAAGTAATCCAGTTGTTCACGAATTAGCTAAATTTCCGAACTCTTATTCTTAAAGGAACAAATGCTCAGGGTACGTAAAAATATGCTGTGTGAGAGTGCAACCTTAACTTAAATATCATGATGATAAAGCAAGTAAACAAAGCAACCAGGTTCTCAATATGCTGCGAATTTCTAAGTTTGTTATAACGCATTTTGATGGAAATTTTATTATTGCATGTACCATGTGGCATATCTGTCTGGGTATGAAATATTGTTGGTTCCTTTTTAATCTCTTCCGAGTGACGTAGTTTCGTATTTAAGTCCTTAACGGAAGTCAGCTGTTGGCTAATTATTTTAAAGTCTGTAGCCTGGCTCTTGGGAACAATTTTCCAGGGTACGGAATATGAATGTGCTTTCAAGCCCAACCTTCCGTGAGATATTCCGATAACCAGAGAAATGCATGCTGGGTATCAAGATGTGCCTTCTACTTAAACTTGATTGTGTAATATTACTATATACTGGAGATCTAATTCGTTTTTGCAAACCACTCTTTCGAAGAGCGTGAATGGGATATTAAAGGAGACAGATGCTTACTAATATTTGTTCTTCGTTCTGTCTTGATAATTGGATGAAGTAATTTTTAAGGTATATAAAGATAAGATGCTTACCGATACAACCTTCGCCGTTATATTATTTGGACTATAGATATGGAAGTAGTATTTCAAGACATTGTTTTCTTATATACTGATCTTGTAATTTGCTGTTTATTACCAACTTATTTAATTTAGTAAGGAATATATTGAAATCCACCTAACTGCGTTAATATACATTATTATGTTAATCACCTACCTAATCCAAACAGTTTGTAAAATATAATTTCTCTCTTAGTATCACGAGAGAGAGAGAGAGAGAGTAAAAATCCTGTACTTAGGGAATCAAGAAGATCGACGAAACTTCTGCGACAGAAGATCTTTTTTGCTTTTTGCTACGCAATACCCTCTGACCGTCAGTCAATAATGTATCCGGGAGAAGATAACTGCTTTTGCTTGGCTAATCATATTTCATTTTCTTTACCATACGAGGATTCAAATACCGGCAGGTTTTATTTTCTTTTATATTTACGTAGGTCGAGCAGAAATGTTTAAAAAATAAAAAATTACATATATTTTCAAATAAAAAAAACTCGTAAGCATTTCATGGTATTAGTATAAAGATATGACGTGCGGTTTATTTACCGTGCTATTATTATTCTTTTACATAATTTTTAATCTATGTTTTGTTCACTGTTATACCGTGCAGTTAAAAAACATCTTCGTACGTTTTCTAAATTACAAAATCACTTTTATGATTTAGCTCTCTTTTCACTTATATTTCTTAGTTTCATCTGGAATATAATCACATGGCACAATTTTTAACAGCAGTTAAAAACCAAATCTAGGTACAAGGAATAAAATAAATATTGGATGCAATTCAAGTAAAATAAATGTAAATATTAAACACATTCAAATAAATAACTTAATCAACCAACCAGTAATTAGTAATTGAGCTTAGAAAACTTACTGTATTAGGCGTGGTTGCTCGAAGTAGCACAACTTGCTTATTGGGCTACAATCAGGATCGCTTAGAATACACATTGAAACAGTATTCGCTATGAAAATATTACATAGAAAGTAAGTGGTCTTAATTTGAACTCATTGGAAGTTCTGTATTATTTCGCTTAGTTTAGCTTTTATTTTAGTTTTCTTTTCCTCCTCCTCGGCGCATTTAGTTACAGTTGCTGTTAACAAACCTTGTTTTCTATTTTTCTATTTTCCTTCCAGTTGTTCCTGTTTCGTGAGACCCTACAAAACAGAGAGTTCTTGGGAAGTACTCCAGGGGTACTTAGGCAGTTGTTCCTTGCCCCTTTTGAGGGAGATGTAATTAGATTCAAAACTATACTCATCGTCACCCTGCTTATGGAAATATATATATATATATATATATATATATTATATATATATATATATATATATATATTATATATATATATTATATACACACTGGTGGCTGCTCATTTCTTCAGCCCTGACCTTGTATTAGCCTGGGGGACCTCTCTATAACAAGATAATCTTAAGTCTTTATTTTTGCATAATAACATTTGTGGGAGTGTCTGCGAGAATTGTTTTGGACGTCCTCTAAATCCCCGATATTTACGGATGGGGCCTATTCGCTGGTATTTATTGTGCTCTTACTTTGAAGCATTATCTGAGGTGTCAACGGACCTCTCAAGGAACTCTTCCCCTTGGAGGCACAACTTGGAACTTTAGTCGAGGCCACAGATAGTCAACTTAGTTTATATGTTAACAGGCGTCACCTCTGACTGAAATTTTGTTTTCCTTTCAGTACTCCCTTATTTTTGGTGTAAGTGTTTTATTTCCTATCTTTAAGTGAATGATTGTTGTTGCTTTACTTATGTATATTCACGGGTGTTTGATTTAATTATTTTTACTGTATCCCAGATGTCCTGGTATTCATTTCTCTCTTGGAAATGTTTGTGATAATCTGATATATTTTTCTTAGGTGTTTGTGTATCCCCCTTGATTAGTATTTGCAGTGTATTTTTTTACTATTTCACCAACTGTGACCTTAGTTGTAGAACACCATTATCGTGTTGATGGAAAATATTAGTTGGGTGAATCTAACACTTTTGAGAATCATTTAATAAAAGTTGGAGCAATTATCGTATGAAAGTTAGGTATTTTTCGTAAGGCTTCATATATTCATAACAGTGATAAACTCAATTCAATCTGTTTTAGGTCATTTGAACACTTGATGAAAGTTTGAGCAAATGATGTATGAAAGTTAGGTATTTTTCGTAAGTCGTCGTATATTTATAACAGTGATAAAATCAATGCAACCTATTTTAGGTCATTTGTACTCCCTTTACTCTGTAGAATACTGTTCTCTGGTATGGATGTCTTCATCTGCCAGAGATTGATTTCTTTTAGATGGAGTGGTTCGTGGTGGTAGGTTTCTCTCATCCCTAATATTAGCAGTTAGGACTTGGGCCACCGGCAGATGGTCCCTTGTTTGTCACGGTTGAATAAGATATATACCAGAGATAATTCACATACAATTGCTCTCTGATCCCCTATAGCTGCCGAGAACAATTAGATTCAAAGAACAGCAGCACCAATGTGCAGTGATTTTGCCTCGCTGTCGAACTTCTCAGTTCAAGCCTAGATGAAATGCATTACTACCCTAATCCTATTGCTCTGCACTTTAATGCATTTTTATCTTTTATAGTTTTTTTTTATTTAGTAGGACCTCTTCTTTCTACATATCCCTTCATTTCCCTTTACTTCCTCTTACTTTTTTCCTAATTAATTCCAAGTCGGTGGCCCCTGTAGGCTTGTTCCGTATGAAAAGGTTTCATCTACTGAATAATAATAATAATAATAATAATAATAATAATAATAATAATAATAATAATAATAATAATAATAATAATAATAATAATAATAATAATAATAATATGCAGAGACTTGAAGCGATACTAAAGTCAAAACTCAACGCCGGAAATAAGATGAAAGCCATAAACACATGGGCAGCACCAGTAATCAGATTCAGCGCAACGTTATTGGAGTGGATGAAGGCTGAACTCCGCAGTATAGATCAGAAAACTAGGAAACACATGATCATCACCAAAGAGCAAATGCAGACAGACTATAAATAACACTAAAGGAAGAAAGTAGAGAATTACCTAGTAGTACAGATGACTGCGACAACATCAAGAGCAGAGCACTGGGGCAATGTCTGAAAAACAGTGAAGATGAGTGGCAAAGGAGTACATAGGAAGAAGGACTGATTAAAGTAAACGAAGGCTCAGAAATATACAGAGACAGGAGAATGACAAACAGAACAGAGGAATGGCACAACAAACCAATGCACGGACCTGCATAATATAAAATAAAGAACTGGCCAGCGATGAAACATGGCAATGATTACAGAAGGGAGAAGTCAAGAAGGAAACAGAAGGAATGCTTACAGCAGCACAAGATCAGGCCCTAAGAACCAGATATGTTCAAAGAATGATAGA
>NC_061107.1:44536594-44559094 GCF_015104395.2 Macrobrachium nipponense | reverse complement strand
GTACCTTATCTAAAACGAAGCCATTATGCAAATTGCATCATAGATTTACACATGATCAAGAATCCTTCTACTTTCTGGAGCTTGGGGAATGGGGTACTATCGGCAATCTCATTTCATATGCAATAGACAGGAATTTTTTAGTTGTTAACCTTATGGGCCCTGCAGCTTTGATGATGCCCAGAAATATAGTTCAAAGTTTATGATTAGCTTGGTTTTCAGTAGATGTTTACAGGAATCTACTTCAGGATCTTTCCGAGGAAAGGTAATTTGGTTCCTCGTTCTTAATCCGGTTACTCAGAAATTGACAATCACAGTGTTGATTCAGTCAGATTACATTGCTGTAAACAGCATGAAGGTCAAAACATTTCTTTTACCCAGTGCTACTTCTCTCTTGCTATAATTCAACTAGTTCGTACCTGTATTGAACTTCATGCAAGTTTCTTCTTGATTAGCAATAATTTCATGTTATATATTTTCGTAATCAATCACATCGAACTCAATTTTTGCACGTAATCGAGATTTCAATCATTATTTCTTTTAATCTCTCATGATGGAAATGTTTTTTTGCCCCAGAAATACAGTTTGTTGTATTTTTACACAGTATTTCATGAATATATCAGGAACTTCTTGCATTCACGTGTTCGGTCCAGTGTTAGTAGAGTTATATAAATTAACAATGACCCCCCCTACAATTTTCTAAAGTATTATATAACTCTTTTTTCTATAATTGATGAATATTTTATTCAGTGCCGTTCTCTTTTATAACAAGGATTCATTCTTTTAATAAATGATTGTAGACTTTTCTGTCCTATAACATATAGTTTCTATATCTATTTTTATCTAGTCGCTATCCTCTTTACTATTGTAACTCTAACTCATTTTATCTAGTACAAAAATTGATGCTAACTTCCATTTACCATTCACGTAAAATATTTTGCTAAAATATTTTCCCAATGCTCCTCATCTTTCTATCCATAGGTGACTCAAATTACCCTTAGCGCCAACAAGTAACGCCCATTTGCTTCCAAACGAGCACAACTTTCTTCATAAAGAAACACAGAACTAACGGTAACAGATTCCCATAAATATCCCAAATACTCAACGCATTTCCGCAGTCATTGCGCGCAATTCCTATAAGTCACATAAAATCTTTTTCTGTTGCCATGCAACGTTTTAAGAGCATCTATAAATGCTAACGCACATACACATATGTAGATGCAAACCCCCCCTCAAGGCACACACCACACACACATCACACAACACGATTATATTACCATACATATATATAATATATATATATAGTATATAGTATATATGATATATATATATATATTGAACAAAGATAGGAAAAAAGAAGAAAACTAAGTCTTGCACTGATCAGGAACAGTTGGCGACTCAATATGTACGCACAGTATTTATGCATAATTAAATAGGATAAATAAATAGATAAAAAATCCAAGGTGGAGAGTTATTGCATAGATAGAGTAGATATATATAGATGAGAGAGAGAGAAATCGCAGAGAGAGAGAGAGAAGACACACACACACACAACACACACACAGATAGGAAAAAAGAAGAAAACTAATTCTTTGCCCTGATCATACCATTTGGCGCACTTCAATATGTTACGCACCTTATTATGCATTAAATTAAATAGGATAAATAAATAAGATAAATAAAATCAAGGGTGTAGAGTTATTGCATATATATATATATATATATATATATATATATATATATATATATATATATATATATATATATATATATATATACACACACACACACACACAACACACATATATATATATATATATATATATATATATATATATATATAATATATAATATATATATATATATATATATATATATATATATATATATATATATATATATATGTGTGTGTGTGTGTGTCATATCACATTTCCGTGATTCATATATATATATCGAGCTACAATGTCCTTTAATATTTAATTCGCTCTACTTCGGAATTAATATATTTTCATATATGCTTAACCGAAGGGGAATTTTTTTTTCTCGATAATAGACTTGCCATGGGTTCGCGCCCTGGTCCAGGCAAGTCTATTATTCGAGAAAAAAAAAATTCCCTTCGGTTAAGCATATATGAAAAAATATTAATTAATCCGAGGTAGAGCGAATTAGATATTAAAGGACATTGTAGCTCGATACATACATACATATATATTATATATATATATATATATATATATATATATATATATATATATATAATATATATATCTATATTACTATATATATATATATATTATATATATATATACTACTTACCTTACTTTATCTTCCCCGCCACTGGCCAGTGGCATAAGGCTGATACAGTTCCTCTCCATCTGTCTCTATCCCGAGCCATTTCCCTCGTTTCCTCTAAATTTTGGATTTCATCCTCAAGATCCCTGACAATTATGTCTATCCACCTCATTCTTGGTCTACCCAGCGGTCTTCTTCCTATTTGTACTGCTCTCAGTGCTCTCCTGGGTTCTCTATTCTCTTCCATCCTCTCAACATGTCCAAACCATTTCAGCCTTCCCCTCTTGAACCTGGTACTGACTGGCCTTTGCCTCAATCTCACCCTGATGTCTTCATTTCTAACATAATCATCCCATTTAATGCCAAGTATTCTTCTCAGCAGCTTCATCTCAAAAGCATCCAACCTTTTCTCCTCTGTTCTGGACAGTGCCCAGGTGGACGAGCCATACATCAGGACTGGTAGTACTACTGCATTGAATATTCTCATCTTAGTTCTCAAGCTGATTTCATGCCTCGACCAAACGTTTTTTCTCAGAACCTCAAAAGCTCTTGCTGCTCCTAGTTTTCTTCTTTGTATATCTTCAATTTGCCTCCCGTCTGCTGTTACCACACTTCCCAAGTAAACAAACTTCTCAACTTGCTTGAGTTCCTGTCCTCTGATTGTCATATCCTCCATGTGCACCCAATCATCATCCTTACTCACAACCATGATCTCGCTCTTCTTTGTGCAGATGTTCAAGCCAAAATTCTGTGTCTCTGTCTCCATCCTCATTACCATACCTACCAGCACCAGCCACGTATCAGCAACCAACGCAACATCATCAGCAAAGTCCAAATCCATAAAAACTTCTCCACCAATACTAGCCCCTCTGTTTTCATTCTCCATCACTCTTCTCATTATATGGTCAATATATACATTAAACAAGGTGGGTGACATAACACATCCCTGTCTTAGCCCACTTCCAACTGGGAACCAGTCACTTTGCTGTCCATCCAGCTTTACACAGCTGCACACTCCTTGGTACCAGTTCTTTAGTATCCTTATCACTTTCAGTGGTACACCATAGTGTTCTGCCACTCTCCACAATCCATCCCTCCATACTGAATCATACGCTTTCTCCAAGTCTATAAAAGCACAGAATATTGGCTTTGCATACTCCCATCTTTTCTCAATTATCTGTCTTAAGGTGAAAATTTGATCCACTGTTGACCTTCCACTTCTAAAACCACACTGTTGTTCTCTTAAGTTTCCCTTCTACTATAGGTCTTATTCTGTTAAGTATTACTCTCATGAATATCTTCCCTGGGACTGACAGTAAACTTATGCCCCGATAGTTACCACACTCCCTTTTGCTTCCCTTATTTTTATATATTGGTATCATAATTGCCTTTTTCCAATCACTTGGTACCACCTCTGTTTTCCAAACTATGCTAAAAACAACTCTTAATGCCTCTATCATCCTTCGTCCTCCTGCTTTTAGCATCTCTGCAGTTATCCCGCACACGCCAGCAGTTTTTCAATTTTTTACAGATTTTAAGGCCTCTTTCACCTCTTCTGCACTAATGTCTTCTTCTTGTACCTCCAGAGCCTTGTTTAAATCTGCAATGCACTCATCCCTACCGGTAGTATCAACATTTAGGAGTCTTTCAAAATACCTTGCAAACAGATTCCTTTTCTCCATTTCGTCTGTGACCAAGTTCCCATCTTCATCCAACATGCCATCACTCCCTCCAAACTTTTTCTGGCTTGCGTTCCTCAAGAATCTCACAGCTGCATATATATATACATATATGTATATAATAATTTTACACCTTGATTTTACTTATCTAATCAATTTATCCCATTCAATTTAATGCATAAATAAACGTTCGTAATATATTGAAGTGCGCCTATTGTATGATCAGGACAAAGATTTTTTTTCCTTCTTTGTGGAAAAAATTATATAAATGCAATTGCAATAGCTACAATACCCTCTTAACTTCTTGAATTTTTTGCTCTTTTTTTGGATACGCTTGTCACTACAAAGCCTGAAGATCTAAGTTCAAAGAGGTCACGTTGCCGACGTGACCTCTTTGTGATTATGGGACCTGGGTTCATTCCCCGGTACCAGACATTGTAATTTCTTCAAATTTCTTTGAACTTCGATCTTTAGGTTTCGTAGAGACTGTGGCTATTACAATTGCATAGGTATCTGGTAAAAAAGTGACTAGTAGATTATATATATTATATATATATATATATATATATATATATATATATATATATATATATATATATATATGTATATATACATATGGGTTTGCATCTACGTATGTGTATGTGTAATTATGTAAGTATGTATGTATCGCCAGAAACGAATGAAGTCTGTGAACCAAGTCATTTCGGGAATGCTGCCTAATACATTTCTAAGTTTGTCATTGACATGATCGTGCATCATTTTGTACGGAATTGGTTTTGAGTTCATTATGAGAATAGTGTCATTAATTCCGTTTAGAAAATGTAGAATAATTATGCAAAATGTGCATATATGTCAGCAGTTTGTCAGCTTTAAGGTTCACCATGACTTCTTGTACCTCCTGATAACGAATTCGTCCTCTCGTTTCCCTAGAGTAAAGGACTTCCGATATCCCTGATGGAAACAACCGGTCTTTGCGAGAAAGCAAAATGGCTGGCGGCCTCTTCGAAGAGCCTTGAAACTCTTCGAACTCCAATGACTTGGGAAATTTAAAGTTGGGTAACTCGGGTTATGTATTCTTTCTGGAGAACCCAAAACTCATTATTACCGTTTTCTACGGAGACGCACTGCCCTTTGAACTTTCATTGTGTGGCAGTAATAGCAACATCTCCGAACTGGGAAGCAAATGGTCTTCAGCTGTACTAAATGAGAATCGCTTATACAATTATTATCATTCCCTACAACATTATTAGTGGCGAGGAACTGAAAAATAAAGAAAACGCAAACGTTTTCATCTTCATTTTCGTCACCGACAAAAGACGTTTCCAACTTCTCTGTGGTAATTTTCTATATTTGGGTCTTGGGTAAATTAAATAAAAATAACAAGATGTGCAGAAATGTTTTTTAAGTATTTAATAGTAAAGAACATTAGAAGGTCGGTTTTTTTCAACATGTGAGTTAGTGGGAGAAGCTGTGAATATCCATATATTTTTATATGTCATCTTAATTCATTCCTAAATGAAAGTAATTATACAAATCTCGAGTCAAAATAAACGTCTATATATAGAGCGCCAATTTTTTTTTTTTTTTTTTACAGATCTAGTGAACTTCCATAGTGTATTTTAGAACACTACACAAGGTTCTTCTTGCTCGACCAAACGCATTATTTCATTGAACAATAACTCTATAACAGTTTCAAATAGCCACCTGTTTCACGGTTTGGAGTAAAGAAGTGAAGTTAATGAAAGAATGAGACTAAGACACACCACCAGTATCAGAACTCATGGGGATACAAACATCAGCACTACCATCACAACCAACTCAATAGAAACCAAAACAGTAACCTCCTTGGAAAAGACGCCTGCACAAACAATCATTGTGATGAAATCTGACTTGAGTAAACTGAAAGAGAGGGCAGAAAAGAGGCTAAGAAGCAAGAAAATAAGAAACTGAACGAAAAATACAAATTACAGAAAAAAGGGCTAACAACACAATAGAAGATATAAAACAGAGGCTCAAAGCCAAAGCACATAAGAGCCAATGTCACAGGAATAGGAATAAAGGATAACAACGTAAACTCCTCGGAACTAACGTCATGAGACCATACAGCCAATCAAAAGGGAAAGAGAACCACCGAGTAAGAGACTGCGAAAACATATGGAGCCATCCGGTATCACACAACAATCATGCAACATGGCTCCAGGAAGTCAAGGCAGAATGGGGAATCTTCAGTGAAAGGCTATAAATTACCTTGATGATACAAACACCATCCCTCGCCAACAGAGGACTGCAAAAGGAAGTGTAGTGGCACAAAAGAACAGCTCCTGATAGACAAAATAGTAATGACGAATGGCAAGAGCGATAGAAGCAACCTACTAACTATTTCAAGCCCATTGTCCCATAGGTTTTCTTGAATATTTTTTTATTTATCAGCTGTACCTTCTTGATATTTTGGCACGGCATGTTATAGACCCTCCGGTAATTTTGGGCAATATAATGAGGTTCGAAAATTTATAGATTAAGGCAGTTTACACTTGATATTCGAACACCTATCCTTGGCTTAGCTAAAGAGTTAGGAAAGAAGCCCCACCCACTTGTCTCTCTCTCTCTCTCTCTCTCTCTCTCTCTCTCTCTCTCTCTCTCTCTCTCTCTCTCTCTCTCTCTCTTAAACTTTTGAATGAAAGAGTGTACTACGATATGGCTTTTTACGTTTTTAATTACCAACAATAACCGTTTCCTATGCAGTATCTTTCATATAGGTCTTTGTATGTTTTTATGTATCATGTATGACTTTATTACCATGAGAATGGGGTGGTAATGAGCCAGTTTTGGTTATAAAATATTGCAGATGTGGGGAAATACTATCCTCTGTCAGCATGGTATGGTATATCTATTGCTAGGACCGATGGCTTTCAACAAATCCTTCCACAAATTGCTATATTTGTCAATTTGATAAAAAAAAAGGGGTTAAATCATTCAATCATGTTCTGGTGCATGTGAGTTAAAGGGAACCCTATTATCCCTTACCTTTTTTCGAGACATTCTTTGCCCATTGGCTAACCTCTGCATTATATGCACCAAACAGCCGTAATGCAAACGCATTGCGGCATCCATGATGACGATAGTGCAACATTTTGCCATAGCTGATACAGTTGATTGAATGTACACTTGCAGATATGGGTAATTTCAGATGTTTGCGCAAATCGGACGACAAAATAAACGTACCTGAAAACCAGTAAACTACTGCCCCTCTAATTGTCTGTCGGTCCATTCATCTGTAACTATATACTGTAAATGAACCCTGAGGTTATAATAATCTCCTTAAACAATAAAGTACATATAACCTTTAATGTATAAACTAATTTGCAAACGTAAAATGTAAAAAAACGATATCGTAATACACTCCACCATTCATAAGTTTTAGACAGAGAGAGATACGAGTGGGCAGGTCTTCTTCCTTACCTCTTTAGCCAAGCGGAGGACAGATGTTCGCATAGGTACAACGAACGTTGTGAAAATGCAAATTTGTCAGGAGTAAATTGCCTTAATCAATAAATTCTGGTACTTCATTGCATTGTCCAAAATTACCGTAGGGTCTAAAACATGCTGTGCCAAAATAGCAAAAACATACAGCTGAACCTATGCGACAACGGCCTTGAAATAATTATTGAGCATGGAAAGGATATACTACAAGAAAGTCTTCAACATGATACCACACATGTGTGGAGCAGAGGAAAACACCATCACCTTCCTAAAAAATGCAATGTGCAACTGGAATAGAATACTCACAAGCTCTGGGATAAGAATAGCAGAGGTTAACATCTTCTCAGTAGCCATGATTCTCATGACAAAACTACTGCAGAGGACGGATACTGAACACCAACTCAAGAGAGGATGTAACAGAGTTAAGCATCTGGTGTTCATGAACGACATCAACCTATATGTTAAAAGCACCAAGGAAATATATACCCTAATTCATACGGTAAGGATTGTATCTTGGAACTTCAAGATGGAGTTTGGAATAGAAAAGCTTCTTGGTCGGCATACTGAAAGGCAAAGTATGGATAAAGCTACCATTTGGGAATAGCATCAAACACATATATGAGACAGGATACAAATTCCTAGGAATAATAGAAGGAGAGGATATAAAACACCAATAGATTAAGGATACGACCAGGAAAGAATATACACTGAGACTGAGGACATTACTCAAATCAAAATTCAATGCAGGAAACATGACGAAAGCCATAAACACATGAACAGTACTAGTAATCAGATACAGTGTAGGAGTAGTGGAGTGGATAAAGGCTGAACTCTGTAGCAGAGACCAGAAAACTAGGAAACACAAGGCAATACACAAAGCACTACACCCAAGAGCAATTACAGACCGACTATACATAACACAAAAGGAAGGAGAGAGAGGATCGAGAACACAGCACTGCAGAAATATCCGAAAACCAGTGAAAACGAGTGGCTAAGATGTGCATTGGAAGGACTAATAAAAGTAGACGAAGACCCAGAAATATACAGAAACAGGAGAATGAAAAACAGAACCGAGGAATAGCCAATGTGTGGCGCTTGCAGAGACCCAGTACAAAAAGAGGTATGATTTAGTAGCAAAACCCCTTCTATGAACATCTGGTGTTATGTCTCATGCCCTCTAGCAGTAAGAGTGGAAGATCAGCAGTTTCTTTTATCAGTCACAAAAGGCAAACCTCCTTGCAATCATTTTGTTAGTTGCACATAGTTCACAACACCTCTGTTCTATGTCTGCTGTATCCTTTAGGTCGTCTGTGATGTGGTTCTGCAATATATTTAAACAATCTAGGGAGAAGCGACATGCACCGGGTCTTGGCTTCACTGTATAGGTTATCAAATTCCTTTGCATAACTGCAGAAAGTGTCGATTAGTTGCTGGAGACCTTGCACTGAAAGGGAAATCAGAACCATATCAGTGGAGTAACAGAGGTTGTTTATTGTTGTATCGTTGATATTGCATCTGATTGGGAGTGAGTTCAGTTTGACATTAAGGGCATCCGTGTATGTATTAATCAGAATGTCCACTTGTCAAAGCCTGTTTGGGGAGCCGAAGGTGTACGACAAAGCATGACCCCATTTGACCCAGAATTGCTGTATGGAGAACCAGCAATATGAAATGCCAATTCATTATGGAGGTGTGCCTTTTTATGCAGTTTCATAAAATGCTTCTGATAGTTTACCCTGTCAAATTCTTTATTCACATCTATAAAACATGAAAACAGGAGAGGCTGATGATAGGTAATAGCTCAGCAATTCTTTCAAGGTGTAGAAGCAGTGGCAGTTGAGTGGTTTGCTTTATATCCGAACTGGTTGTCAGTAGTTTGTAGAAAGAGGAGAAATCTCACTAAAAGAAAGGACTCAAGTATCTTCAATGCAATTGGAGTAATTAGAATTGGGCGACAATTGCCAGTGTCAGCTGCATCCTTTAACTTGTTTTTGATTAATGACATAAAGTTAACTAAGAGTAGGGAGTCTTGAAGAAACTGATGAATTATGCACACATTGAAAAGAACAGCTACCAAATGGAAATTATGGGATGGATGAATTTGGAAGCTTCAGTCAGAAGACCATTGCAGCAAGGCGATTTATTATTAAGTAGATTGTTTATGACATAGATGATGTTACCTGGCGTAATACGATTGGCGAAGTGAAAATGAATGTTATCAGTAAAGAGGTTATTGACATATCTTTGGAAGCCTTGGTTGTTTATACAGTTAAGGATAGTGCTGAAGTATCATCGTACATCCTCACGCTAACCTTGTCACCAGTGGCTTCTCCTACTCTCAGTGATAGCTTGTTAGTTTTGTGATTTAGGGATTGAATTTCTTTCCAAAGACAAGGATTGTTGCCAGATTCTAATTTTCTAGGTATTGCATTTGTTCTTAGTTGCCTTTCATTTATTCTACAGTATTTAAGAGCAAGAAATGCAAGTTTTCCATCCCTTAGGCTACCATCTTGCCTCCACAGTAAAACAATTTCTTGTGAATGTGTATACAGATTTTTAACCAAGTCATTCCAGCCAGATATATTACGAGAGTTGCCATGATGAAATCTAATGGTAGTCTTGCTGGAAGCAAGAATAGCCGAAATTATGTCCGATTGCAATTATTTCAGAGCTCTCCTGTGGTAGCCCTTTCCACATTTTAGGTTAGTGCACAGTAATGCGTCTTCTGGTTGAACTGTTGACCGCAACCTGGTTTCCGTGGATTCCCTAAAGGATCTGCTTTTCTGATGATTTTTAAAATCCCGATTAATGGCAGGTGGGCGATCATTTAGGGGTTCACGGCGGTAGGGAGGGATGGAATGTTGAATGACACTAGTAAGAGGATGTGATTGCAGCCTATTGCAAAATCGTTCGAATGTTGCAGGTCACAATTGATTCATTAAGGTGTCGGGACATGATGCAGTGGTCCAGCCAGGTGGTTGTAATTGCACCCGTTTACTTTGTATGTAGATATATGAATAAGGAGAGAGGAACTTTGCATAACTGATTTTGAGAGCATGATTTTTACAGAAGTGAGTAAGTTCGTTATGAAATTGTTTTGTGGGGTGAGAATTAAGGTCCATGATTATACAAATATGTGTAACTCGCATAGAATCAAGCAGTATTGTTCAAGAGCATACAACCATTAATTATTAGGATCTTAGAGTCCCCTAACTATCACTAGAAGCTCCAGCCATCTATCACTCCGATAGGTCATCGCATTTACTATATTGTCTAAAGATTTGTTCCACAGGAAAGAAAGGCCCCCTTTCTAGTGACTAGTTATGATGTAATCTGCCTAGAAAGCTCTGAAGTCATCATGCACTGAACTGCAGATGACAAGGTCATGTGGCCAGGAAAGCCTTTCTTGTAATGCAATGATGCCTTTGAAGTTTTTTACATCTCTTCTCAGGTTTCAGGCTAGGTGATTCACGACCATTGGGGTTCCATCCAGCTGGAGATTGAGAGGTTCTTTTCTCTTTTGTTGGTTTGAGTCTGCCAGCCGCCAATCCCTTCATGATCATTCTCATCGTGGATGAAAGGCCAATTTCCACTTGGGAGGATATGGTCGACTCTACCTCATGTTGCACCCCCAATTCTGTTGTGTTGTTGGGATGTGAGGAAATAATAGATGCCTCTTTTAAAGGAGTCTGGTTGCTTGGTGTACGTCTGTCGAATGATTCCTGCAGTGCTTTGATCACGTCCCAGATCAGTGAACGGTTGCTATTTGTTTCCTCAATTTTTTCTGAGAGAAAATTTGCTGTTTAGTAGGCATTTGCTGCCGTATGGTACACTGCAAGCAGATTCTTAGTCACTTAGTAATATATGATATTTTCTTGAGAGAGGATAAGTTTTTCGCATATTGCTCCCGGAGACTGGAATCTAATATAAGCTCATTGCATTCTGTATATGCAACGTTAATTTCTTCATTGGAGAAAGCTGCACTAACACAATTGCAAAAGAGACAGACAGACAGATCTGTGTTGCCTTAGATAAACAGAAGTAAATAATTCGCTGTAAATCATTTACACCAATATAAATTCCTAATTCACATCAGGATGGAACCAGGGACTCAAATGAGAAGAGTTCTGAGTTCGAACCCATGTGAGTTGGGAATTTATTTCTATTACACACGAAATTGTGAACTGATTATTTCCTTTAATATATTGCGTTAGAATTTAGGTTTATAAACCCCGGTTACTGAGAATATTGTATATGTAAGAATATTTTGTTCATACATGAAGAATTTCATTTAGGATTTTTCTAAAAACCTATTGTATCAGCAATTCTACAGTGATTTCATACTCATATTTTTCTTATGTAAATGATGCCAAGAAAGTCAAGCTCACGGTTCAGCTTCTATTTTTTTCTTCTCTTGATTTAGGCAAATTCTGAGCTGCTTTTTAGGAAAAAAAACTGGGCATATTGACGTGAATGTGCTTGAATTTTGGGAGTTACATGAATATAAGTATTGGCGTTTATTTTTGGGAAACAATTACATGGCTAAAGAAATTCTGACTGGAGTTTACCCTTTAACTTGTAAGTATTCCTTTAGTTTCCGGCTCAAAAACATTTATTCACAGATGGCTCAGGTTGGCGGAAGTATGCACACTCTGCATAGGTTGTGGATCTTATTTAAAAATAATTACCATACCCGTAACTTACCTTTCTTCCCAGGGCAGAGGCGGCCGAGTGAAATATCAGATCGAGGGAGAGTGGGACGCCCTGAAAGTGGACGAAGGCGGCAGCATTCACCTTTACCGACCTCTGGATCGCGAGCTGGATGAAGACTCCATGAGTCTCTACAGAGTCCTGGCCAGTGATCAAGGAAACCCTTCTCTGACGTCCACAGCGACTCTCACCATCACAGTTCTAGATGTCAATGACTGCCCTCCTCGTCTCCTGCCACCCACTGTCCTTCACGTTCAGGAAGGGGAGCCTCCAGTCATGTTAGGAGTCCTTACTGCCACCGATGACGACGTCTGGGCATTAGGTCACGGGCCACCATTCAGCCTGTCGCTGGCGCCGACGAATCCACCGCATATCTTTGATCTCATCGAACTGAAATTTAATCAGTGTGAGTATAGTATTTATACATCTATTTAGAAATGGGGTTTTGTTTATAAAAACTCAGTTAGTCATGCTTGCTTTTTTTTTTTTTTTACTTATCTAAGTACTTATTAAAGGCAAATGATTTTCATTACAATATATATGAAGACATCGAATTTATGGACGCATATATGGCATACGTGGTACATACGAATTTGGATACCTTTATGTTTTGTACTTGATCAGTAGAATCTTCTACTGTATGTATTAATAATGTATTCTATATTATAAACAACATTACTTTCTTAGTGATATGGTAAAGACTTTTTCACCAATATTGTAGCTGAGTTTCAAAATCTTCTAAATCTTCATTCTTTATTAAATGTTGATTTAAATTATAATATGTTAACTATACCTTTAATGTACAGACTTCTCTAAATTCATTGTGAAAATAGAATTGGAATGGCAGGTTTCATGATAACAGCTTTACATATTCGCTGCTTCCTTTTAAATTTTGGTCGGTAAATGGCTATTCTAATTAATAGTTTTCAAAGCTGGAGATTCCCCAGCTTATAACAGAAATGCTTCAACAATTGGATGCTCGTATAAACATATGCATATATGATTTATGTACGCATAAATTCTCAGTTAAAATGCCTTAATATGGTCATTTTTTCTTTTTGTTATTACGGGGATATGATGTTTCGTCATCTCGGTCATAGTATGATGAATCCCGTTTTGTTACATGAATTCTGCTTCTATAATGGACATTTTAAAATGCCAAGAAATATAAATTTACAATATCTGGTGCTGAAAGAAATAACCTTCAGTTCAAAATGAAGAAGAAAAACCTTTTTCCGTTTTCTATACACGCTGAGATTTAGTTTGTATTACGCTCTTTTACTGATACATTTTTAACCTTCGTTGGGCAAGTGTTTTTAAATATACCCAAAATTCAGCCACGATATGGGAATAAAAAGAAAGAAATATCTGACTATTCGTCATGCAGGACGCACCTGGTGAGGTTATTCATTTTTTTATTGGATAGGACAAAAATTTCTCAACACATTTCTATTTAGTTATTAACAAAATATATCTTAAACTTGAATGGCTACTGACTGTACCTATTGCTAAGACATTCTCTCTCCTCTCTCTCTCTCTCTCTCTCTCTCTCTCTCTCTCTCTCTCTCTGTGTGTGTGTGTGTGTGAGTGTGTGTGTGTGTGTATGTGTGCAGGTTTTTGAAAATAATTATTGAGAATTCAAGACAACTCTAACTTCGAAAAATTACTATTATGGATTTCCTCTCCAAAGTAATGACAAGTATTCTTTTCAAATAAATACAGGATAAATTAGTAGACCCTAAAATGTTCAAATATTCGTGGAGTGAAAACCAATTTAGCATTATAGCGAGTTGCAGATTTCGAGAGTATCGTTGTCTAATCAGTAAAGTGTGGTTTCTAATTCCTTACAAATGCAGAATGTACAACAGATACAATTATGAAATTCGTGAAATTTCTTTTTCTGTCAAGCTTCGGGAAAGAGAAGGCGTGGCCTGTCTCGATTCAAGGTGTAAAGTAGAAGTTTGTTCATAACAAGAGTTCTCCCCCAAAAACTTTGCGCATTTATATGAATCCCTTTCCCTCGTTTCATGGCTATCTCAAGCACCCAAATGGTCGACGATCAACATTTCAGTGTATAAAAGTTATCGACTAATGTATTCATGGAATTGGTGTTGAATAATTTTGTTGTACACAAACATTTTTGCTGAAGTTACAATTGTTTCCCATTTCTGGAGATCACGTTGTTATAGAGTAAAATTGCCATGGGGTGAACCTTTTATATTCAAAATAATGTACAGGCTGTAAAAGACAGAAAATACTGTAGATTGAACTCACTAGAGAATGCAATGGTGAAATTGGTAGTCTCATCTTATTTTGATTTCTGTTATGATAATATTTTCATTAATTCATATTCTTGCAAGATTAATGGGCTATAGTATGGACTAATAAATTTCAAAGATCAGTTGCGATCTAATGATTGTGTAATTAGTATGAAAGGTAAATAGAGTCATTAGATATAATATTTCCACTAACGAATGTAGCTAATACTCCCTACTATTACTAGTACTGTGCACACGATCGTTAATCTGACTCCTCCATGGGTTGTCATAATAAAAGGAATATAATTCATTAGAATGAAAATATTTGATTAAGCATCATACTTATTTTTATGTGGCTTATACTGATTATTTCAAGAGTACCTTGCTGTTTGGATTAACGTTCAAAATGCATATCGTTTAAGCTAATCGACAGAGATTTGGCCGCTAAATATTTAAACGCATACCGATGATGCTGCTAAAATATCTTGTCATTTCGGAGGATTAGGTTTAAATGACCTCAGTCACAACCAGCAACGTATTTTCATTCGATTTCAGTTGTGTGCAGCTTTGAATAGGAATCCTAAATATGTATTTTTTCTATCTGCAGTGTTAGATTTTATCAACATTTTTATACAGATGACTGAATAATCTTTAATATTTTATGACAGTGAAAAGCATAGCCCATAACGATTCTGTAATAAGCGATGTTTTCTTCAAATGTTCTTAGGAAAATAGCATATTTGCCTATATCGTAGAGCAATTTTATACCTGAATATTATTCATTTTTATTTAGAGAGAGAGAGAGAGAGAGAGAGAGAGAGAGAGAGAGAGAGAGAGAGAGAGAGGGAGTATTAGGTTATTGAAGTTGAAACAAGATAAAGATTTAAATGAACTGTCTCTTGAAGCCCCTTGTAATTAATGACCTTATCTAAGAATATGAAGGGATTTTAAGCATTTCCTTATTACTTCTAGGATTTTTCTGCTCCTGTCGAAGGTGCGATGCACTCACAAGGGAAGAATGATTCTTTATTAGAGGCAATCTTTTTCCTTATATTTCTTTCTATGAGTTTTTTTCTTATACTTTTAAAAAGAGAAGGATGAATTTTAGCTTCATATTTCCATTAAATTTCATACTAATTTCAGTCAGTTCTGAGTATACCTTAAAATACCTAAAATTATAATATCTAGAAGTCAGTAATGGAAACATTAGTTTTCACAAAATGTGTATGCAAATGAAGTTAATTATGATTAACATTAACTTTTTCCAAAGAATAAAAAAAATAAAATCATTTTAAATTTACCCAGGTAATTTCAAGATAACTCTTTGCAGATCAAAGAACCACATTTCCAAAATACAGAGGGTTAAATGTTTCTGGGAAAAGATCAGAGAGAACAAAATGTTAAAGTTAACTAGATCTTCATTAAAGGAGAAAAAAAGATCAGTATAGTAATCTGAGAGCAGACTAATTTCCAAAATGAAGGAGACTTTTTTTTTTTAATGATAGTAAGGGTGATGCGAAAACAATAAAGCTATATAAAACGCATAACTATTCAAATAATTTAAGTATTTTATAAAGATGAAAACATTAATAAATGACAAAAATGAGGCGTTAAAAAATTGATGGTTAAAAGACTTGATTGCTGAGATACTGTACATTCGTATGAAAATGAAAATGTCTTCCAAAATTCAACAAACGTAAAGCATAGCAAACGATTATTTAAAAAAAAGCTAACATTGAAATAAAAAAGATAACATTGAAATGTATTTCTTCATCAACAAAATTGATAACGGTGCAGTTTCTATGAAACATTAGGAATGTTATATTTTCTTGAAAGAGCACATCTAATTGTAATGTGTTCTAAAAATTCAAGTGCATCAAATTTAACAAGGACAATATCTTTACTTACAAGTATTGTTATTACTAAAACTATTTTCATACCTAAATATTACTGTTTTCTTTCTTGAAAAATGTAAAATATACCATAACTTTTTGCAATGAATTATTTATTCAGGTTATCCAGTAGTATCATTAATTGCCTTTTCTAATGTAACATGAACAAAAAATCTAATTTTTCAGTTTATTCTCTTATTGACTAAAATTGATAATGATTTTCTTAACACAACATGAGTAGAAATAATAGTTCTTCACTATATTTTGCCAAAATAATAATGTTTTTCTTTTTTTTATTTTTTTTTACACAAAACAAACAGATAAGTTCTCTCCTCGGTTTCTTCTGCTATATCAGTAATGGTCTTTATCAAACAACTTAAAGAGATAAATAATCTCTTCAGCTTATTCTGTTAAACCAATAATGGTCTTTCTAAGACAACATAAACATATAGATTATTTCCTCGGTCTGTTTTGCTAAACCAATGGAATAAATTATATCCCCCATTTATTCGGTTAAACAATAATGGTATTTCCAATACAACATGATAGACAAATTATTTTTACGGCGTATCAGGAAAAAGGATAATGGTCTTTTCGTCACAACACGAACAGATAAAATACTTCCTCGGACCATTTTTCTAAGTCAGTATTGGTCCTTGTAACAGCACGAGCAGAGAAATGATCTCAGTTAGCTCTGTGAAACTAATAACGTTTTTATTTTAACACACCCTTGAACAGACATGGATAGCGGTAGAGGAGGTGCTGAAGTCTGGACCCGTGACACCCTCGACAGAGAAACGAACCGCGAACTGCTGGTGGATGTGCTTCTTGTCGACGCTGGAAACTTGAATACGACCCAGACCATCACCATCGTCGTTGGCGATCTCAATGATAACCCGATGAAACCCGCTTCAAAGACTGTTTACCTCTGGAAAACTCAGGTATGTTGCAAGTTTCGTCTATGTGTGTGTGTGTTTATATATATATATATATATATATATATATATATATATATATATATATATATATATATATATATATATATATATATATATATATATATATATATATATTATATATATATATATATATATATATATATATACATCTAATAAAAGGAGCCCATAAAAATACCAAAATGTAGAGAGAAAAGTACTATATTTCAGAGACTGCTGTCTCTCTCTTCAGGTATATGAATGAGAAAAGTTTACAGAAAAGGTGGCTTACTTGTGGACGGATCTCTTGGTATAAATACCACCTTTTCTGCAAACTTTTTTCATTCATATACCTGAAGAGAGAGACTGCAGTCTCTGAAATATAGTACTTTTCTCTCTACATTTTGGTGTTTTTATGGGCTCCTTTTATTAGATGGAATTCTGTTGTTACAGAACATTTTTACCAGTCATATATATATATATATATATATATATATATATATATATATATATATATATATATATATATATATATACACACACACACACACACACACATATATATATATATATATATGTGTGTGTGTGTGTGTGTGTGTGTGTATGTGTGTGTTCCTAAATTTACATGGAATTTCCCTTGGAGGAGAGCTCCTATGAATTGAACATGGGTATCTCTCAAAGTGAAGTCATTGAATTTCAAAGCCAGAAATTTAGCGGCATCCAATAATCCCCTTCCTTAAGTTTTGGAGACAAGTAAAGAATTTATTTTGACGTCGTTCGTTCCATGAAAATCAGAGACTACTCTGAAGTGATAAGAAAAAGAAAATAAGTTTTTATATTTTAAAGTTTGTCATTGTTTAAGCAAACTAAGGATGAATTCTAAAGCTTTTTGGAAAACGTTTCAAGGTACTGTACCACAGGCAATTCTTCTTCAACCAATTAGAACATTCCTGATTCGGTCAAATCGCTAATTGTCACAAACAATAAAGGCATTCCTCTAATACTCCTCTTACTATTATTATATTTGTTGTTATTGTGCACAGACCTTCCTATAAAGTATATATTTTTTTCATTTTTGCAGTAAGTCGTAGATAATTGCCTGGCTTTAGTCTGTACACTCACCTTCCTAAGTTTGTTATGCCACATTAGTTGCAATTTATAGGTATAAAAAGTGTCGTATTTGTAGAAACGACAAAACTTCATAATTGGCCTTGTGCTGATTATAAACTCATCTCTAAATTATAATTATAATAACAGATTGAGTATCATTCTAAACACAGAATCTGAATTCGAACGGAATATGAAGAGTAAAGTCGAAAGTAACTTTCTAGTTTAAAGTGGTCAGTGTCCTTGACGATTCACAGAACAGCCAGTTCATTTATGCCTGTCATTTTCCAGTTGTATTCGCTTATTATGATGATGTCACCTGCATCTACTGTGATTTTTCAAGTTTGTACGTATATATATATATATATATATATATATATATATATATATATATATATATATATATATATATATAAATGTATGTATATATAATGTATGTATATATACGCACACTCTTAAGTTCAGGGAGACGAGGGGGATGGGATGAGAGGTATGGAAGAGGCTGACGTGTAAAAAAATAACAGAAAATGACAGATATTAGTGTCTAATCCAAAGTTTTCGAGTATCTGAGATGAATAATAACACTCCCGATGCCCTCGAGTCATGTTCAGCCCTGATAGGATTGGGTGGGGAGGGGGTGGGCGGTGAGAATGGGGTGGGAAGGGAGGGGGGGACATATGAAAATAACCGAAAACAAAAGATGTGGTGTTTAATTTATAGTTTAGAAGGCAGCAGAGATGAATAGTGGCACTCCCGATGTCCTTACTTCTAAGTCAGCACCGATAATATATATAAAATATTTAATATTTTTTTAATCTATATATATGTATATATAGATTTTTAATTTATAATAAAATATATATATAATAATACTAATATTATATATATATATATCTATCTATATATGTGTGTGTGGTGTGTGTGTATGTATGTATGTGTGTGTGCATGGATTAGACACTAATATCTGTAGTTTTCGGTTAGTTTTACTTGTATTATTATGTATATATTCACATTTATACAAAATATACATATAGCAATAGATACACCAGCAGGGAAGCGCCATCTACATATCAGTAAGGACACCAAAGCCAAAACCCGGAAGACTATTTTACACAACTTTAATGGTGCATGTTTCAAGCAGCACTCTCACTCGCTATCAACTTACAAAAAAAAAAAAAAAACAATAAGAATGACATTACAATTCTCATAGTAAAATTCATAGTAATAAAGCAAAATGATACATAACAATGACAGAAATACGTTATAGATAGCTAATAATAATAATAATAATAATAATAATAATAATAATAATAATAATAAAATAATAATAATAATAAAGCTTTAAAAGATAGCAAATCGAAATTTTAAGGTCACTTAAAAAAAACAATGGCTATCAGTTGAATAACCTGAATACATGTATTGGTAAACAACTTTCAAAATGATATGTAAACAAACAACCCGGAACTACCGTTAACGTAAAGAAACCTGTTATTTATTTACCTTTAACCTTTACTGGAAGTCATAGTTACGATTTAGAAAAGATATTACTTTCTATTTTGTCCCTTGGTTACCTCAGCTTGATATAAAATATATTTCACTTTGCAAAATAAATTAAGTAAGTTCTTAAACATTAAAGACCCTACCGTAACAAACCTTCGGCCCAATCTGATCTATAAATGGCAGAGTAGTGGTTGTGATGTCACTTGCTTTAGAAAAACTACCGGATCACCTTGGATGAGATGGTTTGAACACATCGGTTAGTCATTTCGTATAGTCAATTATCTTTCAAGGCTTAGTTACTATGCAATTAGAGAACACAGCGAGGAGAAGGGTCACCTTCAACATATTGATGAAGTTTTGTTTTAACCACTGTTCAGTTTGCTACAGACCTCGACATTTTAGAAGTTCTTTATTCCACCAAGATAAAGCCGCCTTTGGCAAGAAATTTGGCTGTAACCTCACTTTCGTGTTTTCACTCCGCGTGTTAGTGGTTTGTACATTGACCAGTGTTCCCAGATGCAACTGCTACCAAGCAGCCAAAACCCCGTCAAATAGAAATCTAAACCAGCCACCCCTCCCACCCCACCCCCCCAAAAAGCGCCAAATATACATCCGTTATATAAAACTATAGAAGTGAATATTTATATATATATATATATATATATTATATATATATATATATATATATATATGCTTTTATAGCCGCATCATAGTTTTAGTTACATAATACAAACTAATATAAGAATACAGGAAAACTGAAAAACTTTAACATTCTTGTTTATTTAGCTCCTAATACCCCATAAAGCTGTTTGCAATATACCATATAAAACATGTATATACATCTCTGAAGAAATGAAAAAAAATATGATAAATTTTTTGTTATTCTAACACAGAAGATAACACTTTGAATCATTGCACTTGGAGGTTCATGGTCCCTGCAGCATTTGTTACCATTCTTGACAGCGAAACAAACGCGCAACAATTTTCCATTGTTGTGGTTACTTAGACGGTTGCTCAGATCAGTCTTTGAAATAATAGTGACTTGTAATAATAATATCAGGGATATTATTAATTATGCGTATGGAGGGTATCTTGAAATGGCGGTTCTGAAGTTAGGTTAGCAAAAGCATTCGATAATGTGCATCATGATTTTCTGTGTGGAGTTATGAATAAGCTAGGCATTCCAGATGTGTTTATCAAACGGAATTAAATATTATATTTCCTGTCTTGAGATCTGTGAGGCAAGGATGCCCCTCTCCATTTTACTCAATGTAATTTATCAGGCACCCTTATATTAAGTATTTAAGAGTAATAAAAAATAGTACCACCAATACTTCCAAATCGATGGAATATATGCTTGCTAGGTTTTCCCGATGACTCGTCTATTTTTTATGTGAAGAGCAATCTATTTTTGAAGTTTTCAAAGAAATTATTGTTTTTGAGAAAGCTAGTGGTGCACTTTTAAATAATATTAAATGTAGTATAAGTGAAATTGGAAAATGGCATAGTAAGAAAAAATTGGCCGATTAATTGGCTTAACACAGAAAGCAATCCTAAGATCCTGGGTATTTAGTGCTGCGAAAACATAAAGAGAACAATAGAAACACCCACAATCCAGCTCAGCATTCTCATCTCTGTTCTCTCAAGCTTTACTTCCTCTTTTCTTCTTAGAGCCTATGTTTCTGCTCCATGCATTAACACAGGTCCTATCACTGTGTTATATATCTTGACTTTTTGCTTGATTGGCATTTTCTTATCACACACCTCTCCAGCTACCACTCTCCATTTCCCCCATAAAGCTTTTATCCTACTCTGAACTTTAGGTTCACATCCTCCCTCCTATGTATTTAAACTTTTCTGCCTGTTTTATAAACGAGCCTCTTCTTTCTTGTATTACTATTCAGTCTCTATCTTCCCTGCTGCTCAGCAAAACCTCTGTTTTATTCTACTCACAGAAAATAAGTTCCTTAATTTTCAGGTATTTATTGCGTGGTAGTTACCAGTCCATCCGTAGAACAAGTTTGTTGTTGCCCAAAAGTAAGGGGGGATTAGGTATTACAGATGTTTTTCATATAGCAGCCACAATTTTAACAGCCTCAAGTCTTGAAGAATTACTCGAAGGAAGACCATTAAATACCTATTACTCTAGTTTAAGATTAAGTTATTTAACAGAAACAAAATAAAATTCATAGTGAGTAATGATATGTATCTTCCTTGTACTATTCTGGTGTGGAAGAAAGCGTAGAAAAATAAACATAGAAAATTCCTCAACATGATCAAAGATGTAAACGAGACGATGTTTGTTAAGTCAAACATAAAAATGGAAAATTCCCCAACATGAAAAGCAAAGGTGTATACGGGACAATGTTTGTTAAGTCACAACTTTTGGTAGAAGCGAAATACCCGTTGCTACAATGGAGTAGAATATGGGAGAATGTTAACAATCCAATTATTGGTTTAAGAGAATATACACTTTATATATTTTAATTTTGTAAACGAGCCAAAAATATTTTTCAATGGTTCCGGAGTAATTTGAGGTTTTATGTTCTGTAGAATGTAAGGAATGGATCAAATTATTAATGTTAGACATTAAAGCTAAATGTGAGAAAGACAGGAACACTCCAGTTCTTCTTATTTGTAATTATGTGTA
>NC_061107.1:44524094-44531594 GCF_015104395.2 Macrobrachium nipponense | reverse complement strand
ATATTATTATAATATAATAGATATACCTAAAATATATCTATATTATATAATATATAATATATATATCTATATTTATATATTAAATATACATATATATATATATAATATATATATATTATATATACGTATATATATATATATATATATATATATATATATATATATATATATATATGTGTTTGTGTGTGTGTGTTCCTAAAGTTCTTCAGGACTGTCTATGCATCCCTGTGACAAGTGTCCTTTCGGTTTACCACAGGCCGGTGGAGGAAAACTTGGCAAGTTAATAGATAAAATCGAGCAAATCATAGACGACGGTAACTACAAAGTGGATGTCGTTAGTGTCTACGGAACCGACAGTAATCCGAGTACCGCGTTTATATCTTTTACCTCATCCAGCAACCAGGCTGACCCGTATTATCTACAAGATCATCGCCATCCACGTAATCCTCTAGACAGACACACGGAAAATCATCGTGTACCTTACACCTGCGTCTGGATATGTGCCATTGATGTACGCGGAAAGTTCATGGACCTCATCAAACTTCAGGGACTCCTGGCACTCAATGTCAAGAAAGTAAGGCACTCTTTTTTTTCTTTTGAATTTTCAAGGGTATGTAGCATGACATGGGCTTCAGTACCGATTCAAATTTGTTTTCTCTTTTTTTTCGTGAATAATTTCTATAACACTTGTGCATATGTGTGCACTTATTGACCGAAATATTTCGTAAGTCAGTCTTTAGTATCAGGGAAAAAGGAATATTAACAGACTAGGTAACGTGTTCGTATTAATTGTCATAGCTACCATTAAGGGATTTAATTTTCTAAACTCTTGTTTCATATTAAGTCTTAGTGTAATATGTTTTTTCATATGAGTTCTTAGTGATTGTACTAATTTCTCCTTTGATATATTCAAATCATGTAGAGGGCAAAGTATTCTATCTCTTTCGATACTGTGCATTATTAAGCCCATGTTCAAATCCAGTATTAACCAAAATCTATCATTTTTATCATTGCCTGCCCATTTACAGAACAGAATTAATCTTAGTATTCGTGTCTGTCTTTAACAAAGAATAATCTGCTTTGATACATCCACCAAACATGGAAACTCTATTGACAGATGCAGATCTTCATAAAAAGTAAAGACCCGTTTCCTCTATATTTGATTACATAATTTCACTTTAAATCTGTTATGGTTATAAAACCACTGAACAGCCAGTAATCTTTTCGAGATCTCTTTCTGTAAAACGATTCAAAATTTGGTGTCGAATGTATGGAATACAGATTGCTGACGAAAACATTGAATGGGAAACGAAATGTAATTTGTTATCACTGACCTGAATAAACAGAATTATGTATATGTCACTTATGCTGAATTATTTCTTTGCTTCGCTTTAAACTTTCTGCGTTATTTTTGGTCGTTAACAAAATGTAAGGATAAATATGTTTTTGTTAAATTCCATTTTAATTGGGTTTTGGAAAACCATTTACATATCTAGCATCCTCTAGCTTAAAAGATTAAACTTTAATAGATAAAAAAAACATTTTATTTTTCCATATAAACCAAAGGTCATTGATAAACTTCCAAGAACATTATACTAATAACCTTCTTAGGAATAGAATTTATTCAAGTAAACATCGGATTAGTGAATTATAGTGATATACAAAGAGAGGAACAACAAAATGCCTCACATGATACACACAAAGGATACAAATTAATAAAAAGAAAATCTTTCTTGATGGCATTTTTGTAAATTTTAATTCTTTCATGCATATTCAACGTTGGTCTCTGGCCCTGAAAGAAATTAGCATAATATCTTTCCGAACAAAAGTTTGCCAAGCTCAGATAATCTTCACTACTTTAGGAATATATTTTCGTGTGATATAATGTACTTTGCTATTTACCATATTTACTTCGCTCATTAAAGATTCTTTCATTCTCCTGGGGACTTCTTTACTTTTTTACAACTAAAAGTGGGGTAATTTCCTTACACCATTTATATAATAAGCATTTTCCTAATAAGATTCTCAAGAATCAGTATGATTTTTATCAGTTCTAATGCAGAAATTATCTGGACATATTCTGTTCCACATTTGATATAAAATGTTACGAATTATGAGAAAATTTTTCCAAGACAAATGCCAGTGCATTCCACTTCTTCATAAATGGTATAGAAATTTTGACTCACGAATTTACATAGTGGAAGTAGAAAATGTAACATACATACATACATATGTACACAACACTCACAAACACACACACATAAAAAGACACACCCATATGTGCATAGATACATGTATATATATTGATTCAATGTAACATACTTACATACATATATATATTATTTATATATATATATATATATATATATATATATATATATATATATATATATATATATATTATTAATTATATAGGTACACAATACTCACAAACACTCACAAATAAACACACACCTATTTGAGTATAAATACATGCATATATATGGATTCAGAAAAGTACTATTTAATGAATGTAATAAAGTTGGCACTTGCAAAACACTTCTAAAGGCATTTTCCATTTTGTTTGGCTTATTAAAGCTGGAAAATACCACAGGGCTCGTAGTCACTTTCAAAGAACCTTCAAGTGACTTTGAAAAGAGCAAGATCAACCTACAAAGTAGTCCGTCGGTGCATTCCTACCATACAGCCGGGAAAGGATTCCAAATATCTGGGAGTCCAGGAGACCCTGCTACCTCAACGCTTAAGCATGCCACTGAGGAAGGACTCGACAGGGTAGCGTCTATGGCGTCCACAGTCCTCCCCCTTCAGGTATTTCATAAGCACCAACTTCGGGGCATTTTTGCATAGTTTTTTTTTCCTATAAGTTCCTCCGAATTACTGGTTACTTTTATATGAGGAACAAAACCGTGTAAAGTTGCGTTGCTGTGTTTTTTTTTTTCTTCCCATGATCAAAGGAAAGTTCAGGATAGATGTAAAGCTATGCATAGTTTCATCGAGATATATAACAAAATAACACTGGGTATCATTAAGCTAAAATATATTGTATGTCATTTCTCATGTATTAGTAATAACACACACACACACACATACACACACACACACACTCATCACACACACACACACACACACACATATATATATATATATATATATATGTGTGTGTGTGTGTGTGTGTGTGTGTAGGCAAAAGACACGAATGAAAAGTGAAACAACGGAGTGGTTGATAGACCATTCGACACGTGTTCCATTATTAGCAGACTCATGAAAAATATAAGAGTAAAGGTACAAGAATCTCGTATAATTGACAGATGACATAAAGATATTCTTGAGGTTGGGTATTATAAGGAACAGTTGCACCTGTAATCAAACACAGTTGAAGAATTAGTGGACCTACCAAAACAAAGGAAAATCTTTGAGAGGTTTTACAAAGGATTAAGCACACTGGCTTATATGCGGGGAGGAGTTAATCAAATGATTATTTAGGGGAAGGAACTGACCACCAAAATTGGCCTTGGAATGAATAAGCTGATTTCGGAAGTCCACTAATTGTTCAAATGTGTTGGATTCCATCTGTCAGTTATACGAGCTTCCTTTTATATTTTTCATAAGTCTGTTAGTAATATTCTTAGACACGAAGATATGTCAGTTTTATTCCGCATAGGAAAACTGAGTTTTTCATAGAAAATATCCAACAGTTACTTCCTCCAATAGACCTCTTCTCGGAAAGTCTTTTAAGGAAATAAATTGAATATATATATATATATATATATATATATATATATAATATATATATATATATATATATATATATATATATATATATATATGTGTGTGTGTGTGTGTGTGTGTGTGTGTGTGTGTGTGTGTGTGTGTGTTGTGTTAAAGCATAAGTTTTATTGATTCTTACGTCTTCGTATGATTGCAATTTATAAAGGAAGTTCTGAACATTTTCTGGATGTTTGGTTCTGTTTTGTAACTGCAGAAAAGAATCCTCCTATCCAAAATGGTAGTGTTTTGTTTAGTCTAGAAAACTTCAGTATATTTTTCTCCAGCAAGGTAAAATTTTCAAGACGCAGTTTTGGGAAGAATTTTTTTGGTGATTTATTTGATAGTCTACAGATTTTGGCATGTTCCGTTTATTGTAAATAATCTTTTAAAATGGCATTGAAGATGTTTAGAAAAAAACTGATTTAATTTAGTTTAACCGTCGTGAGTGATAGGATCATTGTATCAACATCAGTCATTAACTTTTTGAATGAACGTATGACACACTGTTGGTCTAGATATGAATGATTCTTTTCTATTGTAAGTTTTGATTCATTTCCTATATTTCATTGAGTTATTTTTATTACTCGTCAGATACATTTTTACTGTATATCAGTTGATGCGTTTAATAATTTGAAGTTTCAAAAGAAAATCAACGTTACACTTTTCGTGGTATCAGTTATGGAGGGAAATTCAGAGCTTCGAAATATTTAACTGTCAACAGGTCGTAGACACGAACATCACGTCTTTAGTGACGCCCCTCCTTTTGCGGCCATACAAATGCGATGCAGCGGAAATTTCTTCAGTTAATGACCGACTTTATGTGTCTGACAGCTGCACTCCTTCATCCTGCTTGAATGGAGGCAAATGCGTCAGATTCCCAACAGGTAACAGGTGAGGTCGAACGTGATCATCGTATTAAAATCTACTTTTAATAAAGGAAAGGGAGGAAACAGGCTTTCATTCTCAACTGTTTTTGTTTCTTACCTCTATCCAAAAAGTATCTGGGAATAATTAAATGAATATAAATGAAGCTTTTAGAAGTAGGCATTCCATCGGAGTATATGCACAACATTGAGGTCTTTTAATCATACTTCCTGTCTACCCTGCTTGTATAACCAATTCCAAAGACAATAAGGTATTTCAGTTTTTTATATATATATTTTTTATTTATTTCTACTAGGTGCATTTGTCCTGGGGGGTCGAAGGGTCCGCACTGCAAAACCCTTTCGAGATCGTTTAAAGGGAACGGATGGGTGTGGCTGAAGCCTTTGCCCTCTTGTTTGCCAGTCTCTATCTCCTTCCGTTTGCTAACCACCAGACGAGACGCCCTTTTGCTTTATCAGGGACCCCTCGTTCCTCCTGACAGCAGTGAAGCCTCAGTTATGTCCATGTTAACGGTGCAGATAGTGAACGATTGGCCCCAACTCCTATTCGAAGGTTTTGAAGAATCTCTGAAACTTCAGGTTAACAAAACTGTCAGCGATGGCGACTGGCACAGTATTCACGTCCGCCTCGATGAAAGGGTAAGTAGGATTTATTATTATTATTATTATTATTATTATTATTATTATTATTATTATTATTATTATTATTATTATTATTATTCTAAACATAAACCATATTCATATAGAGCAAGCATACAGGGGCTACTGACTCGACTTTCAAGCTTCCCACGAATACGGTGTTCATTTGACAGAAGTAAAAGAAGCAATAGGAAATACTGAAAGAAAATAAGTAAATAGAAATATAAGTAAAGGATTAGAATAAAAGGAGAATTATTGTATGGTAGTCATGTATTGCATTTCTACTTCTGAGGTTCCATTTGCACAATATCCTCAGGGGAACAGTGTGTTGAATAATGGAACGCACCAATAAATAATGAAAAATAAAGCTGTAAATGGGACTTGTGCAAAAAAATGCATATTATACAAATGCACCGCTTTGAGCAGGAAACAAATTATAGAACCTGACATTTAAAAAAAATGTAGAGCAATAACGTTTTTTTTTTTTTTTTTTTTTTTTTTTTCAAGCAAGACCCTCTACACTATAGCTGGTACACTTAAGGTAGATTCTTGGGTGAGACCTATGCCTGCGAGATGTTTATTTGGCGGCCGATGATTGGCTGGGAGCTGCCTATCTCACGGTACCAGCCAATAAGCGGCCGCCAAACAAACGTCTCGTCAGCATAGGGCTCATCCAAGAATCTACCTTAAGTGAACCAGCTATAGTAAAGTAAAGGAACAAGCCCAAAATGAAACAGATTAGGCTATTTCATTTTCTTTCACTCATTCCTTTACGTGGTCAAAGGAAAAATGAAGATAAGCGGAAAAATGAATCTTCTTTCTTCGGCCATAAACATGGACATGTAAGATAAAGATTCAAATACATTGTAACGTTTTTCGGCTCTTTGACACATTGTATGTGGTTTATTATTTTCTTTTCATAGCTGAACCGAATGTATTAAAATACAGGAAAATAATCATCTTTTTCGGCATCTCAGAAAAAGGCAGGAATACAGTCAGCTGATTGCTTTGGAGTTCGCACGAAGAGAATTGTAAGAATAATTTTCTTGTATGAAATCCTAGAAAGATAAAAAGTCGAGAAAACTACAAGATTAGGGTGGTGATGGACGTTACGAGGTATAAAAATGCCGAAGATAACACTTTCATTATATAATGTTACGTTGAATGTAAAGTGATTTCAGCATCCAAAGAGGCCAAACTTTCATCGACTAAGAAAATATTGTAGGTGATTATCGCATCCCAATATACAACAGTAAACAAATTTTCAAACAATTAACGTATTCTATATGAAATTCAGTTCCTGCAACTTCATGAAAACATAAGGTCACTGAAAAATACGGGAAGTTTATCGATCAATGTTGTAAGAATTTTCAGGTAAGTTGCTTGGTAATAAAAGTAATGCAAAAATTATTGGTGTAAAAAGTTAACTAAATAACTAAAAATATATTGCTTTATAAGTCATCCCACTCAGCTTAATAAGATAAAAGGTTAGAGTCGACATATCCAACGCCATCTTTACACCAAAAACGAAGTCAGTATGTTTGGTGAAGAACAAAACTAGTTGTACACTGATATACTGCAGTTTTTGTTATTTCTCAAGTAAATGTGATTGTAACTTAACTTAGAATTACTGACTAAATACAAATTTGGGACCGTGCAGTGCCTACAAAACCATTAAATGATGAAGATTAATCAACTACAACGAAATGCTAAGCCCTAAATCAATTAAAGCACAAAAATTTTATTTGCATTTGAATTTTGAAGAAATACAGCTGCCTTTGATATTTAATGCAACGAGAGGGCTGTAGAGTTTTAATTGGACTTCTCTTTCTGGTTCTCAAGACTGCTTATCATGCGTTAAGTTCATAAAATATTAGCGCACACCAATTAAGCAAAGCCTGCTTTTCTTCTACTACTCGGTGTAGGGGGTCGCTATAATGGTGGACTTGTGTGGTTTAGGATGGGATGCCAAGATGACAGACGACTCCCATTGCGTCGCCCGAGCAGCGTGGAGCAGCTCCGTAGATAAAAGGATGTGGGAGACCTCTGGCCCCTTGCAACTGGGTGGGGTTGCACAGTCCCACCTCAACTCCGCAGAGTTCGGATGGAAGACAACGGTTACGTCACATTCGTTAGAAGGCTGCATCTCACATTTCATGATCAATGACCAGGTGAGACGAGTCTTGTTTTTGTTCAATGAAAGTCAATA
>NC_061107.1:44506594-44516594 GCF_015104395.2 Macrobrachium nipponense | reverse complement strand
TTCCCAACTCTGGCAAGCTACCAAACATAGACATTAAGCATAAACATTAAGCCAAGTCTGTCTGTCAGACAGAAACTGGAAATAACTTATAATTATTACCTGTATTTAAACCTTATGATCAAACCTGAAAACTGACCTGTTCTTCAAACTACAGACCTCACCTCAAACCTTCATTCTCACGGTGCTCTGTAAACTTGACCTACTAAAGAATAACTTTCAAATTTCTGTGGAGCTTGAGGACATCACAAAAGAAACTTTATCGTATGCTTTAAAACTTACACTTTATGTTCCTTATTTTTTGTCTAGATATTTAGATGTGACTTCCAGGCTGACCTCAACCTACTGTGTAACAATATCCTTATCTTCTCCAAGATTTCCACTGAACACCTCAATTATAATCAGATTTTGCTGTGAAAGCTCTGGAAAAATAACCTCATAGTGCACTATGAAAAGTGCCTCCCTTATTACTCTACTGTGGTATTGTTTGGTCAAGAAATCTAATCCACTGGTGTCTGCTTCTCCCTATTAATGTAAAAATCCTGAAAAAATTCCCACTACCCACTAAAGTCAAGAACCTCAAAATATAGATGTATGCGGTGGAATGCTACCACTAAATCTTTCAAGGAAATTCCAGTAAAATATAGCATTTTTGATGCCTTCTCCAGAAAAACAACAACATACATTTTATTCCACAAAGAATGTCATTGCAACGACTACAAAATTGTCATTTCTTAGCACTGGCAACCCTCAGGTGTCATTTTGGTGGTTAATGAGCAAACAATCAAGAGTAAACCCTATTCTACTTTGTTGCTTCAGCAGGCAAATACACGCACCTGATCCAAAATCCAGTATATTATATTCTGAATAACTAACTGCTTATATGGCACTCCACCACAGAAAATCACCAGCAATTACCAGCAGTTCCATCCGTCTAACATTCTAAAGGTTGGTTTGTATCACTGGATATGTCCCTGAACATAGGTTACTATTGCCCAAGAGATGGACCATGAGACAGATCCTTACTTTGAATACATCAGAGGTCTGTAATATGGGAAGGTGTCCCCTGCAGTAAAAAATAGGTGTAATATGCTTTGAAATGTAAGAACCAGTTACCTCCGCCACCATGACAAAGCGGTTACATTTCAATTTGTTCAGCCACAATCAAAGCTCATCTGCTTAGCCGCTTATAGTATCATTATTTTTGTCTGGGATTTCCCTAGGTATTCTTTTATTGTTTACCTATTAGTCTCATCTATTTTATTTAATAATACTACTTTGCTGACGAAATTTAGATAATTACCTTCTTCATGCAACATAATTAGTTTTCATATATATATTTCTGGAATATAGTTAGTCGACATTATCTTAATTTCATTTCTAAAATTTCACATAAGCCTTTTGCGACATGCAAAATTGGAGGCATTATCGATATATATATATATATATATATATATATATATATATATATATATATATATATATATATATATATATATATATATATATATATATATATATATATATATATATATATATATATATATATATATATATATATATATATATATATATATATATATATATATATATATATATATATATATATATATATATATATATATATATATATATATATATATATATATATATATATATATGTGTGTGTGTGTGTGTGTGTGTGTGTGTGTGTGTGTTGTGTGTGTGTGTGTGTGTGTGTGTATCTATATATATATATTTAGCCCTCTTTCAGACCATATCTTTTTGAGATTTTTCCTCTCCCTATTTTGATGGTTACACAACTCTTCCTGAATCTCAGTATTGCTTATTTATATAACCATATCACCAAGCTAGAAACTTATTGTTTTTTACGAAACCCATCATACACAAACCAATCGACGCATTGAATTTTTTTTTCTCTTTCTCTCACTCTTGTCATTCCGAGGCTGTAAACATTTCTAGTGTTTTCCTTTGCTGCACTAACTATATCATTTTTAGCCCTGAGACTACCACATTCAAGGTCTATAGAGATATTTCTATAGTCCTTAACCACATTTGTACTCACTCTTCCTGACTCGACAACATGAGTCGCCGTGGGTACCCTTATTCTCTCATTGATTAATCATTCATTTCTTTTGTAATGTACTTCAGCCACACATATTCCAAACCCCTCGACTTCCTGCCTTTTTCTTCGGTGTCTATACCCCAACTACCTAACAAGGGTTCCTCTTTGGAGTGTAATACAGTACATTAATATTTTTAAAAAATCAGGCGCTTCTTCCTCCAGCATTGTCTGGGCATTAGCTGTTAAAACCCTTTTTTTTAGCAATTAATTGTGGATTGAATTATTTTAAACATAATCTTCACATACACAACTGTATCTATAAGTTTTTCAAAAAGAGTAAAACTTTTCGTGTATTTTATTTCAGACTAAAATCATGATTTTGTTATATAAATAAAAAAAATGCGGAAGATGTCTGCTCAATGCATAGGATACCACGTTTTAATAAAAACATTAGTTGCTTTTAAGAAACAAGTAAGAACTAAAGAAATTAAATGGCATGCCTACGTATCCGGAAATTTAATGGTTAACATTAAAAGGAAAATGACTAACTGTCGGAATGTTCAAACTTCGATTCTAATTCTTTATTCAAGAATTCATTTCCCCTGGGAATTATAATACGAAATTCCCATTCCGAAAAGCAATTCGACTATGAGGAAAGAATGACCTCTTTTGTTTGATCGATGAATGATAATGTTGCATGGAAATAATCACATAGCAGATGATTATCAAAAGTTCATGTGAATAAATAAAAAATTACCAGTAAGATACACAAATACACAGATAAACGTCCACAGATGAAATACTTACATAAAAAACATATTGGAATGATGTAATTAGTCATGCTGAAAAATACAGTATAATGGCATAGCATTAGTTTCTTCTGACCAATGTAGGGAAAGTAGTATTACATAACATACTGGTTTTCCACTAGTAACAAAATAATATTGGGGATACTTTACTATTATTATTGTTATTATTATTATTATTATTATTATTATTGTTATTATTATTATTATTATTATTATTATTATTATTATTATTATTATTATTATTATTATTATTATTATTATTATTATTATTATTATTATTATTATTATTATTCAAGGGTAGAAATTATCATTCTCACTACCGAGGAGTGTTAAGACTGGCTGAAATCTTCTGCCTTCTTCACGCTTCCTCCAACCCGAGCTTCACAGAAAATACATCCAGTGTATATTTAGGGACAATGGCCTGCATTCAAGACGTACGAGATTCCGAAATACAGAATATACGGCATTGCTACTGTCAGGTTTACTACTCTAGTAATAGCTACAGACAAAGACTGAATTCAATTTAGTATCCTAGTGGCAGTGTTGCAATGAAATGACTACCCAAAGGGAGGCTTAATGATTTTTCTTCTTTTCTTAATTGCTATTTAACCTTCCTCAATCAGCGTCAGTTTTATTCTCTAAGAAGATTCGGAGCCACTCAATAATCCTGAAAATCTGTCCTGCACTCTGCAATCTGAGGGAATAGTTTAGTCACCCAAAAGACCCAAAAGCTCCCTTTTATATTACTTTGTAGATATTTAATGTTTTACCCACGGGAGGGTAACGTCTATATATGAGATCGGCCATGATAGTCATTTGAAAGACGAACGTCTCAAGGAAGGTGAGGTTGGAATTTTATATGCTGTTGCACCATGTATAAAATCCCCACATTTTCAGTGTTCAATGAAAGTTGATAAAAACTATTTAAGCTCTTATTACGTTGAATATAGATACAAACATCATTATCGAATCCATAACTGGTAAACAGTATATTATTCGTGATTCCCTTTATCTTTAATTATTGGCGTGTTAGTGAAGCTGAAATAAGAATAATTGAACATAAACCATTTAGTGCACAGATTTCTTATAAATATAAAAGCGAGTAAGTATGCACACACACACACACATTGATAGACCATTTATTTGACTTTATTTTTCCTGCATCTTGTTCTATCTCCTAAGGATATTCTGTTAGTTCCAAAAGATCTTTCATCCTTTTTTAATATATATATATATATATATATATATATATATATATATATATATATATATATATATATGTACACACACACACACACACACACACACACACACACATATATATATATATAATATATATATATATATATATATATATACATATATATATTTTTTATTTATTTTTTATTTATTTATTATTTATTTATTATTTTTCACCACAGACCATAGGAGCTATGCTATGTCTCAAAACCCAGATGCATATTATCCCTCTTATACACACCGGAAATCCGTCCATACTAGCATTTGGGCATTGAATACCCAATTGCACCCGACTATGGACTAGGATTACTCTGACAAATTTTGTTCTATCTTAGATCAGTGGGAGTTCTAGTGATGATAACATAGTCGGTCCTTCTCAGAAATAATAAATTTTCAGAATCTGGTGGATAACACACACACACACACACACACACACACACTATATATATATATATATATATATATATATATATATATATATATATATATAATAATATATATATATATGTATATATATATATATATATGTATATATATATATATATATATATATATATATATATATTATATATATATATATATATGTATATCTATCTATCTATCATCTATATATATCTACATATATATATATCATATATCATATCATCTATTCTGGATATATATACTATATATCTATCATATATATATATATATATATAGTATATATATATATATCTGTATGTATATATCTATATCTATATATCTATCTCTGATATCTCTCTATATATCCGTATGATATCTATCTATATCTATATTATATACTCTATCTCCTCTCTATCGATTCTATATCTTATATCTATATCTATATATATATCTCTCTAATCTATTATCTCTCGACTATCTCTAATCTCTATCTTAGCTCATCCAGATATATGCTCATAATATATCTATCTCTATATCACTACTCTAATAGACTATCCTCTATCTCTCTCGCTCTCTCTACTATCTATCATCCTATCATCATATCTATCTCTATCGATATACTCTATACATATATAATATCTTACTATATATATATCTATCATACAAATATATATATATATACTAGTATAGTATATATAGTATCTACTATACTATCATATCTATATATATATATATAGATATAGATATACATATATATCTATTATATATTATAATACTATATATATATATAGATCTATATATATATATATATATATATATATATATAGAAGATATAATCTATATATATATAATACTCTATATATATAGATAGATATATATAATCCCTAATTATATAGATATAATAGATTAGATAGATATATATATATATTAATATATATATATATATATAGGTAATTATATATATTATTATATATCTAATATATATAATTTATCTATATATATATATCTACTTTATAATATATATATATATATAATATGCGCATTTGTAACAATTACCTTTAGCAAAAGTGAGGGGGAAAATCTCGCATCATATGTTACGTTGAAATAAAATATAGGCCTACGAAGACAACTATATACTTATAAATAACAAATAGTTGAATAAAACATGAATTCTCACGGAACCCTTGGCGATCGTTCACGGAACCCTATGGTCCGCGGGATTCCGGTTGAGGATGGCTGCCCCAATATTTAATGGCTCAAGGGAAATTCAAAATCCCGGATCATTTAAGATGAAGCTCAAGCATGAATTTTCCATAACATAAACATAAAAACAGACAAGACATTCACATCAGCAATAGTTCGATCTTTTTGAAGTACATAACTCACTTCTGTGCTTCCTATATACATACACACACACATTTATATACACACATTTATATATATGTATATATATATCTAACAGAGATTTTTATTAAAAAATGTTACAAGCTTTCCAGGACTAAGTCTTCATTGTCTATTGTCGAGTATCCATCGAATGACTGAACACCGTATTCCAACTGTATTCACATGTCGCAGGGGGGTTCCGGGAATTCCGTATGCTGACTTCCTTAATCCTTTGATAACCTTTATTCTCCTGAGTGACCTTCCCTTTGTGACCTTGGCCTTTCTCTGCCTGCCGTTTCATCCAGATGTGTAATGTCCCTATGGTCTCTAGTCTTTCCTACGTTTCTTTTCCTAACATATATGATTTTTCTTGATAGGCTTCCTTCATATCCGTTTCTAGAGTTGTTTGCCATTACAATGTTTGCACATGTTATAAAGGCAATCTATACAATCAGTCTTTCTTTATGAGAAATTCATATCTTACCAAAGGAGTTTGTAGTCTTTTTTCCCAACAGAGTTTGGCGACTGCCGATGTCTGATTATAGTGCCTTATGTTTTGTATGTGTTGTTTACTTCGTTCTTTGCATGATTCCCTTTGAAATGTTTCTTTTCTATCCCTAGCCTCTCCCCAAAATAGTTTTTTCTTGCCTTATTGTGTGCCCGTTCCCACCAGTACGTAAGGTATCCGTATCTCCAGAACTCTCCCTCAGGAATTCCAGCTCTTAATACTATAATTCGGGACTGCAAATTCTATAAGCCTTGTTGGCTAACCTTCTACGTATGTATGAATTGTTGTGTGTCTTCTTCCTGTATAGCTTAAAATTTAAAGTACATAGGAAGAAGAAACGCACCAATTCATACATATAAATGTTCCCCAGTTATAGGAAAAATAAAATAAAATGGTTGACCATCAGGGCTTATAGGATTTGCAGTCCAGAATTTTTGGATGAAGATTTGGAATAACTGATGGAGATTTTTAAGAGAACAGGATACCTTATAAGTACCAATCTAAGGTGAGGGTTTGGGCGTGTCTAAAAGCGAACACACGCGTTGCCATATCTTCAAGTTCTTTGTAGAGGCGGCCAAAGTCAAAGCTCTGTATTTCTTACTAATCACCCAAGGGAAACATTACCCTTAGGTCTTAACCTCTGTCCTGTACAGATTATTCTCCTTTCAGAGTCTGGTGAAAGGGGAATGCCCACTCTAATTGTCTTAGAGGGGTTCGCTGGTATAAGTTTATTTTTCCTTTATTGGCATTAAAATTTCAGATATGAAACAGTTTTTTTTAAATCTTCAATTAACATATTTATTAACAACCTACATGAGAGAAAACTAAAAGGGAAATCATGGATATGATAAATTTCATACATTAATCATTTCTTTATTTTAAAACATTCAAGTAATAAATACAGTATATCTAATAAATAAGAATGATGATGATACACTTTATTTAACCTCGTGAGGCATGCATTAACAATGGTTTTCAAAGAGAACAGTACAGAACAGCGTAAAAAGACGAGAGCGAGAGGGATGCTTTAAGAGGACTCCTCATCAGAAGATTCCTCATCAGAAGAGTCAAGACTTACAATAAATGAATCAATATATGTATCAATCAAGATACCTTTTGCTGCATCTTCCACTTGCAATTGTTCGGCATGTCTTACGGCCTTTTCAGAATTTTCAGGTGTCAGTATCCAGAGCTTCTTTAGTAAGTTCCGATAGCTTTGCCATCTTAAAATCGTTTCGTTTCGCTATGAAACTTTTCACTTGGTCCCAAATTAGTTCTATTGGGTTGTATTGGCAGTGGTAGGGAGGAAGCCGAATGATTTCATGTCCATTTTCTGCTGCAGTTTTATCTACGACATAAGTGTTTTTTTTATTTTAACGGAGTACACCTTTACTATCTCTAAAAGTTGACCCTTCAACATTTTCTCTGTTGGTTTCGCACCTTTAGAGATGAGCCATTCTGTAATGACAGCCTTTTTGCTTGACATCGTTGGTAGTATATCTACTTTCCTTGAATGATAAGGAGCATTATCCATCACAATAATTGAAGTTGGCGGTATGTTTGGGAGTAACTGGCAACGCAACCTATCTTCAAACACTTCGTGATTCATTTGACGGTGATAATCACCGTCATTCTTGATAGTGAATGTGAGCTCAGCGTTTGGAATGAAGCCTTCTGCAGAGCCTGCATGCAGAATTATAAGCCGGCCACCTTTTCCTGACGGCATTTTAATTCCAGAAGCATTCTCGGATTTATTATCTTTCCAGCATTTTCCTACAGTGTAATTTTGATTAACCCAAGTCTCATCCAGATAAAGTACATTTCGTCCGTTCTCCCTGACGTTTTGCATTTTTTCTAGGAATCTTGTTCGCAAGCACTGCACGTCATATCGTTCCATCAAAAATTTCATACCATCGAGTTTTGCGTACTGGAAACCAATTTCTTTCACAATTTTTCTTAAAGATTCTCTACCCCCTTTGAATCCTGCTCTTTCCCTCATTTCAGACAACACTTTATTATTAGTTGGAATTTCTTTCCTCTCATAAAATTGGGGAATTATCCGACGAAGCAAACATTTGTCAAAGTCATCTAAACCAGTCACATGTTTCGATCTTTTCATGTTCTTTAAATCGAAAACTGAGTTATCAGATAATTCTTGTGGCTCTCGTGCTTCTCTACTTATTCGTTCAACTGTAGCTTTACTAACTTTTGTTGCCTCAGCTGTACGAAGAGTTGCATTTGCAACATCAGTAATGGGTCCTCTGTTCTGTTTCTCCATTGTGAAGTATCTTAAAACATTATGAATAATTTGCCTTGCTTGTCCTTGAATGAGTCTCAATGAGGAACTCTGACCATCCATGGCGACAACAAAAGGCTTGTATTGTCCTATAATGACAACTACAGCTCATAATATACCCGTGCCTGGCCCGAGGCACGAGGTCAGAGAATACCAAGCCACATTTATTCACTTTATAATGTTAATATTAATGACTGGTTTAACACAATTGTCATCGGGACCTGTGTACAAAAATTACGATTCAATCATTTTTGGAGCAAATTTATCAATTTCAGTTACTAAACTGCTCCCTTTACCTCATCAAAATTTTAATAGTTTGATGTTCGGCAACACTAGACCAATTTCAATCCTAACAACGGTATTTTGATTTTTTTTTCATATTATCCCCGAATTTTCTTTTTTCAAATTCAGTTGACTGTTGTCTTGGAACGTTCTACACAAGGAAAAAAAATTAATATCAAAGATGAAAAAAAAAACAATTTCATATTCAAATTTCTCAATTTATAGAAAAATTTAGATAACAGACATCTTTTAAGCATTTAATCACGCACACGCACGTGTTTGAGCGCCTACTATATTTACATCCGCTAATCCTTACCTTCACCATGAAGGACCCCAGCTTATAAGATTTGACCATTCTTAAGAGATTAACGAAGTGTATATTGTTCTTGACTGACAGATACAGATTTCAATACTTGACTTGAGAATCGAGATTGTAGATGTGGCAGCATGGTGCCACGTTTCTTAAATATGATATTGAAAAACTTAAGAATGTTGATCATTAACAACTGTATACATAAAAACCATGTTTAGCAAATATTTCAAAGTAATTCCCTTCAGTTTTGGCATATAACAACGACCTATATTCCATAAAATTTTCCTTAGAATGGAAGTTTGGCAACGCACGTAAATGACTTTCGACCCAACAAAACCCTCACCATACCTTACTGTGGGAATGAACACACAGTAAGGTATGACAAAAATATTTTTAGGAGAGGCAAGAGATATAAAAGGAACATTTCAAAGGGAAGAAAATTACTACAGTTCTGGACAACAACATTATTACACCCATCAACAGGAAGGTAGATCATTTCAATTGATAGGCAGATATAAAACCACCATTAGGAATGGAATAATTAGAATTAGAAAGTCGGTAGAAAGGGAAGAGGTAAGAGGGAGGCATATATGGCAGTGTCTAGACTGTGAAGAGTGTTACTTCGGGAAGAGCGGCAAATCGTACAAAGAACGAAGTAAACAACACTTACAAAATATAAAGCACTATAATCAGACGTCGGTAGTCG
>NC_061107.1:44501594-44504094 GCF_015104395.2 Macrobrachium nipponense | reverse complement strand
CGTTCCTAGACCCCGAAGCGGACGAAGTGATCGTCGAGGTCATCGATAAAAAGAAGAAGAAGAAGGATACTCTGAGTGAAAAGTGTCAGCAGGGACAAGAGCAGTCGGCGAAGTGTCCGGAGGACGAATCACACACGACTTTCCTTGAGTTGCTGAAGCTCTCGCGCACCAAACCACAAAAAGAGGAATTAAGAGGTGATTAGGCGGGAACGATATGAGTTTTTTCGAAAAAAGGTTTCTCAATTGTCGTTTAATGACTTGGGTATTATTTACTTTACTGACGAACTGAACAATATACCAGATACAATAAGAAAATTTGACCTTATTACGCAATCGACTAATGGGGACGGCGAGAGAAATGAAACTCAAACGACTTTGTTTATAATTATTTATATAAATATATATATACGATTTTTCTTTCATTTGTAAATCTATACATACTTAACCCCAATTCTTTGATTGCGTTATTAGGTAGCGGTAAAAACAAGAAAATATAAAGCTGGAAAAGACGCGCGTTTACAAATATTTGAAATAATATACATATAAAATTTTTATTTGTAAAAAGACTCATTTATATCCACCGGGACACTGAACAACGCTTTTCTTTGATGACATTATTAGGTAGCGGAGAGGGGGAGAAGGGCGGCATAAACATGGCTGTCATCACAACACAAGAAGGAGCCGAGAATAAAGGAACATCTTCGCTTCCTCGTCACCAGCATCATGTTCTTCGCCATCCACAACATCAGCCTCACTTGCCTGGAGAGGACCTGCGTAATTATGCCTATGAGGGAGACGGGTCTTCATCCGGGTCACTTTCTTCGACGCTGTCAGGTGGGTCTTTTGTAGTCATGACATAGTAAGTGGACTGACTTCACGGGGATCATGAAAACTAGTATAGTCTTCATTCCTTCAAAGTATCCAAACTATCTATCATCAGGGAGTACTATTCCGAATTTTATTTTATAGTTCAAAGCACCAGATAGAAGCAAAGGAGTGAACATGTGATTGTGATGAAAACTAAATAAATTATCCGTATAAAAGACGAATGATTGTTTCTGCATAACTTTGAAACACATTGAGCAATTTCAACCAAGCTTGGAAAACATATGAATAACTTTCTTAAACAGAATACTGCGGGGATAAGGCATCACTAGCACTAAAGGGGGTGGGGTGGGAAGAGCTTCCTTAGAATAGGGCTTGTTTTGCTTGTAGACTTAGTTACGGTATACAAATGAGTTATTATCTATAAAAGAATACAGTGAGGGTAAGACATCACTACCACCAAAGAGGGTTGGGGTAGGAAGTGGGTGACGTAAAAATAACCAAAAACGAAGAACATTAGTGTCTGATTCATAGTTTTTGAGGTCGCTGATATGAATGGTGCCACTCCCGCCCTTTATGTCCATAGTCATTCCTGATAGGAAGGTGCAGCGGTGAGAAGTGGTGAAATATACAATGTCAAAATTACTGGCAATGTAATTGAAGCAACTATCTCAATAGGAAAGGTAGAGAGTGAGAGACAGAGTGTGACAGGGAGAGAAAGTAGGAGAGAGGGCAGAGGGGATGTTAGGAGAGAGAGAGAGAGAGAGAGAGAGAGAGGAGAGAGAGAGAGAGCTTATCAGTTGTCATTCAGAGTTTGCCAGGGCAGCGCTGGGTTGGTCAGCTAGTGTATATATATATATATATATATATATATATATATATATATATATATATATATATATATATGCGTGTGTTTGTGTGTATGTAAGTATGTATGTATACACACACACAGATATATATATATATATATATATATATATATATATATATATATATATATATATATATATATACACACACCTAACAACCTCTACTGAATTACGTCTGAACTTGTTACGTTTGTATTGAATTTGTAATATAATCGAACGTAAAAATTCTGCATGATTATGAGGCACATTACAATCGTATTATTTGGCTACAAACACAGTCAAATAATAAGAAATGCATCACACGTGTTCCTCCTGACATGACTGAAGATCCGGCTTTCATCGAAGAAAAAGTGTCTACCAATAACCACGTAGCCTGGCCACCAACGTCTGTCAAGTACATGGAAACACGAAAATTCTGAACAAGGTCCTTATTTTGTATCTTTTGCTTGTGTTGGTAAAGCTCCAATTCTTTACTTTTTTGTTATGCAACGTAAAAACACCATACAAACAAACTTTCTTGGGATGAGAGTATGTAACTGTAAGTGAAATTATTTCTGTTTAGTTTAAGTTCCAAGAACACTTACGTTAAGAAAATCAGTCGGATTAAAAGGACAAACTAAAAGATTGGTACATGACCTGCTTAGAGCATAATTTAATATATACATCCATGTAAAAAAAAAGTCAGCAAAAGATCAGTAAAAGAAAATGGATTGACAAATTCATAATGAAATATAATGCCGAATGTATTGCTATTTACTTATTAGCACAGACTAAATTAGATTTTTAATACGATGAATAGTGACAAA